>NC_043712.1:35364896-35389798 GCF_006229205.1 Suricata suricatta | reverse complement strand
TGAGCAAGCTCCCCTACCCCCAAAACAATAGGAGCACAGAAAAGGATATAGCTGACCTCTATGGTAGCATTCTTAGGGGGCCCAGCTGTGTCTCATGAGTGCTGATAGTGGATGTGGCAAATTTGTAACCTATGGCCAAATCCAGCTATGGATCAAATTTTGCTTGAGCCTCATAATACTTATCTAGATACCATCAAAGAATTTTGAGAGACACTCAGCTCAACTCTGCAAATATCAGAGGTAAACATGGAGCCTGCAGCTGGGCAGGATCTCTGCACCCCTCCTCCACTCCTACATTCCTTCCTAGAATTTCGTTGGAAGAGGCAGTCAGGTCCTGCTTCCACACCTGGTCCTTTCCTGCAGCCCAGCATCTGAAATGCTCTAGTTTGGGAGCTATTACATTCTTGACCTTTACCTGTGATTTTCTATGATGCTTGATTTGATCATGTTTGCAATAACTTTCATTGGATACTGTAATATCCTGAAGATTTTAGAGATCATCCTAACTTGAGATAAATGGTCACTAGTTGTAATGAGGTAGAAATTAATCAGCACATAAACAGAGCTCCGAAAGCTTCCATTGTCCATGGTCTGTTCTAGGTACTTTGGTTACCTCCAAAAGCAAGAGCTGAGTTGAAGCTGGTTTTCTTTGCTTCTGTAAACTTTAGATCAGTGAGCCTTCACCTTTGCCTCCAAGCCTTGAGCTTGGACCTTCTTTCCCAATGAACAGGATGTGCTAGCTCTAGGGATGGGAAAGTGGGTGGAGCGTGGCTCATCCCAAACTGTCAGCAAGGGGGAGAAAGCCTTTGAATGAGAGCACTTGGAGGATAGTTAAATATCCTGAGGCTTACATTCAGGACACTTCCTTCCTCCAAAATGGAACTGTCTCTTTATTTCTCCTGTTAGTGTGTGATCATTGTAAGTATATGACATTCATATAGCTTTCTCATGCTTCTTTATATGTTTTTCCTGGGTTTTTAAAAATTTTTGTAAGTGCTGTGAATTATATGCAACCACTCTAGTGTACTTTCTTACTACTTCTAGAAGCTTTGGCATTTGATTAAATTTTTTGTAGTTGAATGCCATCTGTGAATAGTTTTCTTTTTCTTTCTTCTTTTCATCATTTGTATTCTTTATTTTCCTGATCTCATCTAATTAGCTAGACTCTGCAGAATGATGTAGACACTGAAAGCAGGGTCCTAATTCAAGTTGTAGACATGCTACATGCTGATGTTCTGATATTTTCTTTCATGTCAGAGATAGTTTCCTCTATTTATGTATGCTACTTAAAAAAAAAAGTCAGCATCCAACTTCAGCTCAGGTCATGATCTCACGGTTCATGGGTTTGAGCCCTGTGTCGGGCTCTGTGCTGATAGCTCAGAGCCTGAGCCTGTCTTCGAATTCAGTGTCTCCCTCTCTCTCTGACCTTCCCCTGCTCACACTGTCTCTCTCTTTCTCTCTTTCTCTCTCAAAAATAAAAATAAAACATTTTAAAAAGTCAGAAATAAATGTCAAATTTTATCAAATGACTTCTCAACATTTGTTGCTGGGATCACTTTTTCTGCTTGAATCTGTTAATAAAACAGTTGCAATAGATCCAACATTCCTAATGTTAGAAACCTTGAGGGGCGCCTGGGTGGCTCAGTCGGTTGGGCCTCCGACTTCGGCTCAGGTCAGATCTCACGCTCGTGGGTTCGAGCCCCGCGTCGGGCTCTGTGCTGACAGCCAGCTCAGAGCCTGGAGCCTGCTTCCGGTTCTGTGCCTCCTTCTCTCTCTGCCCCTCTCCCTCTCATGCTCTGTCTCTCTCTGTATCAAAAATAAATAAAACATTAAAAAAATTTTTTTAAACCCTTGAAACTCCTTTTAAAACTGGGTAAAGTGCATTATTTGTTTAATACACAATGATTTTAATCTATTCAATTTCAGTAAATTACTTATTTTCATTTGATCAACCTCTTTTGTTCATTCACAATCTTCTAATTCTTTAAAAGTCTTCATCCTAATACTTGTCTTCTGGTCTTTTCTCTTAAAATTTCAGCAAGCATATTAAGACTTTTGGTATTTCAGTATCAATGCAGTGAATTATACTCATTAGATTCCCCTTCCTGATACATCCTTCATAAGATGAAACCTTAAATGGGTGGTGCCTTTACTTCTCTTTCTTAATTTCTCAGCTTAATAAAGTCATCTAGAGTTATAAATGGAGTTACACCACTGCTTTGTTATCACTTTTACCTCTGTGTGTTTTTCTAATAATTCCTTCATATATTTGTCTTGGTAAATTTGGTATCAAGAGTTCATTAGACTTTATTATTCTTGAGCATTTGATCATTCGTGTCTTGTACACCATATCAGCCACATTCGTTCAATTATTTATTTTAAACTATTTGTTGGGAGAACTTTATAAATATATTTCTTTTTCAGAAAGAGATTATAGGGGTATGTGCTTTCTGTGTTTGCATGTGCCAACAATGTCTTTTCACCTCTTATATTTGTGCAATGACCAGAATGTGTAGGATTCAGGACTCACAGCTCATTTCTGTCAGAACTCTGAAAACTCTGATGTTCCACTGGCATCTATATTTAGATGCCTTCATATATTTGTCTTCATATATTTAGCAGAGCAGCAGGCCAATGGTAGCCAAATTCCCATTCCTTGTTATAAAATATGCTTTTCTTCTGTGGAAAAGTCTCTAGAATTATTTTGGCACATACGAGAATCAAATATTATCCTTGGATCGACTATACATAGGTATGTCTTTGGCTACAATTCTTACCTGGGGTCTGATGAAACTTTCATGAATAAAACTTTTATCTCTTCAGCGAAATGTTTTTTCTCCTCCATAATTATTATCTGTTTTTCATCTGTTCTGTTTTCTCCTCAAGAATTACATAATGGATCCCCATGGTCTACCTTTGATGTCTTCGATCTTTTTTTTTTTTTTTAAATAACTGAAACCCCCCCACCCTTTTCTCCCTCTGAAGCCTAGGAGAGAAATTTAAGTTATTTTTAATGTAAAAATCATATTAAGCATGGTTTTATCTACTTTTAAATACTTTCTACCGAGTTTTATTTTGTCAATAATGTGGATTTTTCTAAGGCCATGTTTTTATCTCCCAATCATCTTTCTCTTTGCTTCTCTTTGGCAGACAGCTTTTGTTTTATTGACTCCATAGCCTCCCGAGTTCCACTGAGAATAGCACTGAGACCATTCTTCACTGCACTTAACCATCTTTTTCCAACAACTCTTTTTCTGCAAAGGCTGTTTGTTTCATGGCTAGTTTATTTTCTCCTTATTGGATTAAAAGTTCATGTCAGCTAACAGAAGTTTTCTATTCCACTCATTCTTTTAGTTGGACTTCTAGACTGACAACTATTGGGAACTGGATTGGAATTCCTCACCAATCCTGGGGATGATTCTTAGATGTCTCCTGGTGAACATCACATTCTTCTTCCTCTGACTGCCATGTAGTGCCATGCCACGGTGGTCACTTGTCTGTGTGCTTCGTCAAGTTAGGTCAGGAAGTTAATAGAATTCATTTGAGTCTCCTAAATACATCTCTGTTTCCACATCACTCTGATGACCTATGGGAGGCCACTGCTATCCAGGGACAGAAGCCAGGGGTGAATACTATCTTCAAAAAGGAGAAAGAAAAAAAGCCAGAGCCTTTGACCCTGGTATTAGTTTTGCCAAAACCTACTCACCCTCCTTTCTGCTCCAAAGATGTGAATGATTTTCTGGTAGGGACCATGATTACAGATAAGAAAAGAGATTAATTATGGAGACATAGGAAGAGAACAATTCAAGAAACAATTTGAACAATTAATATGAAAATAAGGAGAAAGAACCAATGAGGATAAATATAAAAATATTACTTGTGTTTAATATGGAGAAAGATGTGTTGAAAGATAACATGAATCAAGGACCCATCCAAATATGTTAAAAGAAAGAGGCCAAGGAGCAACTGAATTACAGATCTATTGATTAGAGATTTTTTATTAATGTTTATTTATTTTGAGAGACAGAGCCCACAAACTGGGGAGGGGCAGAGAGAGAGAGGGAGAGAGAATCCAAGCAGGCTCCACTCTGTCAGCAAAGAGCTCGACAGAGTGCTCAAACCCACAAATTGTGAGATCATGACTCGAACTGACTCAAGAGTCAGATGCTCAACCAACTAAAACACCCAGATACACCTAGGCTAAAGCTTTTTGTAAGTTAAAAATAACTTGAAAAGTTACTTTCCTGGACATCAATAGTTCAGTAAAGCATCAGAGATGGGCAACTATAAGGTTTGACCAATGGTATATACTGTAGAATTGCTTATAGAATGGAGTAGAAAAGTCCCTTTAAATGCTTCCAATTCACATAAAGCCCTCTGTATTATTAAATTTGTTTATATACCTTTGATGAAATTGGCCCTTTTTCCATACACTGTGAGACCCTTAATGAGAGAAATTAAAAATAGAAATCTATCAGGACCCTTCCACCATCATTTGATGAAGTTTCTCTGAAATAGCAGGTTCCTCACAGCAGCCTTCACGTTCTTGTTCCTGAGGCTGTAGATGATGGGGTTAAGCAGGGGAGTCACCACCCCATAGAAGACGGAGATGAGCTTGTCTGAAAGGTCCTGCTTGTCTGCCCCCAGAGGGTCCTTGGATTTGGGTTTTCCATACATGAAGAGGATGGTTCCATAGAAGATGACCACCACTGTGATGTGGGCAGAGCAGGTGGAGAAGGCCTTTTTCCTCCCCTCAGCTGAGGGGATCCTCAGGATGGTTGTGAGGATGAAGATATAGGAGACAAAGATGAACAGAACTGGGACCCCCAGGAAGATCACATTGGCCACCCCCATGCTGATCACATTGATGGATATATCAGCACAGGCCAACTTCAGGACAGCCAGGATCTCACAGGTGAAGTGGTTGATGACATTGTCCCCACAGAAGGGAAGTCTCATTGCAAGGAACGTTTGAACCATGGAGACAGCACCTCCAGCTGCCCAGGAGCTGGCAGCCATGGGCACGTAGACAGACCTGCTCATGACCACAGGGTACCTCAGGGGGTTACAGATGGCCACATAGCGATCAAATGCCATCATGCCCAGAAGCACACACTCTGAAGCTCCCATGGCAAGGGAGAGGAACATCTGCACTGCACAGGCTGAGAAGGGTACAGTTTTCAAGGGGGTCAGGAAGCTTTCCAGGACTAGAGGGACGGAAGAGGTGGTGTAGCAGATGTCCAGGAAAAAGAGGTTCCCCAGAAAGAAGTACATGGGCGTGTGCAGGTGGGAATCAAAAATGGTCACCAGGCTGAGGACCCCATTGCCCAGCAGGATCACCAGATACATCGACAGGATGAGCACAAAGAAGGTCTTCTCCAGCCCTGGGTGAACAGAGAGCCCCAGGAGAATGAACCCCATCACAGGAGAAGTCCAATTGGATCTCTCCATGCTGTATCTTCCCTATTCTCTGCAGGAACTCAGAAAGCAAACTTCATGATTCTCTGATGCCTAAAGTGGCCAGAAAGCCAGGAGGAAACTTGCCTTGCTGAGCTGTTGGAGATCAGCCTTGGCAATCGGGGGCCATCTCTTTACATTATTCTAATAAAATGCAGAGAAAATGGTTAAAATCTTCTTTGTCATATTTGGCTACCCATAGAGGTATTTGACACTTCCCCAAATTGGACTTAATTTTCCGAATCACATTTAAGATAAACATCACACATGTGCTTCAGGCAACACCATGTGTGGCTGATTCACAGTTTTGTGAGAAGTGTTATACTCCATTTGTATGAATTTTTATTCTTTTGGGACACAAAGCTGGTGGAAGTAACAGATCTTCATTCTAAATGGCTGATCCAAGCACTTTTAGATATGAGTTTCCTACTTTTTTTCATTCTCCTTCTTAGCCCACAGGCCCTTGGGATATTTATTCATGCCTTCCTTCACTCATCTGCCAAACTTTTTGGAGCACTTAGCAAAAGAACTGGACTTCACCAGTCACTCAATGTATGGGGATCACCTACTCCGTTTTCCTCCCTGGGCCTCTGTTTTCCTAATATTTGTTTTGGAATGGACTAGACTTAGAGATATTCTATCCAGGAACCACATGATCTCGTGAATTTCTCATACTTGGACTTTCTGTCCCACCAGTAAGATGTCCTTCTCTCTTTCCTTCAAGTTCACCCCCCATGCCACTTAGTCACAAGGAATGAAGCCAGGACTTGGGCTGGGCCCACAAGAGTTTGCAGGTTCTCTCTTACCTTTTCTGTAAACAGGTCAGTAAAGAAAACCACTTTTCTGAGGTCTTGGAATAGTCCAGAGGCTGAACATAGCCAATCTGGTCTGAAAGTAGCAGACAGAGGAGTGAGCACCTGAAGTGGATGAGAGCTAAGTTTTCTGGCCTTCGTTCTGGGTTTGGGTCAAATCCACAAAGGACCATGTAGTACATACATGAAGCCAGTTAAATTCCACCCTGCTACTGGGATTATTGTAGTCCCTGAAGTGATTTAAAGTTTAGACACTGAAGTGACAAACTTTAGAAACTTTATGCATCTGGGATTATGTCTCCAAGAACCAATTATTTGAACTCCCCCCAGAATTACTTTCTTCCCCTCACCCCCTCCCTTCCTCCCTTTATACCCATCCTGCTGAAGTATTGGAAAGCGTTAGAGAGGACAGGTCATTCTGGTCCTGCCAGAATTAACATAAACCCCCAGTCAGTGAGAGTTCTCAGTAGAACCCATGTGAGGTCTAGAGAGTCGTGAAACTCATCTCTCAGAACAAATCGTTGTAGCTCAATACCCCTGGCATTTCTCAATTCAGGGTCTCAGGCTTGGCAAGAATCCAGTGACCTAGAAAGTTTCTTCTCGTCTGTGTCCCAACCCTTACAGTCTGATCCCATAACATAGGCGAGGCTTTTACAGGGCATTGGGAGAGTCACAAATGAATCTGGTCCTAGCTCTTGGCATGAGAGTTTCATAGGTATAGCAGCTGTGTGCTTGAATAAGTCCACTTGATTGCAGAAGTGATGTCCTCTTGTTGGACGTCTTTCTTAAGCTCATGGGTTTTACCTCCTCCAGAGAATAAACTTTTTGTTGGGACAGGTAAGGGACAGTTGGCCAATGTCATGGGATGAGGGAGGCAGTATAGGGACTCTGCTTCTTATATATGTTTTTGCGGAATCCTTCTTGTTTCAGCAGCACCTTTTACCCCTGGACCTAGAGGATGTGGTGCAATGGCTTCTCAGTGCTGGAGATGTGGTCTATTGCAGCGCTCACCTAGTCTCTGGCTCAGGATTTGGGTCAGTGAGATCTGCAGTGGAAATGACCACATCCACGTTCCAGCCATCAGGATGTTATCACTCTGATGTCCCTCTTCTTAACCTTGTGGATTTTGTCATTAAAAAAAAAAAACAGAGAAGTTAACTATAGTTTTTGTGGGCTGCAAGAGGCAGCAAAATTAGGTGCATGTGTTCAGTTCCCCTTTACACCTCGGTCCTGATTCTGTGCACTTCCCAGCATCCTCTGTTCTTTTCTTATTTATGTTAGTTGTTTCTCTTGTCTGTTTCCATCTGCTAGAATGCAAGTTTCACAGGGGCAGAGATGTTTTCCTACATTGTTTATAAATGTATCTTAAGCATAAAAACGGAACCTGGCTTACATTAGGCACTCAACAAATAACTGCTGAGTACATGAATAAATGAATTTATGACCTACCCTTATCTTCTCCTTTGCTCCATGGTAACCCCTCTTTTTATATTTTTACTATGAGCCCATTTTTTAAAAATTGCTATATTTGTAAACATTTAACAATGTATATAATATATTGGTACAGTAGAACATTTATGTATTTGTAAATAAATAACAGTATACATTATAAGAAAGCATGATTTCAAAACTGGAGGACAATTGACCCCAGATACTGAGCTTCTGGCTATGGCCTCACCTTTTCAAATGTTTCACACACCTGTCTTTCCTAAGTAGCTCTTAAAGTGGCTCTAAGTCTTAAATGACTTCCTCTATCTCCAGAAGAACAAACCTGCAGAATTCAGGATTTGGGGCCTTACTCAGGCAGGATCTTCCTTGTCCACACCACATACCTTTCTTTGTGGCACTCCTCCTGTTTTGGAACATCTGAGCTTCGAGATGCCATGGGGGTCGGGTTAGGAGTCTCCATCTCTCCCCAAATTGGATTTCTCCTGCAAGTCCCCGACAGCCTGTCACCACTCAGTACTACACTCATGGGTTTGGGTCTCCTGTGGAAAGCTCTGGAAGGGCCCACACCATTTGCCTCAGCTGTTATGATTGGCCCCAATACTGCCAGGCACACAGGAATTGGGGAAAATCTCAGCGTCAGCTTGACTCCCTTCTGCTGTTTACAGAAGCTGTGTCCACATTCGCTCTTAACATCTTGTTATGTCGGTGTAACTTTGTTGGTGGGTGGACTGGGGATACCTTGGTCTCTGACGCAGCCCATCCAAAAGATACTTCTGGGGTCTGTTGGTCTCATCGGGAGACAGAATTCAAGGATAGGGTGCCTGGATGGCTCAGTGGGTTGGGCGTCTGACTCTTGCTCAGGTCTGATCTCACCGTTCATGAGTTCAAGCCACTAGTTGGGCTCTGAACTGACAGCTCAGAGCCTGGAGCTTCCTTGCATTGCTTCGGATTCTGTGTCTCCTTCTCTCTCTGACCCTCCCCCACTCACACTCTGTGTCTCTCTCTCAAAAATAAGTAAAACATTTAAAATTAAACAATAAAAGAAAAAAGAAGTCAAGGACAAACACAACACAGCAGGAAAGCAGCACAAGCAGGAGGGTTTATTAAGGCAAAGTACACTCTCTAGCTATGAGCGTGGGTGAGCTCAGAGGGGAGCTATGCCCACTGCACGTGGATGTCTGTCTTTTATTGACAGTTGTTAACAACGGGATGGAATAGTCATTCCTTGAAGTGGAGATTTTCCTGGAAGCAGGGTGGTCTCTTCCAGGAATGTGGGTTATACACCTTTTCTTCCTTACTTGGTCAGGGGTTTTCTGTCATGGCCCCTTTGGGAGGAGACTTGGTCAGCCATCTCGGGCCTGTCTGGTGTGATCTGGTTTCTTATGGCTTTGTTTTGGTGTGCTGCCAGGACAGGCTCTGGCTTTCATTAGCCATGACTTCCTCTTTGCTGGCTTCCAAGCATCCTGTTAGAACCTAACCAGCTGTGTGAGTGCGCCTGGGTGGCTCAGTGGGTTCAGCATCCAACTTCAGCTCAGGTCATGATCTCATGGTTGGTGAGTCTGAGCCTCACATCCAGCTTTCTGCTGTCAGCACAGAGCCCACTTTGGATCCTCTGTCTCCCTCTCCTACTTCCACACCCCTACTCTTGTCAACGCATGCTCGCTCGCTCTCTCTCTCTCTCTCTCTCTCTCTCTCTCCCTCCCTCCCTCAAAAATAAAGAAAACATTTTGAAAAATAAATGCTTAAGAACCTAGCTAGCTGCTTCGACCACTATTAAGCCCTCTGCATACTTTGAATATTAGTTCCATAGTCATTTTCTTTAAAGAGCTCTTATTTCTTTTAGTGGGGAGAGGTATATCATACCCCAATCTGGGTGCCTAGGGTGCTATTGAGTTTCTCATACTTTCTAGGCCTTTAAGTGGAAAGAGAAAATATGTGTAAATAGAAAATATTTATATGTATATAACATTCATACCTGTATTTTCTATAGAATTTTGCTTACCCTCATTGATTAAGGTTATCTCCTCTCCTCGGTACTATCTCCTCATTCCTTCCCATCACACAACTATGTAATGAATCCTCCAAAAACCCCTGAATGGTTGGGCTTCAGAGAACTTACCTGTCGGTGAACATGTGAAGATGGGGGAGGATTGACAGGACATGAAGGCTATGCACCAATTCCCGTATTTTGCCCTATGCATCTCGTCCATCTGGCTATTCTAGAACAATATCCCATTATAATAAACCAGTGGTCCAGTAGGCAAAATGTTTCTCGGAGTATGGGAGCTGCCTCTAGCAAACTAAGAGGAAATAAGGAAGAGAGAAGAGGAGTAGGAAGCAAGAGGGGCATGGGAGAGGGGACAGGGGAACCAAAGAGGAAAACATTCTAATCATAACGTGTAGTCTTATTTGGATTTTAGTTTAAACACACACATTGAAAGAATTACAGCATGTATAAGACATTTGGAGAAATAGAAAAATCTAGATAATTGATGATATCAAGGAATTAGTGTTGAGTTTTGAGTAGGATAATGCTAATTTATATTTTACAAATGTAATAGTCATTTGTGAAGGTAAAATGATATATTTAAGGGTGATATGCTATGGATATTTGTGGTGTGCTTCAAAATAATTCAGGAGAGGGAGAAATAATCAATGGGGATATAGATGAACAAGATTGGTCATGAATGGATCATTGTGGGATCTAGATATGAATGCCTAAGGATTCATTTCATTGTCTTATCTACTTTCCTATAGATTTAAATTTTTCCATAAAATGAAAGAGAAAGGAATACTCTAAGTCTTAGTTCAGGTATTAAACGCTTCTCTTTGAGCATTTGGATTTGTCATTTGTCTGAGACCAGCCTTCTCCTTCTTGCAAGGCACATGGCCACATTAGTCCTATGTTATGTGGTCTCTCAGCTCAAGAGCTCTATGCCAAGTAACAAGGGTCTCTATATCCACATTCATATTCCTTGGAGAGAAAATATTATTAGCTTTCTTTTGGTCAAGAGTCCAGTCACCTGTGCCCAGGAGAAGGGACATGACTGTCCTCTCATCAGATGCCAAGGATGAATCTTGTCTGCCTTTGGTAGAGCTAGCTAATTAGTATGGCACAGGCCCCAGATATGCCAAGCTGAGTCCCCCTGGAGTCACTAAGGAGGACATGCTTTGACCTAAGCCTTCACACTAAATGTCTTCACCGTGAGTAGACCCATCCACTTATCCCAGGGTGCTGTAAGAATCCATTCTTATCTTTTTTTTAATTTTTTAATGTTTTATTTATTTTTGATACAGAGAGAGACAGAGCAGAAAAGGGGAGGGGCAGAGAGAGTGGGAGAAACAGAATCAGAAGCAGGCATCAGACTCTGAACTGTCAGCAAAGAGCCTGACGCAGGACTCGAACCCACCAACGTGAGATCATGACCTGAGCCTAAGTCGGAGGCTTAACTGACTGAGCCACCGGGCGCCCCCAAACACATTATTTTCTATGTGGTTCATGGCAGATAACGGAATGGGAAACACTGAACTAGGAGGTGGGCAGGGTGGTGGTGGTAAGCCAATTTCAGAGAAGTTCACTAAAATATAAAAGAAACTTCAAAGTAAGCTGATAAATATTCGAACTGGAACCTCTCCAAGGTCTGGTTCTAAAGCTTATGATGTTAACATGACTGATGCGGTTTGAAGTGTTGGGGTTCAGAGTGGATGGCCACGAATCGATTCTTGAGGACCTTTGGTGCAAAAAGGTGGTTTTATTAAAGCATGGGGACAGGATCCATGGGTAGAAAGTGCTGCACTGGGGTTGTGATGGGTGACTGATTATACACCTTCAAGTTGGGAGGGGGTTAGGGACAGCCAAAGTCTCTAAGGAATTTGGAAGCAAAGTTTCCAGGACCTTGAGGGCTAGCTGTTAGTAAAACCTTAGCCATGAGACCCATTAGATGTGTATCAGTGGGCCATATGTTTGGAGAAGGATTGCCAACATGTATCTTGGGGGAGTAGAAATGAAGGAAGTTTCCAAAGGGATTTTCCTATGCTAAAGAAGACTCAGGATCCTGAGGGTTTGGGCTAAGATTGCCTGTTGTTCCTCAGCAAAGTGTCAACATGGAGGCAGCTGAGCTCCTTGAGGAAGGTCACCCTGTTTCAAGGACTTGTCAATGGGCTATCAGCTGTAGGAAAATTTAATTTTATCTACATTTCTCTCTGCCTTTGTTTCCCACATCCCGACTATTGTATGTGATTTTTGTAGGGATTGCCAGGGGGTCCATGGATTCTGGAAAAAGATTATATGTATCACTTAAGCAGTGGGGTTTGCATGCCATCACAGTTTGGGTTTGCAGGAAACAGTCTCTGCTATGGAGACTGAGGTGTGTACTGTTTATACAGGTGTTCTCCTGGGATCAATACTGGAGAAAGGGAGGATAGAAAGCAGGACTGGGCAGAGGGAGGAGTTGGCCTGTGATGTAGGCTCAACAAAGGCCTCAGTCAACCCTGTGGGCAACTCTGGAAGTAGGGTCGTTTTTCAGAGTTATCCTGAGTGGGGGCAAGATATTTATATCTCTTCCTCAATCAATCATTGGATGTGGGCTGCCCTGAGGAAGGGGGCATGACCTTATGTGCGTCTGGTCTTCAGCAAAGACCACTCTAGTTAATTTCTGAAGAAGACTGCCAGCTGAAGGCTCTCTGATGGCAGCACTTTGGGAGCTGAAGGAGTTCGAGTCCTAGAGAGAGATCTGGGTGGAAACGAGTTACAGTTCTCAAAGTCAAAACTAGTGATATTGTAAAGGAAATTTACTTTACAAGTATGTTTCATTTTTAGGTTAATTCTTGACTTAGAAAGGTTGGAATTGATCCCAGGTTGATGTCATCCTCTCTGTAGTGAGCTAAGAAGGACACAGAAGTGCTCTGTGCTCGTGGAGAAAGCCAATCTCACACCAGAGTGAGATAGATAATACCAGATTTAAAATGGTGAGTCAGGAGCAGCCAGAGAGGCTAAGGGCCCATATAGGCAGTGACCAGTGTCCACCTTTCTGTCGAGTGTGGGGTTGAAGAGGGTGGCTGGCCACCTCCCAAATGGGAGACCCCCAGGACATCGAAGTAAGGCAAGCAGGGAGCATTTGTTTTCATTAGAAATTTTTGATTCTCAGGACAAAAACAGAGACCTCCAGTTACCTCAGCAAAGAGAGACATTCAAAGTTCACTCCATTTTAGTAGCTTTGACCCATTTTGTGTCTCCAGTAACTGAGATCCTCACACATTACCCCGTTGGACCCCTTCTCCGGCACACGGTGAACTGGCTCTGCCTTTCAGTTTTAACTTTCCACTTCTCCTCAGTCAACCACCTTGCTCCTTCTTCCACTGGTCACGTGGTGCTCCTGCTCTGCTCTCCCCCATATGTCCATCTTCTAACTCTCTGGGCTGTATGCCAGACTGTGTACTTAAATATAGAAGACTGACTGAGGGTAGGAAAATGAAGCTTAAAACCAGATACAGCTATGAGTGCTCCTGGGCTAAGAACTTCCACATGCATTTGTGGATCAAGCTTACGTACTCTCAGTGGAAATACACCACATGGAATCTACATGATCCACCTACTCTGCATCTCAGGGAAAGAAAGAGCCAAGTTCATTTTCATCTCCAGTCTCAATTCTGCCACTAAGAAAAACAAAATTGGAAGATGTGCCATTTTATCTCTAATGCTGGTAACTTTTTATCCTATTCTGCCATGAAGTATTGACCCACACTGTCTACCTTGCCTCATTTCCAGAGAAGGATCTTGGATATTTATGTAACTCAAAGGTACACTAAGCTGTTTTTCAAAAAACAAACAGGCAAGCCGCTCACAAGGGTGAATTCAGATGTGTCTAAAAGGGAACCAGCAAAATCATTAGTGTTTTCAGCAGCACCCACTTCCGACCCTTCAAGTTCCCCCCTTCAAAACCCCATCAGGTTTTAGGTTTATTGCTTTTAGGACTTGGGTCCAGTAATAGCCAAAGTTCTCCATTGTGTCTGTAAGTCTGTTTTCTGGTAATCATCTTTACATTCGTCTTCCTTGGGGAACATGTTTTTCTGAGATTTTTGGGTGGATGTAGCCAAGAGCCCAGAACTACAGGGACATTTGTCCTCCTGATATCACTGGGTGAAGCATTTCTGACTCACTAGGTTCCTCACAGCGGCCTTCACATCCTTGTTCCTCAGACTGTAGATGATGGGGTTGAGCATGGGGGTCACCACTCCATAGAAGAGGGAAATGAGCTTGTCTGAAAGGTCCTGCTTATCTCTCCCCAGGGGGTCCTTGGATTTGGGCTTCCCATACATGAAAAGGATAGTGCCATAGAAGACGACCACGACTGTGAGGTGGGCAAAGCAGGTGGAGAAGGCCTTTTTTCTCCCCTCAGCTGAGGGGATCCTCAGGATGGTGGTGAGGATGAAGATGTAGGAGACAAAGATGAACAGAACTGGGACCCCCAGGAAGATCACATTTGTCACCCCCATGCTGATCACATTGATGGAGATGTCCACACAGGCCAATTTCATGACAGCCAGGATCTCACAGGTGAAGTGGTTGATGATGTTGTTCCCGCAGAAGGGAAGTTTCATTGCGAGGGACGTTTGAACCATGGAGGCAGCACCTCCAGCTGCCCAGGAGCAGGCAGCCATGGGCACATAGACAGTCTTGTTCATGACCACAGGGTACCTCAGGGGGTTACAGATGGCCACATAGCGATCAAACGCCATCATGCCCAGAAGCACACACTCTGTGGCTCCCATGGCAAAAGAGAGGAACATCTGCACAGCACAGGCTGAGAAATGGATGGTTTTCCTAGGAGTCAGGAAGCTGTCAAGAATGAGGGGGACAGAGGAGGTTGTATAGCAGATGTCCAAAAAGGAGAGGTTCCCCAGGAAGAAGTACATGGGCGTGTGCAGGCAGGAGACCGACACAGTCACCAGGATGAGGACCCCATTGCCCAGCAGGATCACCAGGTACATTGACAGGATGAGCACAAAGAATGTTTTCTCCAGCTTTGGGTGTGCCGAGAGGCCCAGAAGAATAAATTCTGTCACAGAGGCAGTCTGGTTGTCACTTTCCATGGTATGTCTCCTCCTTCAACAGAGGAAGACACCCAGATATCCAAACTCAATATTTTTGCCCTAAATAAGCTCAGGATATATGATCCGGAGTTCCAGTTATGCTGAGTGATTGGATAATAGTCTTGAATGTCCACAGTCTCTATTTATTTCCAAGAAAAGGAAGCAATAAAATCAGAAATTACTTTGGGACAATAGGACATCAAATTTCCAGTTTTTAAAATGGTGATCTGATAATTAAATGAATTTGATCAGAGACAGACTTATAACTCATTCATATTTTTTTGGTTCTATGTCTCATTAAACTTCATTTGGAAAAGTGACATTAAGTTTGCTCCATTTCTCCAACTTTGTGCCAGTTACTAGTAAAATGATTAGTTGTGAATACACACTTTATTTCTTCTCCAGGTCATTCTCACAGAAAACATACTTTTGTTGTTCCCATCATCTCCTTTCTCATGGGCAACACCAGCTCTACGGTTTTCCATCCATCTGTCCACCCACCCATCCATCCATCTATCCATCTATCCATCTGTGTCTGAACTTCCTTCCTCCTACTTTTTGAGCACCCAGTGTGTGGTTCTGACAGTTCCTAGGAGGAACAGGAGTGTCCCATAGCCCAGGCTTAAGTGAGCTCACAACTTAGCAGGAAAGGGAAGCAAAAGATTCAGGGAAGACTAGAGTATCCAAAAGGGCACCCATGGTATTGGTGGAAATAGAGCTGTGGAAAGCTCCTTTGGTAATATAAAATCCAGCTGGATTTTTAAGGACAAAAAGAGATGGAAAGACAAGTTGTGTATTTTGGATGGGAGGGGTTCTCAAAGTAACTTCATGTTCTGGAAATGCTAATATGTCCCAAATAGCTTGAATCTGATGTTCCATGAAACTACAGGACTGGCATTAAAGATGCAGAGTGATGTCATAGCTTCTGGAAATCTAATTCTCTTAGATAAGTAGTGTAGTGATTTTTTTTCTTATCATTCTACTGGGTCACTTTTCCTCTGGTTGAGCATCCATACAGGAATCAATGGACATTAGTGGTCCTTGAGACTTTTCACTTAATGGCTAGATATGTCACTCAGACTAATCTTCTGTCCCTGATTCTGTTCCCCAAGTAATCTAGTCCAATCCTTTTTCCCATTCAAGATCATTTTCTACACCCCATGGATTCATGGCTTTTCAGTTTCAGCTTGATATCTTCTAAGAATGAAGAGCTCATTACATTTCCAAACAGTGTACTCCATTTTTTGCAGAGCCCTAGCATATTAGAAAATTTTTCTTCATTTTAAACCAAGCAGACAATTTTCTAAGTGTTCCTTATTCATACAATGAGAGTCAGCTTCCTTCTGGAATTGCAGAGAATCTGTTGAAAGTCATCAGGTCTGTAAGCAGACATTGGGCTACATTCTCCTTAACCTTCTAACTTGCTGTGTAGACTTCAGTACTCCCTTCCCTCTCTTATATCCTCAGGTTACCCTATTCTGTGTTGGGATTACAAGAGACCAATGATGTTCAAACTCTTTAGTAAAGAGAATTTTTTAAGGAAAGAGAACTTTTATTTTCTTAAATTCTTGTGGGGTAGGAGGCCTCAGGAAGTCTGGGCTGCTGAGCCAGTGAGGCTCCTTCAAGGCCAGGCTACAATGATGAGCAGCTCCAGATCCCATTTACATTGCAGGCAATACATATGGTGCCTTCTGGTACCTAGCCCTGGGACAATTGCAGCCTTTTCCATGGCTACTGGGTGAATAATGCTCCCTGGAGATACAGGAGAAGAGGCTCAGAAACCATGGGACCATTTCATTTCCAGGGGTGTCTCTAAAGTTAGATGAGTCCATTAAATGAGACTGAAAAGTTTCATAGCTTTCTGCCATCTAGGTTTTTCTAAATCCAGTAAGAAGCTATTTGTGTGGCCCTTAGTCTTTGCATTACAATGAAATTACTTCATCTCTTCCCTTTTCAAGTTCTAAACTTTTTGAAAAATCAAGTCAGAAACTGGAAATGTTAGTGTGCTAACAAAAGGTTTGAGTATTAATCTGATAAGAACTCTCACTTACCTTTATCAGAAACCTACTGAAAAGGGGTCCCTACAGCTTGGGATTAGTGCATGGGCCAGAAATAGCAATACTAGTTTGAAAGGCTCAGGCTGAGATGTCCACCTCTGATTTGAAGAAGGGATGAAAACCATTCTTTCCATCTGTCTTGATTCCATGCTTTAGGCAAAGTCACCAAAGGAACAACCAGTACGTACAGAAGGTGATTTGAAATCAGTGCTGTAATTGGGACTGTTGTGTTCCCTGAAGTGATTAAAAGTTTGGAAAATAGAATCATACAAAGTCAGAAAACTTTTTATACTTCTGGGAAAATGTCCCCAGGATCTAATTATGCTGAAAGCACTCTAAGAAGACTTCTTTTTCTCTTTCCTTTCTTTCTGCTAGAACTTTCCATTCTTAGGCCACTGAAGGATATCAATGGAAGCATTTCCATGTCCTACCTGAATGTCTACAAACCTCAAAATTCTTAAAATTCCTGAAAAGAGAGGCTGGGAGAGATATGGATTATTTATAAACAGCCTATGTTCGTGACATTATGGAACTAGCAGCTGCGAACACAATGCTTCTAAACCAAGTGTTCAAGGGCATGGCTGTGGACACTTGGGGGGGAATTTCCATCTAGAACCTTAAGAAGACTTCAGGGAGGAGGAGATTTCTGGCCAGGCCTTGAACAATGAGGGAGAATGTACACATAAAAAGATAGGAAAGGGGTGGTGAGAAAAGGAAAATTATCTTGGGGACAGAGCTTGGCACAGGTGTTGGGCTTGAGTATTTCTTCCATAGCCTCAAAAAGTCATTTGTTTGGAAACCATCATGGAGTAGGAGGTATAGAACAAAGTCCAGGGAAGGTGTGCCTGGGTGGTTCACTTGGTTAAGCATCCAACTCTTGATTTTGGCTCAAGTCATGATCTCACAATTCATGAGTTCAAGTCCTGTGTCAGGCTGTGTGCTGACAGCCTGGAGCTTGCTTGGGATTCTCTTTCCCTCTCTCTCTGCCCCTCCCCTAACATCTCTCTCTCTATATCTCTTAAAATAAATAAATAAACTTAAAAAAAAAAAAGAAAATTAACAAAGTCCAGGGAAGACATTCTCTGTCTTCTATGTTGGTAGAATCTGGCTGCAGCCTCTAAGATGGCCCTCATTGATTTTATTTGTTTATTGATTTTATTTGAAATTCTTTCTTCTAACTCCACAGTTGTGTTTGCAGTGGAATACCTTCTGGACTGAAATGATAGCTCTCTTGAAAGCCAGACAACCTGATTCATAATCTCTGTGATATATAGTCCTGCTGTTGGAAACATAGCAGTCAGAGGTTGAGTTTCCTAAGTAATAGATTCTGGATTCAAAATATGAATTTTAGTGGGACACAGATATTTAGTCCATAGCAGCCCTCATTGGGTAAAAGCAGCCCTATCTCCTGATTACTAGGATCAGTTATATGTAACTAGGAGTGACTCCTTGCCTTGCCTGCTGGTCTCTTGGCATAAGAAGCTCAACATGACTGGGGATAGCCATAGCTTTAAGTTTAGTGAATATAACAGAATAGAAAGTCCAGAAATTAATCTTTACATTTATTTCAATAGAGTTGCCAAGGCAATCCAATAGGAGGAAAGATAGTCTTTGCAACAAATGGTCTGAAACAATTGGATATTCATATGTAAAACATAAATGAAACCCTTACTTCACACCATACAAAAAGTTAACTCAAAATGGATCACAGACCTAAATGTAAAACTGATGCCTGGGTGGCTCCGTTGATTGAGCATCTGACTTTTGATTTCATCTCAGGTCATGATCCCAGGGTCGTGAGATAGAGCCTTGCATCAGGCTCCATGGGAGTGTGGAGCCAGCTTAAGATTCTCTCTCTCTCTCTCTCTCTCTCTCTCTCTCTCTCTCTCTCTCTCTCCCTCCCTCCCCCTCTCATGCACCCTCTCTCTTTAAAAAAAAAAAAAAGCAACTATACAACTTCTAGAAGGACACATGAGGTAAAATCTTTGTAACCTTGGATTAAGTAAAGATTTCTTAAATAAGAAATCAAAATTTATTTTTAACAATTGATTATTATACTAAAACTTTTTAACTTTTGTTTTTCAAATGATACCACAAAATTAAAACACAAAAAAGACTAAAATATTTGCAATTTATATATATGATAAAGGACTTATATCCAGGTTACATTAAAAACTCTTATGGAGGGCCACCTGGGTGGCTTAGTGGGTTGAGCGTCCCACTTCAGCTCAGGTCATAATCTCACATCTTGTGCGTTCGAGCCCTACATCGGGCTCTATGCTGACAGCATGGAACCTGCTTTAGATTCTGTGTCTCCCTCTTTCTCTGCTCCTCCCCTGCTCACGCTCTGTCTCTCTCTCTCTCTCAAAAATAAACATTAAAATTTTTTTTAAAAACAACAACAAAACTCTTACATAGGTCTCAATAATGAAAAGACAAACAGTCCCACTTAAAATATCTTCACTAAAAAAGCATGTGAATGACTAATAAGCACATAAAAAGGTGCTCAACATTAGTAACTATCAGGGAAATGCAAATTAAAACTACAGTGAGCTTCTTCTACTACACATCTACTAGAACTATGTTGAAAATACTGATAACACCAGGTGTTGGTAAGGATGTAGAGAAACTGGCAATGTCATACCCTGTGGGAATTTAAAATGATACAGCCACTTTGGAAAACAGTTTCTTAGAGTTAAACATATTTGTAGCATTCAACCCACCAATTCCACACCCCATTGTGTCATGAATGTTCATAGTGACATATTCACACTAGCCCAAAACTGGAAAAATTCCAATGTCCATCAATGAGTGAATAGATAAACACAATGTGGTAGATCCGTATAATTCTTGTCTGTGATAAAAAGGAGAAGACTAATGCTGGAGAGGATGTGGAGAAACAGGCACCCTCCTACACTGTTGGTGGGAATGTAAACTGGTGCAGCCGCTCTGGAAAACAGTGTGGAGACTCCTCAAAAAACTATCCATAGAACTCCCCTGTGACTCAGCAATAGCACTGCTAGGGATTTACCCAGGAGATACAGAAGTGCTGATGCACAGGGGCACGTGTACCCCAATGTTCATAGTGGCACTTTCTACAATAGCCAAATCATGGAAAGAGCCTAAATGTCCATCAACTGATGAATGGATCAAGAAGATGTGGTATATATACACAATGGAGTACTACATGGCAATGAGAAAGAATGAAATATGGCCATTTGTAGCAAAGTGGATGGACCTTGAGGGTGTCATGCTAAGTGAGATAAGTCAGGCAGAGAAGGATAGATACCATATGTTTGCATTCACAGGTCTAATAGGAGAGACCTGGCTGGGGACCATGGGGAGAGGAAAGGGGAAAGAGAGCAGGGAGAGTGAAGGACACAGATCAAGGGAAACTACTGAATACTGAAAACGAACCATGGACTGAAGGGGGAGGGAGACGGAGGGAGGGAGTGATGGTCATGGTGGGAGGCACTTGTGGGGAGAAGCACTGGGTGTTATATGGAAACCAATTTGACAATAAACTATTAAAAAAATACACACACACACACAAAAGAAAGATGCCAGACACAAAAGACTACATATTGTATTGTGCCATTTATCTAAAATTTCTAGAAGAGGCAAACCTTTCTAGAAGTGAGTAGATTAGTAGTTATCTGGGACTGGAGTTGGGGATTGATTGACTGCAAATGGGCATGAGAGAACTTTTTGAAATGATGTCATGTTCTAAAATTGGTTTATAGTGATAATTGCACAACAGGATAGATTTATCAAAAATCATTGGATCACTTCTCAGCCTTTTGGCTAAGATCAAGTGCAAAAATCATTGGACGTGACTTACAATGGGTGAATCATATGGTAGATAAGTTACACCTCTATTAAGTGCTACAAAGGTTTAATGAGATTCTTTCTGTGTCCCCTGGTGGAAACAACACTTCTCTGAGAACGAGGACACGTAGACCTACAAAGCCTACTGTTACAGGGACTGAAAGCGCAAATCCCCCCAGTAGATAACTGGAGGTGACATAATCAGGGCTTCTCTTGTTCCCACCCTTGATTCCTAGACCACATCTTTTGCATACTGGGGGCACAGAACCGTAAAACAGTCATTGATTTAGGATCCATATTGCATTCTGGAGGATGATGCACCATTCTTGAAGAATATTATCACCAGGCTGGTCCCTTAGCAGTGCTTTCAAATGGCCATTATGTCATTCCCTCAGACAAGTTATTTCTGGATGGTGTAGTATATGGAAGGATCAGTGGATCTCATAATCACGATCCCACAACTACATGAACTTTGCTAAATGAACCTTGGGCCAATGAGATATAAGGATCCCTTGTAATTAAACTAATGCTCTATGAATTTTCAGATGGTGATGTTAGCTAATGCCCTTCAGAGAAGAAAGGTAATCCATACTCAGAAAAGGTGTTGATTTTAATCACGATGAATCACTGCACTTTTGGAATGGAAATGGCCTAATGCAATCAGCTTACTACCAACTGGCTGAATAGTCTCTTCGAATGAGGGTTGGTCTCTGTTGCTGACAGTTTGAACAATTAGCTGCTGAAATAGCTTCATCAGCCTTCATGAGTGAGTCCCTGCTGTTTAGCAAATAGCCTCCTGCAATCATGGCTACTCTGTTCATTGTACCAATGAGAGAGGTGGAATGACATTCAGCTCCCCTAGTCATTCCGTTTGGTTGTTGAGCCTAGTGGAGAAGAAGGAGGCTCTGAAGATGCTCCTAGTACACGAACAGCTAAGGAGATGAGAGAAAACAGATTCAACTTCAAATACTGAAATACTGCTGTAAGACAGAGTGGGACTTTCCCACCAGAAGATGGAACTACAGATTCAAGGAAATTCACAGGTGGAGGTCACTTGAGATTTAGTATTCCCCCTTCTTTGTGTGGAAGAACATACCTGAGTTCTTCAAGAGCAGAGAATACATTCTTGGTCTCTCAGCTCTATGTGGCTGGTCGGGGATTTGAACCTAGACATTTTATGTTACATCAACCTCTGGACATGTTCCAAATTTACAGGTGATGGGATCCACAGAGACCAAAACCACTGTAGCAAAAAGGGAGTAATTGATTACAAGAAGCGCTGCCTATTGAGTTCACAAGAGTTGTTTCAAAACTGAATTCTTTAAGACTTCTGCTGTGCATTATAGCCTAGCACTTTGCATACGGCACACAATAGAGAATATCTACTTTATACAAGTTAGTAATCATGTTAGACATGGCTTTTATTGCCCTCTTTCAAAGAAAGTAACTTAATCTAGATTATTGAAAAATAGAATCTAATATAGAGGAGTGTTCTTTTTTTATTTTTATTTTTTTACATTTATTTATTTTTGAGAGACAGAGAGAGACAGATCGTGAACAGGGGAGGGGGCAGAGAGAGAAAAAGACACATAATCCGGAAGCAGGCTCCAGGCTCTGAGCTAGCGGTCTGCACAGAGCCCAAAGCGGGGCTCAAACTCATGAACCATGAGATCATGACCTGAGCCGAAGCTGGATGCTCAACTGACTGAACCACTCAGGCATCCTGAGGAGTGCTCTTTAGAAGCAGAAGTTCAGGAATATGGGCCAGGCCAAGGAAAAGTTGGAAACTGAGAACCGGGAACATACGAGGATGCTCTCAATCATCTGCTCTTTGGTTGTTCTCTCTTTTCTCTTTGCAAACTTGGTTTCTCTTCACCACCCCAGTACACATGGGCAAACACAACTACCCCGAAACTGCCAAATTTGTATGCTATGGATGCAGTGATTCATTTTTTGGGTATTAACAACAATCCCCAAAACCAGAAAGAATCTGGCTGGCCGAGATAGTGTCAGTGTCACACAGCTCAAACATGAATACCTCACCTATGGGAATAAGGAAGAGGGATGACTCGGGAAATGACCAGAGAAATGGGATTATTGACTCATAAGCTAGAAAGCCAAACAAAAATGTGCTATAATAATAAATCAGAAGTGATTATGTTAGCTGTGGAACTGTTTTCAAGTGTCATAAGTTTTCAAGCTTCCTCAGAGGAATTATTTAACATATTTCCTTAATAATAAAAGTGTTCATTTATTAATTGGGAGAATATTTTTGTTAGCCACTATGCACCATATATGTGTACATATTAAATTAAAATGAAATATATTTATTATTTATTATTAATATAATTTGTTGTCAAATTAGCTTACATACAACACCCAGTGCTCATCCCAACAAGTGCCCTCTTCAATGCCCATCACCCATTCTTCCTCTCCCCTACTCCCAACCCCCTGTCCTAAATGAAATACATTTAATCCCCACAAAAACTCCAGGCGGTTGGTTTAATTATCTCCAATTTACAAATTAGAAAACTGAGTCTTCAAGTAGCTTTTTATTTTTTTATTTAAAAAAATTTTTTAATGTTTTTTTTAAATTTATTTTTGAGAGACAGTGAGAGACAGCGTGAGCAGGGGAGGGTTAGAGAGAGAGGGAGATACAGAATCTGAAGGCAGGCTCCAGGCTCTGAGCTAGCTGTCAGCACAGAGCCTGATGCGGGGCTCGAATCTGCTAACTGTGAGATTGTGACCTGAGCCAAAGCCGGATGCTTAACCAACTGAGCCACCCAGGCGCCCCTTAAGTAGCTTTTTTAAAAGGTATCCAAAATCACACAGGCAGAGGCACCTCCACATCAGTCAGGCTCCATAGTCCCTGCTCTTAACCACAATGGTAATTATGAGTACATTTGTAGTTTTGGTGCCAGTGTCCAGTCTAAAACATTGAAGAGACAGAGGAAACTGAATTTGACCATTGGGGTCTGGATGGTTGCAAACATTAATTCCAGGGAAATAAAGGGGCTCAGAATATAAGTTTTGCATTGCAGCAATAATGAACTGGAGAGTGCTGGAAATTTTATTCTTGGCCTACAATATCTGGAGTTTGATTAGTATTGATACAAAGTCCTCCTTCACAAATTTGGGTAGGAATAGATGTGCTTTATGTACAGTTAAAGAAGATGGAGCAAAAATAAGTTCTAGGCTATTAAGCAGGAAATAATTAAACAGGAAGCATTTTGGGCCCCTTGCAGAATTAAATGGTATCATTTGGGATGTCGTGGTGTTGGTAATTTTCCAGAATGGCAGGTTGGTTTTCAGTCTGGACACCAATTAATAAGTGGCTCACTGCCATACTCCCTCCCCTTTGCACAGTAGGGCAGAAAACAACATAATTGGCACAGACAAATTATAGCTGGTCAGCACATGAGCAAGGAAAGTATGTTTTTCTTACAAAGTTTTCCATTTTCATTTATTTTTTCATAATAAAAATAAAATTAAATAGTCATTTATACTTGTTTCTAGGTGATGTAGCACAGTCCTCTCCCCTCTTCATTCCAAGGATTTAATGTTCCATTGTCAATCACCCAGGAAAGTCCCATCCTGATGTACACCTTTTGGGCAGTGTTGTGATAAAGCTAGTGTGTAGGACCATTGAACAAATCTATGTTTATGAAGCAGTCATTTCCTAGGGGATCTGTGTGAACAGAGCTACAAGGTATGTTGCTTCCTCCCACTCTCACTGGGCAAAGCATTTCTGACTCACCAGAGTCTTCATGGCAACCTTCACATCCTTGTTTCTGAGGCTGTAGATGATGGGGTTGAGCATGGGGGTCAGGACGCCATAGAAGAGGGAGATGAGCTTGTCTGAAAGGTCCTGCTTGTCTGCTCCCAGGGGGTCCTTGGATTTGGGCTTCGCATACATGAATAGGATGGTCCCGTAGAAGATGACCACAACGGTAAGGTGGGCAGAGCAGGTGGAGAAGGCCTTTTTCCTCCCTTCAGCTGAGGGGATCCTCAGGATGGTGGTGAGGATGAAGATGTAGGAGACAAAGATGAACAGAACTGGGACCCCCAGGAAGATCACATTGGCCACCCCCATGCTGATCACATTGATGGAGATGTCCGCACAGGCCAACTTCAGCACAGCCAGGATCTCACAGGTGAAGTGGTTGATGACATTGTCCCCACAGAAGGGTAACTGTACTGCAAGAGA
>NC_043712.1:35358649-35364796 GCF_006229205.1 Suricata suricatta | reverse complement strand
CCAGGATCTCACAGGTGAAGTGGTTGATGACATTGTCCCCACAGAAGGGTAACTGTACTGCAAGAGAGATCTGCACCAAGGAGTTGGCTCCACCGGCCACCCAGGAGCTGACTGCCATGGGCACGTAGACAGACCTGCTCATGACCACAGGGTACCTCAGGGGGTTACAGATGGCCACATAGCGATCAAATGCCATCATGCCCAGAAGCACACACTCTGTGGCTCCCATGGCAAAGGAGAGGAACATCTGCATGGCACAGCCTGAGAAGGAGATGGTTTTCCTGGGAGTGAGGAAGCCATCCAGGACGAGAGGGATGGAAGAGGTTGTGTAGCAGATGTCCAGGAAGGAGAGGTTCCCCAGGAAGAAGTACATGGGCGTGTGCAGGCGAGAATCAAGGATGGTCACCAGGATGAGGACCCCGTTGCCCAGCAGGATCACCAGGTACGTCAACAGGATGAGCACAAAGAACATTTTCTCAAGCTTTGGCTGATCTGACAGCCCCAGCAAGACAAATCCTGCTACAACAGATTGGTTGCCCACTTCCATTTAAAATTCTCTCTTCTACCCTCAGGAAAACTGAGGACAGCAAGCACATATTTATAGGGATCAATATGTAGGGATTTAAATGAGAACTTATCATTAAATTTATCTTTTGACATGCCAACTTATAATAACAACATCGAAGTTACAAAAATCACTGTCCACTGACGTTACCTTAAAACTCAAAATACATCAAATCAAAAGCAGGAAGAACAGACCCTGGAAACTTATTCAAATTATGATATAAGATAGAATTTTAGCCAGATCAGCAGTGTTGACACACTTGAAGGAAGGGTCTACAGGAGAACCATAACAAGGAACTCTGAGGGTGCTGCATGCATGGGTTAGGAACACTGATTTGCTCTTCTGGCCAGCCTTGCCTGCCCGTAATTGTCCCTGCAGTGTCCTTAGGGGCTTCAGACTGTCATACTCAGTGATGATAACCACTGACATCACTTCACTTACCCCCCTTGCTCTAATCCTATGCTTATACAATAAATTTCTGACAATAACCTGGCTCCACATGGAGTCCTACATGGAGAGAATGTGATGAGCGGAGGCCAGGAACATTAGAATCAGCCTAGCATTTATATTTGTTACTTGATGTCTGGTTTATACTTCATTTCTTGTGAGTTTGGCTGGTTGATCTGCCTTCACTGCACTGTCAATAGGGACTATCTGGCTCATAGTTCATGGAGACCTTAACAAAAGCACTTCCACATCCCTGCTCTCTAATTGTGGCCTTTGTCCACAGCATTGCAGTTGCCCTTAGTCTGTTCCAGCCCCCAGCACTAGGGAGCAGGAGTAGAATCCAAGGATGAATGTCCTTCATGCCTCCCAGTGTGAGTATTTGTGACTTTATGAGCAGGCTCTATGCTTTTGGAGCTGTTTTATAAGTCACATCTCCTCACTCAGACACTTTAATATATGATGATTAAAGCCCCTGCAATGCCACAACAATGCTTTCTCCCCCATAAAAGAGCAGACAATTCTCTCCTGCCTTTCAGAGGGGTTGCTCCAAAGCACGTAAGATGTGCTCTAGTCATGTAGACCAGAGGGGTTGCTCCAAAGCACGTAAGATGTGCTCTAGTCATGTAGACCAGTTAATCCAATATATTAGAGAAAACCTCAAACCTTGGCTTCTCATGTTAAACATGAAACAGAAGCTCACAATTGCTCCCCAGTTTGTTCTAGAGCAGGTCTACTGAGGAGCCAAGGACCCACTATGAAACCCTGATCATCCTTGCTTTCCCTAGGACACTCATGAAAAATAGAGGTGTCACACCTTTCTCTAAGATATCTGCTTTGTAACGGAGCTTGGGTAGGGGGCTGTCCTTGGGTTTCAAACATTGCATCTGTGACTATTACACTGCTGCTGCTAGTTTGAGGCTGTCCCCATGCAATTATCAAAGGACATTAACTATGGCATTGACCATATTTGGAAAAAAGAGATATGTTTTTAGAGACATTAGTACTATTGGCTGGAGAATCTCAAGCATGACAGAAATGTCAAAAGGTGACTGGTTTACCTCTTTCCCCTCAATTGTATGGACATCTATGAAATGCAATGTTCCCATTTCTGCTTTGAACACCTTGAGCTACACGAATGGATGACTCCCATTCCTTTGTCAGACAACCTTGTTTGTTGGAAAGTTTTCCCTTCCATTGAACAGAACTTCCTTCTTCTAATTTGTCCCCATACCTTACCTCCTACTGTCCCCCAATGGCCTAAATTCCCAGGACATGCCTGCTCCCTTTCCCTATAGAAGCTCTTCAGAGAGACATGGGAGCTGCAAGTTGGTCCCTATTCACAACTATCTTTTCTTTTCTCCCACCTACTTGGAGAAGTTTTGGCCACAGAGAGAGCTCAGTCTACATCCAGTATGGGGAAAGAGTCCATAATGGGGTCAGGAGCTTACCTGGACAAGAGGTTTCATGGCAGGGAGGATGCTGAAGGGCTTCTGGCTTTGGAGGTGACAGCTTCAACTCCCCACCTGACCATTCCCTGTCTCGCTCTATCTATTGGGGCTGTGCCTGGGAATGTGCAGCAAATTATGTTTAGCAGTCTTAGAGCTAAGCAGTCCCTTCAAATTTCACAGAAGGTAAAGAAATTTCAGGGCTGGCCGTAGCCACAGGGGCTCTAGCTGCTCTCTTTGCTGGCCTTCTCCAGGCCTGGTGAGGTAACAGCAGGAAGGACACTTCAAGCTGCTGCTGCCCAGTGGCCCTGCAGTCATGCCCAGCCTGCGTGATCAGGGCAGACACACTCTGCTCTCTGCCCCTTACCCTCTCTCTACAGGTTCCGTCAAAGACCATGGAGCAATTTAGAGTTCTGGTAGTTTGGGGCCAGTTTTAATCCCAGAAGCAATTTAAAGTTTGGTGGAGGCCTCACAGGAGTTTAGAGCCTGTGTCCTGTGAACCCAATTAGATAGGTTGTAGACAACACTATGTAAATCTTCACTCTCACTGCAAAGAACTGTTCCTTAGATTAGAAATGCCCATCCTGTCCTTGCCGACCTTCCCGGAAGTAGAGGAGATAACTAAGGTCTGACTATGCTTTTGCCACAATGGTATCTGTTAGAGGGGGCTCTGCACTTGTCTTTACAAGACTAAGTGTCCAAACAAGAGGAAGGTTTGCCTAGGCCCTCACAGACACACTGCGCATCCACATGCTCCAGTAGCTGACCTCTGGGGCAGTCGCCCAGCACTCATCCGAAGCTGATCGACTCTAGCCCTTGCCCTCAAAGTCAGGAAACAATAGACAGCCACACAGGCCAGCAGCAGGCACTGGGAAAAGGACAGAAATGACAAGGATGGCACCTCTGATCTCCAAAAAGTTCCCAGTGACAAGTATAGTTTGAGAGATGATTGCCTAGTGCCCCTAAGCTGTATGGAAGCCTGAAACAAGGAAGAGTCAGAAGAAGGAGGTTAAAGCAGCTTAGGTCCCAACTAGGATGCAATTTTTCCTGCCCATGACATGTTAAAGTATAGCAGGGAATAAGAATTATGGATTGAAACAGAGGACATGAAGGCAGAAGAGAGCTCTGGGGTTGGTGAGAGAATGGCAAAGTCTACCCTTAGAAGCAGCTCTGGAGTCACAGGCCAGGCAGGTAACTAGCGTTTTGCTAAGAGTTTCTGTTTAGCTGGAGACCTTTGGTGACAAGGAACAGAGAACCCATCAGATAACCTCAACTGGAGTCCAGGAGGTGAGAATCAGGCAGTGTGGAACATGGCCATGCCTGCTCAGTGTGGCCTGAGAACTGGAATTTTCCCATACAGTGGATGAGAGGGAAGGCAGAGAGGAAGTGCAGAGCCTTGGACTGAAGCCTAATCTCTATCAAAGGCAACTGATAAAGAATGGTCTTAAAGAGAAGGAGGATGATTTGCTAATAAAAGACTGTGGGTACTAATTCTTCCTTGGTAAGCAGATGCTCTTGTCACCCACATAGGCATCAGGGTCCATGTTATCACAGGGGAAATGCACAAAGATCTCATTATAAAGTGTGGGTTCAGCCCCTCTCCACCAATGCTTTTGCCACTTTCATAAAGACTGAGGAAAAGAAACCCTGGAGCCCCCTGGTCGGGGACTGCTGCAGGCTTCTTGGCTAGAGACTAACATATTTGGATTTTCTCTTAAGGAAAAGTTTCACCCCTCTGAGCCCTCACTTTGGACCCTCCATAGAAGTCTACCAGCCACATACCACCACATCTCTCTGAGTACAAAGAGTGCAGGGGGACAAGAGAAAGTTGAAAGGTAGATGGGGAGAGACATCTGTGTATCTTCTTTAGTACCTGTATGCTGGTTACATTTTTAGACACTGCAGACAAATACCTGGGGAACTAGAGAGTCCATCTCAAGTCTGCTCCCAGCCAGGGCACTCTTACTTTTGGAGGTCCCACCCCACATCATGTCAAAATGCACCTGCATCCTGCTTTATGTGTCATTTTGTGGTAAATTTGAAATGATTTCTCTACTTCTGTTATTAGAATTCCTTGGTTTACAAATGACTCAATTTACCATTCTATGATTTCCCAATAATAAGCATACACACTCTGGGGTGCTTGCAAAGTGGAAGTAACTAACTACATACAGATTGTTTTAAAATAAGATTTATGAAAACACTACATTCATTTATCCATTACTGAGGTTGACATAATGTTCCCATTTTTAGGCACACAAACAAGTGTCAAGTTTTTAAAGGATTTTTGTTTGTTTGACTTGTAGTTAAGAGCCCACAGGTTTCCCAGACCTCAGACATCTTTGTACTTAGAGAACACCCCATAGACCCAACTACTGTACCCTCATGCCCAGGGGGTAAAACAGCCCTGCTGACTCTCTGCTTAGGAGTAAAGACACTTGTACAGTAAGTACAAATTAAGATCCATTTATAGAAGTAAAAAGTAAGGAATTTAACTTAGCAGATCATTTTTGGGAAATAATTCTTTTCCTTGAACAAAAAGAATTCGCCAAGTTACTTTCCTTGGGAGCCAGGGTGCAGGAGACACCTGGGAATGCAGGCCAGTCACACACAGCAGCTCAGGCACCAGTGCTGAGATCTGACAATAGTTTTCTGTTGTAGATAAGCTTTCCCAGGAAGTTGACTCGGACGGGGAGATTTTCATGCAGGATGTTAACTGGAGAGTGCTCTTAAGATCAGTACCTATGGGGTGGAGGTGAAGGAAGCAGAACAGCACAGAGGGAGAACTTGAACTGCCACATAACTCTCATGGGCCAAGGCGAAGCCAGTGCAGGAACTCAAATGAATGTTGTTTGCCGCCCATACTCTCAGCATCTGGGGTAACAGAAGCTACAGCCTTTAGGTGAGAGGGGTGGGATCTGGGCAAACACTCGCCACAGCATCCACTACATACTCTTAACCAATACTTCTCAAGGCTTAACATGCACATGAATCTCCTGAGAGATGTTGTTACCATGCCAATTCCAATTCAGTGAGTCTGGAATGGGCCCTTCTGCATGTCTAATAAGCTCCCAGGTGATGCTAACACTGCCGGTCCATGGACCACACTATGAGCAGCCTGGCTGTGAATTCAATTTGCCCCTCACCTAGCATTACTTTGCATTGACTTTCTCAAGTGAAATCAGAGTGTGTGAGTCACAGTATGTCCCACCATCACTGGGTGAAGCGTTTCTGAGCCACCAGGTACTTCACGGCAGTCTTAACATCCTTGTTCCTCAGACTATAGATGATGGGGTTGAGCATTGGAGTGAAAAGCCCATAGAAGAGGGAGATGAGCTTGTCTGAAAGGTCCTGCTTGTCTGTTCCCAGGGGGTCCTTGGATTTGGGTTTTCCGTACATGAATAGGATGGTTCCATAGAAGATGACCACCACAGTGAGGTGGGCAGAGCAGGTGGAGAAGGCCTTTTTCCTCCCCTGAACTGAAGGGATCTTCAGGATGGTGGTGAGGATGAAGATGTAGGAGACAAAGATGAACAGAACTGGGACCCCCAGGAAGATCACATTGGCCACCCCCATGCTGATCACATTGATGGAGATGTCCGCACAGGCCAACTTCAGCACAGCCAGGATCTCACAGGTGAAGTGGTTGATGACATTGTCCCCACAGAAGGGTAACTGTACTGCAAGAGA
>NC_043712.1:35339024-35358549 GCF_006229205.1 Suricata suricatta | reverse complement strand
GGGGATCACAGCATGATGTCCCTAAAATTATAAATAAACTTAATCTATGGGATCCAACCATAAAACCACATAATATTAAGTAAGGCTATGTAGTATTCAAAAGCATTATGGGCAGAACCTGGAAATCTAATGAAACTTAATAAAATAAAGAACATTTCTGTCTAGTAAATGATATTAATATACCTAAAGCAAAAGTTGTGAGTCTGCATATGCTGTGTGTCTCCAACACCTTCCAGAGAAGCGGGAGCCTCTGACTAACTCTGTGTCTCTCATATAATTGGGACCATAAGCTATCCCAGCTCAGTGACACTGGCCATTGAAGTCATGTGGCCCATTCCTCTGGATCTAGTTCTTCTTTGCCCAGTAAGTTTCTAATATAATTGATTTCCAATATAAACAGTTTTATAGGAAGGGAATGTGCTGGCCTGAAAGCATAAAGTTACTTATCCTCTGAGTTTAGTTAGTGTGAATCAGTTTATCTGATCCTAGCCCTCCCCTCTGAATAATCTGACCCAGTTGAATTCCTGGAACCTACAACACGGAGCACCCACCAAAGTCTCCTATAACCACAGCTGACCCGTCTGCATCTCCGCGGCTCTGGACCTTGGGCCCAAGGAAATAATCATAGCTGACAGGAGCCCCTGGGTGGCTCAGTCGGCTGAGCGTCTGACTTCGGCTCAGGTCATAATCCCATGGTTCATGGGTTTGAACCCCACATCAGGCTCTGTGCTGACTGCTAGCTTAGAGCCTGGAGTCTACTTCAGATCCTGTGTCTACCTTTCTCTCTCTCTCTGTCCCTCCCCCATTCACGCTCTGTTTCTCTCTGTCTTTCAAAAATAAATAAATGTAAAAAAAATTTTTTTAAATCATAGCCGACAGTCAGAGCCCATTCATAATACACAGTCCCTGCCTAGGTTGAGTGGGGCCTTGAGTCATGTGCCAACCAGTGCCACTGAGATGCTTTGGAGACATCATCACATGTAAATCTACTCTGCTTCCCAGAATACCCAATGCCACTGTAGATCATCACAATTTTACTGCCAACGAGATTAGGATCAGCAGATGTGATTAGGATCAGACCCTGTAGCAGGGTGCCTGAAACAGCATGGAGTGGCCTGGGTGCTGGTGAAAAATACAGACTGCCGAGTCCTACATTTGCAGATGATCTTAGAGGTCAGTTTTTTGTTTGTGTAATTTTTAAATAAATACCCCCTCGTGTACTTCTGATCCGCACCAGTCTTGGGAATCACTGACCTCTCAGTTTAAAAGTGGGGAAACTGAGGTCTGGAGAGAGGTTTGTGAACTGCCTGTGCCCCTGACAGGGTGCTTTCTTCTAATTGGTCATGACACAGTGCCCAAAAGAGGTTATTTCGGGATACGTGGAATGAAGAGATAGAGAATCATTTTTAGAGAAAGGTTCCTTTAGAACCAGGAAGTGCAGAATTTGAAGCTTGGAAGAATCTTCAGATATTCAACCAATCCAGTCCCCTTCTCTACCCACCTGTCACAGTGACCCTCTCCTCAGGAAGTGCTTTCTCTGCCTCTGCTTGAACATTTGTCAATATCCATATATTGTTGATGGCTTTTTTCTAACTTCTCGCTTCCTCCACAGGCCCAAAGCCTCCTCTGGGCTCATGCAAAACAGACCTTCTCCCTTGTCATAGCAGCAGCCTTCAGAGATTTGGAAATACTGTCTTGTCCCCCAGCCCACTTGTTCCCTCTGCGCCTCTCCCTGCACTCTCTTTGCATCAGTCTCTTTTCTTCCCTCCCAGCTGATGAAAAGCTGGCCACAAACATCACCTGGCACTTACCCAGCATGAGGTGACATCTAGGCTGGGTCTGTTGCTCACAGGAAGAGAAGCCACTGGAGTTTGGAGGCTGCCAGTTTACAAGAGCAAGGAGAAATGACTGTCTCTGTTGTCATCTGTCCATCTGGATGCTACCAAGCCATAACCAAGCAGGCCATATGGGTCTTCTCTCTCAGAGCTGCTCTAGCAACGGGTGGACACACAGTTGTAACATGGGCACATACTCTTTAACTATTGTCTAACTTCCTGGTGCCTCTAAATGCCCCTAAGTATATAGGGGTCCAAAGTGCAGCCACAGGTCAAAGCCCTTAGAAACTACAGCTACTCACAGTGACTTTGCCTGACCTTGGGGCTCAGTAAGACAAAGAGACATAGGCTGACTCTCGGCCAGGAACCTCAGCCCATACAAGGTTGCACCCCAGAGTGGGCTGGTAAGTCATGCCCAGCTACTAGACCCAATATTCTCTTCTCTGGGCTCCACACTTTCTCCAGGGGGCCCTATGATGACTCTCCCAGGAATTAAAGCTGGGTTGCTTTGGGGCCAGCCCTTATCCCAGAAGCAATTTAAAGTTTGGTGCGAGGCTCAGAATTTAGACTTCAATCCCTTAGACCCAATTAGCCAATGTTGTGAAGTCTACCCAATGCTGCCCTCTCACTTCAAGGAAATCTCAGCTTAGAACATCCTCCGGCCAGGTAATCAGAGTTCCCCTGGGTTTTGATCACAATAATTGGTCCAAAATGGCTCTGACATCGTCTTCAGAGAGTTGAGTGATTCAAACATTCCTGGGAACTTTGGGCCAGACAGATTCCCTGCCAGCCAGGCATCGCCTCCCTTCCACTCAGTGACCCAGGGTTCTCTCTCTCTCACTCACTCACTCACTCTCACCACTCTGAACAATCGCTATGACTATGTCAATACCAAATGCCAAAGAGTAGGGATGGGGGACATGATGACCAGAAATGTATCTCTGTCTCCAGAGAACGCCTGGAACAGCCCGAATATCTAGAGAGAGAGAGGCATGACTGAAAGGGCCACAGAGCTTTCCAGAAGGCCGTGCACAGGAGGAGTGCACAGAACTAGCCCAGGATGAAAATAACAGAGATGGGGGAGAGAGGGACCCAGGCAGACATTTAGAAGGAAGAAATGATAGAATTTAGAGATAGATCTGAGGCGAGGGATGCAGGAGAGAGAAGATTCAACAGTGGCTAAAATACCAGATGACACAGAGGAGAGCCTGTCTGGGCTGGTAGGGGGGTGGGTGGCTGCAGGGTTGTTTCTGACGTTTCGAGGTACAGTTTTTGTACATCTTTTGTGCCCTGCTCATTGGTTGCTAGAAATAAAGATATGACTAAGAAATCTTTTCTGTGACTGAGTGTATGGCCTGTTGGATTTGTTGTATTTGAGAGAATGGTGAGATGTTGATATTAATGAGTTACCATTGATTTATAACTTTTCTAAATCTCATCTTACCTAAGGTTCCCCAAAAGCCCTTGAGGTAAGTATGAGGGATACTTGTATGTGAGCAGGTAGAGGAGCCCTCCATCACTGGGCACCTTGTATCCGTGATGTCTGACACCTTTGACCTCTGCTCTCTAAGGGCTAGGAGCTTCTCCTTCTTCACTTTTGGCTTCTTCAGGGCGAGGGGATGTTTCAGAGTTCCTGGGGGAACAGCGGGGCAAGTGGGCCTTGTGGTTGGACAGGCACTGGAATGTCTGAGTGGCTCCGACTGGCCCCTCTGTGGCACAGCTCTGTGTCCCCCAACTCCAGGGCTCTGCCACGCTGGAGACTCCAGTGTGCTTCATGGACACCTGCTGGGACCAAGTACCCATTCGTCTCTTCCTTCTGACTCGACTTCAGCTACCACAAACCTACTTCTCGCAGCCTTCTCTGTGTTACTGTGCTTTCTCCTTCCTTTCCTTCCTTCCTTACACCAGCTGCTGACTATGTCCTTGTGTTTGAGTTCAAGCTCCAGCGAGACAGATCAAAGGGGTTTGGCTAGTCATCACGCAGTATAGGCCACCAGAGAGGTCACACGTTAACTGCCCTAGGACAGATGTCCACCTCCTCTAGTCAGGTGAGTCCTGAGGCCAGAGTGCAAAGCATGGAAACAACGTAAGGGGAAGGAGAACATGGGTATAACCAGTAAGTGAGGTTTCCTGGAATGAAGCAGCAAATCTGGCAAATGTTGTTTAGATAATCCAGACTTCGGAAATTACACACTTGTGTCTCCACTTAGCACTCGCTGCATAGACTGGTCTCCTCTCCATGAAGAGGGAAAGCTTTGACCCTCTCATGGAGACAGCTTCTCCCTCCTGCCTCTTCCCTTTACCATCTTCAGAGAAGTTCTGTTTCTCCAACCTTATAACACTTGACTCCAATCCTGGTTTTATCTCAAAATGGTGGTGGTTCTTTTCTGCCCTCACAGAGAATGTGCCAGAATGATTCCTGACAATCTCAAAATGTTTTGAGTAAAGTGGAAAAATTTTGGCTGGGGATTCGGTCACAGATCTTGTGAATTCCATGGGATGCCATGTCCACATTTGTCCTCAGGAAGCCACAATTAACAGATGCCTCCCTAGGAAATACTGGGATTACTGGGGTTTGGACGACCCCTTTCGTCAGCTGCACTCATCTTTGGCAAACTCACATTTACACACACACAAATGCATGGAATAAGGATATTTCTGACACACAAAGCTTTGTCTTGGCCAGCTAAAACTCAAATATCCTCTGGCTGGTCTCTCTGGGCTTCCCTAGGCAGTGAGGAGAAATGAAGAGAAACATTTTCAGAAACACTTCTAATCTCAATCACACAATGAGTTAGTAAAAAGTCTAGCCAAGTGCTACTCAAGTGTGATGACAGGGAGCATTGGGATCCCCTGGGAACTTGTTAATAATGCAGATTCCTGGGCCCCTCCTTGGACCTACAGAATCAATCTCGGGCAGTGGATCCACATGTGTGCCTCTGTTTGTGTATGTGTTTTCCTAATCTCTTTTAAAAAATATTTTTATATTTATTTATTTTTGAGAGAGAGAGAGAGAGACAGAGTGTGAGCAGGGGAGGGGCAGACAGATGGAGGTGGGGTAGGACACAGAATTGGAAGCAGGCTCCAGGCTTTCAGCAGAGTTTGATGCAGGGCTCGAACTCACAAACCGAGAGATCATGACCCCAGCTAAAGTTGGGTGCCCAAAGGACTGAGCCACCCACACACCCCTCCTAATCTCTTTATTTTTAGTTTTTTAAAAAATATGTTAAATGTTTAGTTTTAAGAGAGAAAGAGAGAGAAAGACTGAGCACAAGTAGGAGTGGGGAAAAGAAAGAGGGAGACACAGAATCCAAAGCAGGCTCCAGGCTCTGAGCTGTAGGCATAGAGCCCAATGTGGGGCCTGAACTCACGGACGGCAAGATCATGACCTGAGCCAGAAGCCAGAAGTTGGAAGCTTAACTGAGTCACCCAAGCGCCCCTCTCCCCACCAAAATTTTTTTAATGTTTATTTTTGAAAGAGAGAGAGAAAGAGTGTGTGAGTGGGGTAGAGGCAGGGGAGGAGCACAGAGAGAGGGAGACACAGAATCTGAAGCAGGCTCCAGGCTCTGAGCTGTCAGCACAGAGCCCAAGGTGGGGCTCGAATTCCCCAACCGTAAGATTATGACCTGAGCCAAAGCCAGACGCTTAACTGAGTCACCCAGGCGCCCCTCTGATTTCTGTTTTGACAGGTCCTCTGGATGATTCTCGTACATATTAATGTCTGAGAAGCACCCATCTATCTAGACTTTTCCTCAAATTGGAATCCCAGTTATTCCTTTTAAGGAATCTAAGAGGAGGAAGGTATTTTTTATGAATGGTCAGAGCAGCTGCCTGCAATTCCTCTGCTCTGGAGTTGGCTGCTCTTTCAGTCTTGTTTGCCCTTAACTCCTGACCCTTTGACCCTTGACTGTTCACTCCCCAGCTGCCCTCCTCTGGATCACTGTTCTCTGGGGTCTTTCTGTCCTCAGGATCCACTTTCTCAGAGCATTCTCACAAGAGAGTAAGTGGGACCCTAGGAGTCCAGAGGTCAAGGAAGTAAGTCCTGGAGATACTATGAATTCACATTGCAGGGGCTGTCAGCAAGCTCTTACGTAGTACGGCTGGAATTGTACCCAGACGCGGCAGAGCAGTGCCAGCCCTGTAGGTATTTATTCCACGAGTCTCCCGTGCAGGCAGGCATCTCCCCCATCTCTACCAAACACACTAGACCCTCAGATGAATTCATCTTCTCCCCTAAAACCAGAAACTTGGTCAGTATACCTCAGCAGTGCCACCCTCATCCACCCATTATCTGAGCCACAAATATTGACTCTGCCGTCCTTCCTGCCTGCTCTATGCAACCAAACTCTAGTACTGTATTTTGTATCTACTAACTATTTCTTGAATCTGTCTTTACCACGCCTCAATTCCTTCCCAGTTAATGTCCTTATCTTCACTTGCCTTCAGTGTTTCCCTCTCTTTCGTTCTGTCCTTCAGCCCCCCATATTCTTCCACATTGTTTTCAGAAGGATCAATCTCAGATGCAAACCTGACCGTGTCAAACCTTTACTTAAAATCCCTAAGTGCCTCGGACACCTGGGTAGCTCACTCAGTTAAGTGTCTGACTTAGGCTCAGGTCATGATCTCTCAGTTCGTTAGTTCAAGCCCCACTCTTGATCTCTGCTCAGGTCTTGATCTCAGGGTTGTGATTTCAAGCCCCGTGTTGGGCTCCATGCTGGACATAAATTCTACTTAAAAAAAAGAAAAAGAAAAGGAAAAAAATATTCCCCAAGTGCTCTGTAGCCCCTATGGGAGAAAGTTAGGACTTTACTCAGTATGCCCCAAAAGAGGAACCAGAGCCCAGTCCTGCCTTCCTCTCCACCAGCAGCACCTGCCTCATTTGCTCTTACAATGCTGTATGGCTGGTCACTCCCCACTCCAGGGGGCTCTTTCACATTTCTGTAACTTTGATTATGCAGCTTCTTCTGCCTAGGATGATTCCCACACCCCACTGTCTGGTAAACTGTCACTCACTCATTCCAGTGGTATGATGGTAAATGTTTAACAACCAGATCGCCAGGTCAAAGAGCTCTGGCCTGGAACATTTGCTGATTTCTGTGGTATAAACACTCCCACCATGGCCAATTCCAAGCAACTAACAGTCACTGAATGGGAGTTCAGAAGAAATGTTCGCATTTGGTGTGTCAGCTTCAGCACAGGATGGGCTTGGGATCACCTGCTCCAGGAAGTCCGGCCCTTGCTTCCCTCTGGGCTCTCAGGACAGCATTCTCCCTCTCCTGTGTGTCCTACCTCGTTTGGTGATTTTCTTTCCATGGCCCTCTGTTGCCACTAGAGGGCACAATCTAGAAGGCAGAGACTGCGGTTACTCTGCACATTTCTGTTCCAGGCAGTGGGCACTCAATCATTGTTGGCTGATTAAGGGAATGTACCCATTCTCTGGGCCCGTCCCTGTTCTTGCCACATTCCATCAGTGACTTCCAAGAGGTTTTAGAGTCATGCACAAATGAAAGGAAGCTGAAAGGACAGTGATTTAAACGGATGCTGGGTGAGGACTGAGGAAGAACATAGCAGGTTGCTTCAAGGGGCCTAATTCTACAAGTTGAAAATTTAGAGAGAAAGCATAAGTCTTTCAGGCAGACTCCTGAAAACCACGGCATAAGTGCAGACTTAGTGGGGTGGTGCTTGGCCACCGCAAAGGAGAAGAGACTTGGGGATCTGAACGAGTCTTGGAACCACTGGCCAGCAGGCTGTTGGACTCGATTAGTGGAATTATGGCGCTGGGGGGCAGGGGCGAGAAAGGAGACAGAGAAGAAGGGAGGGGGGGTGGGAGGGGAATGAAGCAGGCAGCAAACTTCCTTCTGTGCCTTCAGCATAACTGGGTCTTGGGGATGTTATCCCAGAAGAATACAAAGTTTCTAAACGGAGTATACCTCACTTCCCAAACTTTAAATGACTTCAGGGACTAAAATGGTCCCAACGAGCAGACTGGAATTTAAATTATCTTCTAAAGGCAATGGCCAGTCCTTTGGAAATTGTGCCCTGAGCGCATGAGGCAGGTGGAGGGAGAGGACTGGCTGGACCCTTCATCTTCCTTGTCACACCTTCTGAACCCTCACCTGGCACTTCAGACCCAGTGTGGCTATTTCTGACGTGTGGCCTCTTACTAACCCTTAGGAAACAAATGGATCATTGGTGTTCACCATGTTTCTGATCCAGGGAGGTGCAGGTTTTGATGATGCCAAAATTTTCATTAGCAAGCTTCATTTCTGCCATCAGACTTGACTGTAACAGAATAGAGACTCAAGAAGAGGAGCCCCTTTGTTGGTATTGTGTTATTCTCATGGAGTCAAATAGACCCAGCAAGCTGCAAAAGCCTGTAAGAGAGATCATCTGGCCTCAGCCTGCTTTGTGCAGAGGGAAGAGGCTTGCCCAGGACCTCACAGCTCCTAGTCTCTTGTACACAGGCAGGTGCCCCTTCTTGATTAAAACCAGGGGTGGGGGGGAGGACTCTTTCTTCTTTTGTAGTTAATGATTCAAAGAACCGCATTACTAATGAGCTGTGTTTCTGGATCTGGTGATGATGGCATGAAGGGAATATTTTCTTCATGTGATCCAGGCTCTTGGAAGAGGACTGGTCAACTCAGGCTGGGACTGATTTACTGCCCCGGCACATATGTCACAAGTAGTAGTGGGTCCTGGGCATCCGGGCCATCCCCAAGCTGGGGGCAGTCTCAGTACTGAGCAGCCTGTAGTCAATTCCTGGATGGTACATTTGCCTCAAAGAGATATAGTAGTGTTTTTAAGATGCTGGGAGAAAAAGGGAGATTGACTCTTGTTTATCTTCATGCTAAAGCCAAGGGATCTGTAGATATTTGGAGGGCTGGCACATGGAAAAGAATTAAAGTTGCAAAAGAGCAGATTCCAGCTCAGTATCCAGGGAGAAGCTGCTTCAAAGTGAACAAACCTCATCAGGAAGCGCGGAGTCTCGTGTCACTCAGGGCATCAAGCACAGGCTGGAGGACCGGGAGGAAGGTGGTAGGGCTGTCTACACTGGAGAGGTAGCACGTTGCTAAATAGATCCTAAGGCCCACCGTCAGCAGCATTGGCATGATTATTGGGGTTGCTGCTGCCGTAATTACTTGTTTGCATGACTATTTGCGTGTCTACTTCCCCCACTAGATTTTGAGCTCTTTCTTTGAGGTCATGGGCTCTGCCTTTCATTGCTGTGCTCCCACCACCTAGAATTATGGCTGCCCCAAAGCAGGTGCCCAATAAATGTGTCAACCTGAACTGAATTTTGATGGCACTTACTTGGTCACAGCTACAATGGAAGAGTGTCTCAGAGCTCCCCGGTTAGATGTGGCCCTGCATAACCAAGAAGGGGCTGGATTGCTGAGAGAACTTGGCAAGATGGATGCCTGGGAAGTTCATGAAGATTTTAGCTCTGGAGCACATGAAACTGAATGTCCAACACCCTCAGTGTTGCCTACAAGTGGGGTTTTTTTAATTGGTTCAGAAGAAATCCCAGTTTAGGGAGCTCTCAGAAGTCTGAGGAGAGAGTCAAGCTTTCCAGAAAGAAGAGCTAACTGAGTGGGATGCCTGGCTTTGTGAACAGTCTTGGGGAGAAGCTGGTGCCTCTGGGGCAGGCAGCTGGAGAATGAAGAAAAGAAGGGATATTCAGTCAGAAATCTTGGTCAGTGTGGCCACAGTGTGCAAGAGGCGCATTTGCTGCCCTAAATGTACAAAAGGATCAACATGATGTTAAAACCTTGGCACCGTGGTCTGAGCTAATTCTCCCAAAGGTGACAGCAGGGCAGAGGAGCTGGCGTCTCTTATCTGCCCCAGGAAAAGGGATGCTGGTTTTCTGTTTCTTCCTGTTGGTTTTAATTTATGTTGTCTTGTCTCCTGCATGGCTTATTCTTTTTTTTTTTTAATGTGTGCCAGATGTTGTATTTGCAAAATTCTTTGTGGAAGTGATTTAGAAGACTGGGGTGATGTTACTTCCCTTCAGCATGGATTTATATTTGCTTCTGATATGTGGAAGCACCAAAAATCTGGGACCACCTCTATCCAAGTTCAGAGCTCAGGAAGGTTACAGCATGTGTAAACAAACGCTTCCTTCTGATTCTCTTACTCCTGTGGCCCTGCCCTTTGGGATCCCCGACCACAGGGAGGAAGTGTAGTTAGAGGCCCTTCACAGTGAGCCTTGAACTTCAAAACCTGTTCCCCTCCTTCAGGAGGCTGGAAGTAGTGCTTCTTAGCCTTTCAGAAGCCATCTCCGGATGCTGCACATGCCTCAGTTGAAACATAGCCTCAAATGCTAGACCTCTCTGAATCTCTTTTTCCCCCCACATCATGACCCTATGATTCATTGTTGTTTTATAACCTCATTCATGCTTTATGTGAGTGTTTTATATAGTTGTCTAGGTTTTTCTTAAGTTTATTTATTTATTTTGAGAGAGAGAGGGAGCACACGTGAGCTGGGGAGGGGCAGAGAAAGAATCCCAAGCAGGCTCCATGCTGTCAGCACAGAGCCCCACACAGGGCTTGATCCTATGAACTGAACTGTGAGATCATGACCTGAGCCCAAATTGTATGCTTAACTGAGTTACCCAGGGCCCCTAGTTTTGTTTTTTGTTTTTAATTGTCATATGCAGGAGAGTTAGTGCAAATTAACTCTTTATTCTTACTAGAAGCAGACGTTAAATACTATTCTCTACTACATTTTCCTAGAATCCTATAAAGATGACCAAATTGTTAGAACTATTCTCCAGTTGCTCAGCAGGGTTGGGATTTCTGCCCTGCTGCCCAAGCACTTTTGGAGTCAGAGAGAGCTGAAATTGACTTCAGAGAGTTCCTGCAGGTGACAGAGGAGATGCACTATGGATAGGACCAATCAGACCTCCCCTGCTGTCATGTTCATTCTCCTGGGACTCTCAGCCCATCCAAGGCTGGAGAAAACGTTTTTTGTGCTCATCCTGTCGATGTACCTGGTGATCCTGCTGGGCAATGGGGTCCTCATCCTGGTGACCATCCTTGACTTCCGCCTGCACACGCCAATGTACTTCTTCCTGGGGAACCTCTCTTTCCTGGACATCTGCTACACAACCTCCTCTGTCCCCCTCATTCTCGACAGCTTCCTGACCCCCAAGAAAACCATCTTTTTCAGCCTGTTTTGGGCAAATGTTCCTCTCTTTTGCCATGGGAGCCACAGAGTGTGTGCTTCTGGGCATGATGGCATTTGATCGCTATGTGGCCATCTGTAACCCCCTGAGGTACCCTGTGGTCATGAGCAAGGCTACATACATACCTTTGGCTGCTGGCTCCTGGGCAGCTGGTATCATCAACTCTGTAGTTCAAACATCCCAGGCTATGAGGCTGCCCTTCTGTGGGGACAAGGTCATCAATCACTTCACTTGTGAGATCCTGGCTGTCCTGAAGTTGGCCTGTGCTGACATTTCTATGAATGTGATCAGCATGGTTGTGGCTAATGTGATATTTTTGGGGGTCCCAGTTCTGTTCATCTTTGTCTCCTATATCTTCATCATTGCTACCATCCTGAGGATCCCCTCAGCTGAGGGGAAGAAAAAGGCCTTCTCCACCTGCTCTGCCCACCTCACAGTCGTGGTCATCTTCTATGGAACCATCCTCTTCATGTGTGGGAAGCCCAAATCCAAGGACCCCCGGGGGGCAGACAAAGAGGACCTTTCAGATAAGCTCACCTCCCTCTTCTATGGGGTGGTGACCCCCATGCTCAACCCCATCATCTACAGCCTCAGGAACAAGGATGTGAAGGCTGCTGTGAAAAACCTGGTACATCAATAACACCTAATCGAGTGACTATCAAAGATTTCCAGACTGCCAGAATGCAAGACCTCCAAACTCCTCCTTGTACTCATGGGAAAAGAGTAGCCCGGAGGAGAGCAGGGCATTTTGTAAGGTCCGTGTTGTAGACATTGTGACTAAGGCTAAAAAGTAAACTGGTTCTCTATCTACTCACCCACCCATTGTTCCATAGTCAATGGGAAGCTTCTATCTATGAACCCAGAAGAAAAGAGCCTTCACAGTTCTAGAAATGTTGGCTAGTTGTTGGCCTTGTTCACAAGCACGGTGACATCATATCAGAGCTGTTTTATGCTGGTGAAATCTTAGATTCTCTGCCCTAGAAGCTGGTGCATATCTGTGAAGCCTCACTGCTGTATGCAACATTAAGAGACAGACACGGAATCTGGTTTTAATAGAGCTGGGCTCTTGGAATGTGCTGTGAGGCCCTATGTAGAACTGCTAATCACTGCACATGCTTTGGTATTCTCTGAGAAGCCTGTGTTCAGTAAGAATAACATGAAAAATAAAATCTATACCATTGGCCGATAGCACCTTTGACAAGAATTCACCTTAAGTCTTGGCACCAGAAAAAGAGGGCTCTCTTTTGGAACACTCTGAGGAAGCATAGAGAGATGTCTGCACTCTCCTCCCCATACCCCAGGTCTAATCGCACACTGGTACAGGACTGCATGTCTGGGAGGCAGCAGCTCTCAATCACTTGTTCCCCACACAAACTACATGACTCACAGTATCAAACACTCCCATGAGAGTGCCCAGACAATAAGGAGGTCCAAAAAATGTTTGGGGAAAAGTGAAGGGTTATAATTATCCTCAATTGGATGGCTCTCGTCAGCCATTAATAAGAGTTGCTCTGCATTGGTTATGGCACAGAAATGATGGGCTGTGGAGCTACAGGTTGGGACTCTTTGGGTTGCAGCCATAACAACACGGAAGTGGGAGGTCATATTAGGTGGAGATCTTCCATTGAACAAAAGAGAGAATTCTACTCAACCTGGTTTAAGTCTAATGTGGATTGATCCAAAAGTAGGGCCAACCTCAGACAAAGTTAATCAGGCTCTAGCTCCTCTGCTCTGAGATTCTCTTGACTCTTCACTCTTCTGTGTGTCAGCTTTGTTCTCAAGCTGACTCTTCTCAGGGCCACAAGATGGCTGCCATAGTCCTGGATCTGCATTTTCCACATTGACTTAGGGGATAGAAACCACTGGTTCCTACAGCCAGAGAATAAGTGTCCTGAGGTTTGCTCTGACTCCACTGATGGATGCAAACTGCAACCAATCACAGTGGCAGGTGAGATAAGATTATGCAGATTGACTTGGACCAGCAGCTCCTGCTCTGAAACAGGTGGGGTCAGTCTAATCTAAGTCTATGGCTGCCACACAAAGGAAAATCTGGAGTTGTTAAGAGAGTGGTAGAGAGGCAATGGATCCTAGAGGGACAGCTGACAAATAAATGTCCACCATTTTCTGGGCCCTAGATGATGCTTCCTGATTCTCAGAAATCCCTAGGAGGGTAGAATGCCTCTTATTGAATATTGAAGCAGAATATTCCCAGCCTGGTCAAGTGGAGGCTCAATGTCAGACTAAATCTGATTAAAGAAAATAAATACAAGAATATTCCTTGTACATCTGAGTTTTTGTCCCAGAGTCACACCTGTCCCCGGTATGTTATGTCATGTCTCAACTCTGCAGCTAAGAAGTCCTCCTGATGGTCCGCCCTTTGAGGCTAATCTTACTCCTCGGCTTTGTAACCTTATGATTTGTCTACTTTTAGTTTTCCTTTGCCCCATTTTTTTCACCTATCTATTTTTAACTTTTTGGTCTTGGATGTTGTTTTGGGCTATCTCAATTCTTTGTGGGAGGATGCCCAGCATATATTGAAAGACCAACAAACAAACAAAACAAAAACAAAACAAGTAAGCAAGCAAACAAACAAAAGCCAAATGAACTCATGACAAAACACCACAGTGGAAGGGACAGTGGTCTGACTGTTGGAGAAGCAGCCCCTCCCCGCTTTTTTCTCAGCAGGCCTTGCTGTCTCTCTCCTGTACGTTAGTTTGGGACTGGATGACCTTGAGGTCCTTCCAAGGCTCACCTTCCAAGGTGGTGATTCTAACCCAAGCCACGAGCATGAGACTAGGGATAGTGGAATGAGACTTTGTAAAAGTCACCTTCCAGTGTCATAGCCCCTAAGGGACACTTGCCCTGTGCTGTTTCCTCAACTTCCAGTCCCCTGTGTTTATTATATGTGGCACACAACACAAACAGGAGATGGTGATTGTCAGTGTTCCTACTTCTGTACTTAGGTTTCCCTGAACATAAGCCCCTGTGAGCAGATCTCAAGTCCTTTATCAGGGACACTTGCAAAGATTTGTCTGTGCTATTTGCAATTGCACTTGAAAGAGACCGCTCATTCCCAGATTCCAGGTGGTGGCAGACGTTCCTTTAGTGTCGGATTTGCATACAAAATACCAAAACTGCCTGCAGAGATTAGTATTTCTTGTGGGCTTTCTCGAAGGAGGGAGAAAAGAGAATAGCAATCTCTATTGAACTTTCTTTGGGGTTGGGCATGGTGAGAGGGGATCAGCTGGAACCTCTCTCCTTGGAAATCTGTAAAATGAGGATCCTACTCTCATTGAACGGACCACAATCCAACCCCCCTCACCACCAGAGGTGAGCAGGGATGCCAGCAAGGGAGGGAAGTGGTGGTACCCCATGACCGGATAGGCAAGGGGCTTCAGGGAGAGTCGGGGGCTCTGTGTTGGTGTCTCTGTGTATCTCTCATTCTGCATGCTGTCTGCCTCTGCATTTTCCTTTGTTTCCTGATCTCTACTTCATCTGACTCACTGCGTTAACAATGTGGTTAGAGCAAGCCTTACTAGCAGTTAATAAAAGGGATGGAACTGAGTTTTATTATAACCCTTTGCTCCCCTACCCCATCTAAAAATTTTCCTTATAGTCTGGGCACACAATGTTCTGGCTCTGTCAGCCCCAACTCTATTAAACCTTCTGCTCGTGAACTCTAGGTGATTTTCCGAATCAACCCAAATAAATTCTTAGGGGGGAAAATGAGAAAAAATTTACTGGAGCCTATGCAAGTGAATCTTTGTTCTTAAAACTAAAAGAGCAAAACTAAACAGATGGAGATGAAAGTTCACTGAAGAGTCAGTGGCTCACAGCTGATACTGGCTGTAGACTCAGGAACCATTAAGATTCCCCAGGGACCCTCTGAGGCCCAGGGCTGGTTCTGTTTGCTCCCAATTAAGGCGGATGCTTTGTTCCCCTGGGGCTCAAGTCCAGGAACCTGAGTATTGTGGAAAGTCCATTAGTATTCCAAATTGAATCATTACAACAGCTGCTGCTAGCGCTCCCAAGGAAAATAAGAGAGCAGTTCAAAGAGCAACTGGGTGGGAAGGATTGGAGAGATGGACACGGAGGCCGCTCAGGTCAGCACACCCTGGGGCTGAGTCACCGTGCCCTGTCCCTCCAGAGGTGCCAGGAGCCCAGGCCAGGGAGCCAGAGACCTGCCTTCTAATTCTGCTTCCATGTGCTACTGTTGAGTTTCTTTCTCTCTCTGGGCCTCAGTTTCTTTGCCTGTAAAATGAAATGGTATCTTCCCATCCTTCTCACTAGACGATGCATGAGAAAACACCTAGGGAGGGCCCAGAAGGGAGGAATTCGTGGCTCACACTCCACAACTGTCACTCACTGATTAGGGGTCCCCTCTGGGTGCTCCCCCTCCACAGTGCATGAGCTAGGCTTCCCAATTCCCAAGGCCACTCGGGCAGTTTGGAGACTTGGGTGGCTGATTTGTGGCCCTGGCTACCTGTGCCTGCTGCAAACCCGCCACCTGGTCGACATTTCTGTGAGTCTCGGAGACCAGTGCTCTGGAACCTTAATGTGCTCAAGAGTCACCTGGGGCTGTTGTGAAAATGCAGATTTGGAGTCAGTGAGATGGGTGGGACCTGAGACTCTACATCTCTAACATGTTCTTGGGTACCTATGCTGCTGCTCTGCGGGCTACACTTTGAGTAACAGGCCCTCAAAGACGTGGGACCCAGACCAAGGGACTGAAGGAATGAATAGGCAGGTCTCCTGACATGCACCAAGTCCTTGGGCATCGGCCACCCAGTCTGGTCTCTCCAGTGTCAAGGGCAGTAGTTTTCCCCGTGACCTCACTTCTCTTATGGATCTAAGAATTGTTGATTTATCAGTTTGTTCAGCTTTTTACTTGTCAACAACTTCTTACATGTTAGACCAGAAACTAACCATTCCCATTTCAATAGCTCCAAAGTGCAGTCAAGTGCAAACAGATATGCAGTGTGGTCAGGGGCAGAATAAGAGGCATAAATACGGCAGAGGAAGAAATACATATCAAATTTTGCAGAAGACACAGTTATTATATTTCTAAAAATTAACCAGAAAGCTATTAGCAGTAGTATGAGTTCAGAAAAGGTAAGGAGATAGAAATACCTTCTCAAAAATCAGTTGTATTCCTGCATACCATCACTATGCGAAAGGAAAAAAGGCAGGAATAATGTGGCATTTACAATACTAATGAGTCTCAAATGATTGGAAACAAACATAATTCTAGACATGACAGAGTTAAGAAAAAAAAATTATGAGTGTTTTGGGAGTATAGAGGGCGGCGGGGTGATTGACCAGGGATAACTCTAGGGAGAAGCAAGAGAGAAGAAATACATTACAAATGATCTTAATTTCGAGGGTGGACGCTCTCAAATTTTATCAACAGAAGACCCTCCTTAATATGTATACCCTGGGCTCTACCTCCAAATATTTCAATTTCTCTATGTGGGGGTAAGGCCAGTGGGAAAGCTGAGCTCAGAAACATAGTGTTTTATCTAGTGTTTTTAAATCCCTCAAAGACTCCACTGAGCTACATAAATTGTTAGTGAAGAACAACTGAATAATACAAAGATCTTCTGAAGGAGACAGTGTTAGATTCTTTCTACCAGATTTGAACTTCTTACAAAGTAACAATTATATATACCGTTGTGCTTTTTTAAAGTTTATTTATTTATTGTGAGAGAGAGAGCATGCATGTGTACCAATGCACACATGTGAGATTGAGTAGGGGGAGTAGCAGAGAGAGAGGGAGAGAGAGAATCCCAAGCAGGCTCTATGGGGCTCCATCCCACTACCCTGGAATCATAACTTGAGCCAATATCAAGAGTTAGATGCCTAACTGATTGAGTCACTCAGGCACCCCTCTGTATACTGTTGCTTCTTAAACTTTTTAAAAACTAGTGGTATCTGCGACACCAGAAAATTCCATATATTTCAGATCAGAATTCACAGCATGAGGAAAAAAATCACGTTTTAATAGTGGGCAGCAGCAACATTCAACGGAATGAAGTTGCCTCCGATCCACACATCACACCACACGTTGCTATAAACTTCTGATGGATCGGAATTAAACATCAAATACCAATGTGATTACAAAAATCTAAAAAAGAACAGAATGGCATATTTATTCCAGCTGTAGAAAGGACTGCAATTCATTATTTTGGAAGAGAGAAGTTATCACAATTAAAATAGACAAGTTCAAACATACATTGTGCAAAACTCCTGAATAATATAGTCTGATCTCGCAAGTATCAAACTACAACCAAATGGAAGTTTGTCAGACTCTACAAGTATTTCTTTTATATATATATATATATATTCCAAATAACTTTTAATGGATAGACAATGGACACAAACTTGAGATGTTTTTATTTTTTTACACGCTGGGACCCCCTCCCCCCTATCATGTTAGCATGTGTGCCATTGAGTTGACTTCCTTTTGTATAGAACTCAGAATAAATCTTTTCCTGCCATCTCTGTGCATTTATTGTATCTTCTTTAAATGTGTCCTTGATTAGAAAAAGCATAGTTCTTCACTGATCTTTTTTTTAATCTGGGCTGATGCACATCTGCTCATGTTATGTATAATTGTACCAGGGAGCACACATAAGCACTGTTCTCGGTTAAGTGCGGGGCAAGGCTCAGAGTCATCTGCTCCGTGCATGTCCTCATCATGGTGTCCTAGCTGAATGCACAATAACAAATGAACACGTAACTGGTTACACAGTAATAATGTCACATTATAAATAATATTGGGATGAACCATAAGTTTGGGGTGCTACTTTTCTGACTACATTTCTTTTTATTTTTAATATAATTTACTGTCAAGTTAGCTAATACATATTTTGTGTGCTCTTGGCTTCAGGAGTAGATTCCCATGATTCATCACTTACATACAACACCCAGTGCTCATCCCAACAAGTACCTCCTCAATGCCCATCACCCATTTTCTCCTCTCCCCCACCCCCCATCAACCCTCAGTTTGTTCTCTGTATTTAAGAGTCGCTTATAGTTTGCCTCCCTCTCTGTTTGAAACTATTTTTTACCCTTCCTTTCCCCCACATCTGACTACATTTCTGAAAAGGAATTGAACAGATACCCAACCTTACTGGTGAACCACTATTTTTTTCTGAATTTTAATGTCAAACTAGCATTTTTTAAATGAATAAACTTTGTGTTTTAGAGCAGTTTCAGGCTAACAGCAAAACTGAACAGAAAGTACAGAGCTCCCATATCCCCCATCACCCCCCACACCACCTCCCTCATTAGCAACATCTCCCACCAGAGTGATTATCTTTGTTAAAACTGATGAACCTACACGGACACAACCCAGAGTTATAATTTACATTAGGATTCATTCTTGATGTTGTACAGTCTGTGGACTTGGACAAATGTATAATGATGTGTTCAGCACTACAGTTTTGTGCAAGCTAGCTTCACTTACCTAAAAATCCTCTGTGCTCTGCCTCTTCATCTCTCCCTCCCCACTAACCCCTAGAAATTCTTAATTTTTTAATGTTTATTTATCTTTGAAAGAGAGATCAGGGAAGGGGCAGAGAGAGAGGGCGGTGGGGACAGTGGATCCAAAACAGGCACTGTGCTGACAGCAGAGAGCCCAACGTGGGACGAGATCATGTGAGATCATGTCTTGAGCCAAAGTTGGAGGCTTAACAGATTGAGCCACCCAGGTGTCCCTCCCGAATCCTTTTACTGGCTTCATAACTTTGGCTTTTCCAGAATGTCATGTAATTGGAACCACACGGTATATAACCTTTTCAGATTGGCTTCTTTCACTTAATAATATGCTTGAAATTTTTCTTCCATGTCTTTTTATAGCTTGATACCTCATTTCTTTGGAGTGCTGAATGATACTCCACAGCTTGGATGCACCTCAGTTTATTTACCCACTTACCTGCTGAAGCACATCTTGGCCGCTTCCAAGTGTCTGGTAGTTGTGAATAAAGTCGCTCTAAACACCCAAGTGCAGATTTTGGTGTGCACATACATCTTCATGAATTAATATTGAAACAAAAAATTTTTCAAGGAACCAACTTAATGTAAATAAAGAGTACTTTGAGATTGCAAATTGAGCTATTTCAAAAACCATGATCCTTTGCAAACTATTCATGTGCATGAATGAGATTTTTCTCTACAGCAGACAACTGAAACAAAACATAAATTGGAGGCTGAAACTGGTGCAAAGGCAATTATCATCCATAATTCCAGATTTCAAGTTTTTGTGTTCATCATAATCTCATTATCTTTGAATTCTTGTACATTATCTTTGAACAAAGTAATTGTTACAAATTTAAATTTATAAAAGAAACGTAACAATAAAACAATACTTTCCCCCCTATTTTACATAGCAGGACTCCATAAGATTTTGTTGGAAAAAAAGAGTCCAGTGCTGGAGCGGCTGGGTGGCTCAGTCAGTGAAGTGTCTGACTTCGGCTTAGGTCATGATCTTGTGATTCATGAGTT
>NC_043712.1:35323626-35338924 GCF_006229205.1 Suricata suricatta | reverse complement strand
GACTGAGCCACCCAGGCGCCCCTAAAATTTTTTTTAAAATAGTCCAGTGCTGAAAAATAAAAATAGTATTTCTTAAGTTTGAAAATTACTGAAATACACAGGCAAGGAGAGTGGGAAATGGGGACAATTTCATGCTCACAGTCTCCTATCTTTAGAGTATGAGTTAGAGCCTGGCAGGTATTTTACGAGCCACGGACTGACGGTCACAATGCACAATTTTATAGTGTTGGTGTTGGATGCCCTGGGGTAGGGCTTCTCTTCCTCCTGTGACACCTCCAGATAGGGACCAATGGAAATGTCAGATACACAGATTCTGCTTTGATCTCGAAAGCCATATTCCCAGTTATTAAATTAGCAGTGAACATGACAACAGAAAATGTTTTCTCTGGTTGGAAACAGAGCAACAACTTCTAAAAGAGCTGATGGACAGCTAGCTGTCTCTGCAAGTCCCCTCTCGGCTAAGTGACTAAAACTTCATCTTAGTTCGGTGGGATCTCAGCTTAGTCAAGGCTTCTTCTCAACGCCCTTCCTAGTTTTCGGAAGCATACAGAGAGCCAACCCCGGCAGCCGGGACTGGGAAGAAAGGCAGGACATCTGGTCCTCAGTTGTCATCATCAGTTCCTGTTAACACCTGCACTCCCATCTGGTATCCAGTTGTACAGATCATGCAAAACAACAGCCACGGCCTCCTGGCTCCGGTCTTGAGGCCTCTTCAGGCTCTCAGCTCCCTCTCCACTCCAGCTTGCCCCTCTGGAAGGGCACAGAAAACATTCAGCCTCTCTTCCGCGGCACTCTAAGTGGAGAGCAGGGAACAAGACGGACTTGCCTCCATTTCTCGTCTACACTCCCATCACGCAGAGGGGAATTCAGTGAGGTGTGCCCTTTCCCTGAGCTCCGTGGGAAGTGAGGGGGAGGCTCGGACTCTCTCTTATCCCATATTCTCAAGCCTTTCTGGGGCTCTAGGTCCCAACCCACCAGATCCTCCCACAACCCCCTCAGAGTGAGTTGTTGGGGGCTAATGAGGGGGGTTGGGACTGTGTCTATCAGAATATTCTTCCAAGTCTGTGTTCATATAAATATTTTATGCCCTCAGCCTTTGGGGCCAGGTTCTAATATCTCAAAAGCTTTTACTCAAATGACCACTGTCTCCACCTGGAATTCCAAAGGTTTATTTTTAAAACCAAAAGGCTAGGAATTGTCCTTTCTGTCTACTTTTCTACTCTAATAATCATCTCTAAAGAGATGAATTCCTTACCCACATGTTTTAGTTCTAGTGAAGGCATTACTAGAAATAAAAAATATGTTAATATTTTAAAAATTGGCCCACTATGTACGTATCAAACCATATATCATCAAGTCCTAAAGAATTCAAACAGACCTCTTCTTTATCAAGATAGATCAGTTCATCATTGTAAAATGTATTTAGGTTAAACAAATCCAGAAAAATTATTTTCATTAAGGAGTAACTTCAGAAATTTACTGTGCATAAATTCCTGAAAACAAAGTATGGGATCCTAGCTAATTAAAATCAACAGAACCTGCCCTGTTCTTTGTTTTTTGTTTGTTTTTTAAACCTTTTGTGTTTTTAATTAAAAAGTTTCTTTCCTCCAGATACCAGAGAAAAATTTGGATCTACACAAACGAATGAAGACCATCAGGAATGCTTAATATGTAAATAAGTATAAAATACATTGTTTCTTATTTTATAATCTCTTGTTTATATAATTGGCTATTTAAAGCAACATAGGGACACCTGGATGGCTCAGTTGGTTGCGTGTCTGATTCTTGATTTTGGCTCAAGTCCTGATCTCAAGGTTTGGTTCTTGGGTTCAAGCCTTACATTGGGTTCCATGCTGACAGTGTAGAGCCTGCTTGGAATTCTCTCTCTCCCCCTCTCTCTGCCCCTTCCCTGATCGTTCTCTCTCTCTCTCTCTCTCTCTCTCTCTCTCTCTCTCTCTCTCTCTCTCAAAAAAAAAATAAAACTTTTTAAAAAGACAAAACAATAATAGCGTGTGGAAGCAAAATGTATGACAACTTTAGTACAAAAGATAAAAGGGAAAATGGAATCATGTTGTTGTCATGTTCGCACATTTTACATGAAGTGATAATTATTATTTGAAGATAGACTGTAATAAGGGTGCCTGGGTGGCTCAGTCAGTTAAGCGTCCGACCTTGGCTCAGGTCATGATCTAGCGGTTTATGAGTTCAAGCTTGTGTCCGGCTCTGTGCTGACAGCTCAGAGCCTGGAAGCTACCTCGGATTCTGTGTCTTCCTCTCTCTCTGTCCCTCCCCTGCCTGTGCTCTGTCTCGCTCAAAAATAAATAAACATTAAAAATTTTTTAAATGAAGATAGACTGTAATAAGTTAAAATGTATACTATAAATTCTAGAACACCTACTAAAAAATATAGAGGTAGAGCTAAAAAGCTAATAGAGAAGATAAAATGAAATCATAAAAACAATACTCCAAACCCTATTATTCCAAAAGAGTGTAACAAAAGAGAAAACGTGGGAAAATGGGAAAAAGGATAAATGGAGCATATAGCAAGATAGTAGGTTTTAAGTTCAACCATATCAGCAATTATATTAAATCTAAATGACCTGAACACCCCGATTGAAAGGCAGATATCATCAGATTAAAATAAAAGAGAGAAGGCAACCAACTTTTTGATTTCTATAGGAAACCTACTTTAACTATAAAGAAACAAGGGGTGCCTGGGTAGCTCAGTCAGTTCAGCATCCAACTCTTGATCTTGGCTCAGGTCATGATCTCACTGTTTGTGAGATCAAGCCCCATATTGTGCTCAGCACTGATAGTGTGAAGCTTGCTTGGGATTCTTTCTCCCTCTCCTCTCTCTTTGCCTCTCCCCTGAGCTCTCGCTCTCTCAAAATAAATCAAACATTAAAAAATAAATACAAAAAAAACCAGATGAAAGCCTCTTAACTATAGAGAACAAACTGATGGTTAGCAGAGGGGAGATGGGTGCGGGGCTGGGAGAAAGAGGTGATGGGGATTAAGGAGGGCACTTGTGATGAGCTCTGGACCTTGTATGTAAGTGTTGAGTCACCAGATTGTACCCTGAAACTAATATTGCAATGGATGTTAATAACTAACTGGAATTTTAATAAAAAGTTAAAAAAAACAGATGAGTTAAACATGAAATGATGGGGAAATTATATCACACAAACACAAATCACAAGATTCTATGGGTTTTATTTATCTAAAATACAGAAAGATGTTTTGAGCTCAGGACAAAATTATTGGTGAGTAACATTTTAAAAGTGCCATACTGATCTGTATGAAAGAAAGATCATTACAACAGCAGTGTAGCATAGAACTGTATCAGCCCCAAAGCGAACCATGTATGTAATTTCAAGTTTTCTCAAAGCCACACTAAAAAGAGTAAAAAAAAATAATGTTGGATACATGTCCTTATATATTTTGTCAAAACCCATAGAACATACAACACCAAGAATGAACCCTAATGTAAACTATGGACTTTGGGTGTTGATAGTGCGTTGGTGTAGGTTCATTGATTGTAAAAAATGTGCCACTCAGGTGCAGGATGTTGATAGTGGAAGAGTATGTTGGGGTAGTGGTATACAGAAAACCTTTATACTTTCTGCTCAATTTTACTGTGAACTGGAAAACTATTCTAAAAAATAACGTCTGTTTTTAAAAAAAAGGTGGCAGAAGCAGGAGCCGCTGGGCAGCGACTCCAAAGGTGTTAACTGTCTTGCTTATGATGAGGCCATCATGGCTCAGCAGGACCGAATTCAGCAAGAGATTGCTGTGCAGAACCCTCTGGTCTCGGAGCGTCTGGAGCTCTCTGTCTTGTACAAGCAGTATGCTGAGGAGGACAACAGCTATCAACAGAAGATCAAGGACCTCCACAAAAACGACTACATTAGCAAGACCAGACCTGATGGAAACCACTTCTATCGCGCTTTCGGATTCTCCCACTTGGAGGCGCTGCTGGATGACAGCAAGGAATTGCAACGGTTTAAGGCTGTGGCTGCCAAGAGCAAAGAGGACCTGGTGTCCCAGGGCTTCAGGGAGTTCACAATTGAGGATTTCCACAACACGTTCATGGACCTGATCGAGCAGGTGGAGAAGCAGACCTCCGTAGCCGACCTGCTGGCCTCCTTCAACGACCAGAGCACCTCGGACTACCTGGTGGTGTACCTGCGGCTGCTCACCTCCGGATACCTGCAGCGCCAGAGCAAGTTCTTCGAGCACTTCATCGAGGGCGGGCGCACCGTCAAGGAGTTCTGCCAGCAGGAGGTGGAGCCCATGTGCAAGAAGAGTGACCACATCCACATCATCGCGCTGGCCCAGGCCCTCAGCGTCTCCAACCAGGTGGAGTACATGGACCACGGTGAGGGCGGCACCACCAACCCGCACACCTTCCCGGAGGGCTCCGAGCTCAAGGTCTACCTTCTCTATCGGCCTGGACACTACAACATCCTCTACAAATAGGACCGGCCCCGTCCTGCCGCTGCCCTGCCTGCCCTCCCCTCTGCCGGGCGCTAGACATGTACAGAGGTTTGTGTGTGTGTGTGTGTGTGTGTGTGTGTGGTTGTAAATGGTCATATTTCACTCCCCTACCCCCCCCCACCGCCCCATCACAAGACCTTCCACATTTATTAAAGGAGATGCTGGCAGTGAAAAAAAAAAGGTAAAAAGAAACAGGTGAAATTAATTTTAAAATATTTTACATTCTTATTTTCATACTAAATCTTTAAAATCTGAATTAGTGCATTTCACTTTGGACTTGCTGTATCTCAAGTACTCAAGAGCCACATGTGGCTAGTGCCTACCATATTAGACAGTGCGACACTAGACTTTTGGCTGTTCTCTCCTGGGGAGGAAGGGGATGTAGAGGAAGGTAGGAAGTAAATCCAGCCAGTGTTATGTGACCCAAGTTGAAGGTTGTCCAAGTCTCTAGTTAGAGTTCTAGAGTGTTTAACATCATTCACTGTCAAGCACCGTGTTAGACATTTAAAATATAACATCTTCTCAAGAAGTTTAAGATAAAAGTAAAGTAAAACACCGAGACTCAAGAGAAGTTAAATGACTTAGCCCAAGGTCACACAGCTAGTTAATGCAAGAACTATTAATGTGATCAACAGCTAGTTAGTGCAATTTGGATGCGGGTGTGTCTTAAGCCCATGTTCTTTACACTACATTACATTGTTGCTTTCTGTCTCATGCTAACTCCTCCTGGTGGTCTGATCAGAGGAAAACAAGAAATAAGCTATTGGCTTCATCCCAAACCAGCAAGGTAATCCCAAAATTGATGTGCTATTTGTTCAAGCATACTGAACATGCCTGAGGCCAGTGTCAGATTACTTGCCTCAATGGGCAATCATCAGTAGAGTCTCCAGATCCCTTCTGCTCTATGGGGTCCCCCCACAGGAGGGTTAATGAGCCAGATAGTGGACCAGAAAATGCTCAGCCAAGAAGGGGCTCAATGTCCCTATTTCTTGACTTCTCCCTGGATATAGTGGCCGGTCAACTATCTTTTGGTGTGGGAGGATCTCAGTTTTGCTGCCATATCTCATAGGAATTACCTTGAAATAAAGTCATTTCTGATTTTATAGCGAAGAGATCTCCAAGTGAAGCATTCTTTTTGTGCGTGAGACTCAAGGTGTCACCTCGGTGAGTCAACGGAGGTACATTCAACCACTCCTGTTACTGGGAGACTTAGGATCTTTGAATGGCAACTGACCAGTCCTTTATCCTTTTCCTCCTTCTTCAGCCTCTCCTTCAGTGTCAATGATTCTTGATGGGGTGAGTGAATGGTCTTTCCTTTAGGAATTTGTTTTGGGTTGAACTGTGTGTCCCTGCTTCCCCTCAAACTTGGATGTCAAGGTCCTAACCCCCAGTACCTCAAGAATGTGATCTTATTTAGACATAGGGATTATTGCAGATGTTATTAGTTAAGATGAGGTCACACTGGAGTGGGGTGGGCCCCTAAATCAATATGACTGCTTTCCTTATAAAAAGGATAAATTTGGACACAGGCACACACACAAGGAAAATTCCATGTGAAAATGAAGGCAGAGATGAAGGTGATGTGTCTGTTAGCCTAGGAGTGCCAAAGACTGCCAGTAACACAGCAGACGCTAGGGGAGAGGCATGAGTCAGATTCTCCCTCAGAGCTCCCAAAAGGAACCAACTCTGCCAACACTTTGATCTCAGACTTCTAGCCTCAAGAACTCTGAAGACAATAAATTTCTGTTGCTTAAGCCACCCAGTTTGTAGTACTCCGTTATGGCAGCCTCGGACTCTAACACAGGGACCCAATGGTGTGATCTGCATGGCTTATAACAATAAGTCAACTTACTGAATTATCTTAGGAGTGGTATCTATTGCCTAAATGGCCCCACTTTCCCATATGGAAACCTTCTTACAAGCCTCTCTATTACATTTTCTGAGGTGCACAGAACTAAGGAGATCAATTGTCCTGTTTTGCCTGGGACTAAGGAGGTTCCTGGGATATGAGACTTTCAGTTTTAAAAACAGGACAGTCCCAGGCAAAGCAAGATGTGTTGCTCACCTTATACAGAGGTCACTTTCTGCTCAGGTCCTTCCAAGGCAAAGCAGGGCCCAGAGCAACCATTAAAAAAAAAATCTTTTTAATTTTTATTTATTTATTTATTTATTTAATTTTATTTTTGAGAGACAGAGAGTGAGAGCGAGCATGGGAGGGTCAGAGAGAGAGGGAGACACAGAATCTGAAACAGGCTCCAGGCTCTGAGCTAGCTGTCAGCACAGAGCTCGATGCGGGGATCGAATCCATGAATCATGAGATCATGACCTGAGCCGAAGCCGGTCGCTTAACCGACTGAGCCACTCAGGCGCCCCCCCCCCAATTTTTTTTTAATCTTTATTTTTGAGAGAGAGACAGACAGAGCATGAACAGGGAAGGGGCAGAGAGAGAGGGAGACACAGAATCCAAAGCAGTTTCCAGGCTCCGAGCTGTCAGCACAGAGCCCAATGCAGGGCTTGAACCTATAGACCGTGAGATCATGACCTGAGCTGAAGTTGGACACTCAACTGAGTGGGCCACCCAGGTGCCCCCAGAGCAACCATTTGAGATCCCTCAGCTAAGCGGGTTACCACAGGAACTGGGGAATTGTATGCAGAGGAGCTAGGTGTTGTGACAGAGCGGTGAAAGCACCTCAGAGGTCTGGAACTAAAGGTAAGAGGTTCTGAAAGGATGGTGGCAGAGGTGCGGGGAAGGTGTGGAGATGTAGCTGGAAAAGGTGACTGGGTGCAGTTGCTAAGAACCTCTGACACCATGTTAAATAATTGTACATCATTCTATCCTGTAAGAAAGAGGTGGCCTCTCAGAGCTCGAAGCCAGAGAGTTGTCATCAGAGCAAATGTTTTAGAAAGATTATCAAGATTTATTTATATTTTCCCTTTGTAAACTTGGAATAGATATAAAGGGAAATAAAACACATAAAAAACTAACTTCAATATATAGATTTTGTTTGGAATTTGAAAAATTATAAAAGGAAATGATAAGACATTAGGGGAAATGTAAATACTTACTGGATATTTTATAATATTAAGGAATTTTACATTCATACCTGGGATTATGCTTTTTTTTTTAAGGGAAGGGAGAACAAAAGGTATTAATTCAGCAACGGAGGCGGGGGGGAAGGTGGGGGAGAGAAAGAGAGGGAGAAAGAGAGGCACTTTGATAACGAGTGGACCCTCTCAAACATACCCCACAATAGCTGTGGGGGTAAGGGGTGGAGTGGGGATCCACCTCCAAATTATATTTTAAACGAAATCTAAACTCAACCTGACATATCAAGGCTCTCCATATCTATATACACAGCATTCCAACCCTCAATTTTTCCTAATAGGAATAGTTACTTGAACTGTACATCAAAGACACATAGGGGCTACATGTGCAACTTGAGCTTTGGTGGCCAATTTGTCCCTCAGTCCCTTGTTAGGGAACCAAGTCTTGGGCAGTGCCGCTCAGATTTTAAGGGAGGTCGGGTTGACCCGGTGTCTTCTTTGGGTGTGAGGCAATGTCTCGGCAGAAAGGATATTAGGAAGCCCATTGAGGGTAAAGAGAAGTGAAAGGCAGAGGTCCGTTTGGTTCAGCCTTGGACTTGCAAGTCGGTCTCCTCTCTGAGCCTCAATGACCCCAGGTGCAAAGGTCGGGAGGTGGTAGAGGAGTTGCAAGGCCCCTTCCACCTCTGACATCCTCTGACCCCGCAGTAGGGGAACGCTGGCTGCGGGACTCCCGCAGCAGATGCCGTCACACAGCTGGGCCATAACAAAGAGCCGGGGTCTCGGGAATGTTCCCGCCCCCAGCAGGTTTTGGAAACTCCCAGAGGCTGAGGGGCGGGGACCGAGCGCGCCGCAGCCAATCACTAAAGGTTCAGGGCGCCGGGGCGGGGCCTCCGCTAGCAGCGGCGGCGCCCAGGCTGGGTCCGAGCATCCCGTGGCTCCGGACCCCCTGGCCCGGACATGGCGGTCGTCCCGGCCTCCCCGCGAGGCGCGCTGCTGCTTCTCCTGGCCGTGACGAGGGTCGCGGAGGTGGCAGGGGGCCTGGCCCCGGGCAGTCCGGGTGAGTAACTGCTGGAGCAACAGTTCGGGGCGGTCCAGGGCGGCAGCCTCAGCGCTCCAAGATGGCGCGGGGCAGGGGGCGGGGGTGCTCGCGACCCCCAGACCTGGACCAAGTGCTGTGACCCACGGTCTGGAGGTTCCAGCAGGCGGGAGGGGGCGCTGAGACGGGACGAGCGAGGAGCCCTCTCCACTCTCGCTCTGTCGCCCCGGACATCTGCTGCCCTGGGGACGGTGACCCGGGTTCGAGGCCTTGCTCTGTCACCCACAGGACAGGGGCCCCCGTCTCGGCCCTCACCCCCACACCAGCCTCAGGTCTCTGTCAGAAGAGGGTGAAATGCCTTCACCCAGAACGGTGGCGAAGGTTGGATGGGATTTCCGAGGTGCAGGAGCCTTTCCGCCGCCCTGGTCAGTTGTAACTTGACCCTTGGTTCAGTAAGGCAGACCTCGGGCGGCGAGCACTGATGGCCCCCACAGCCTGCCAGGTTCAAGTCTCTGAAGAGAATCGGCCTGCTAAATCCAATTCTGCTGCCACCCGCGGTGGGTGCCCTGTGTGTGCCGGGCGGCGCTGGGATCTGGCGGGAGATAGATTAAAAATCAGTAAACTCTGCTTTCGGAGGGCTAGCAGGCTTGAGGATTCTTGCTCTTGAGGAATTAAACCAAGAATGGATAAGAAATTGTTCAGTGCTTGTAGAGTATCTCCCACGTGCCGGGCTTTGGGAGTTGATGCCAACTCCTGCCCTCTGTGAGCTCTGGGTAGGAGATAGGGTACTGCAGGACACAAGCCGCTGGAGTTCAAGGCCAAAGTGTCCAGAGGAGATGGAAGACTGTGGGTGCACAGAGGGGGAGAGATGCCATCCATCTAGGATGGGAGGAAAATTGAGAGATCCTCCAACTGCGCAAACATTAAAAGATGGCTGGGATTTATACATGCAGAGTGGTGGGGACGTGCATTGCATACCGGGAGAGAGACGCGTAGAAAGAGCAAAATCAGTCCCAACAAGGTTTTAAGGCAGTTTACAGCGTTAAACTTTTTTTTCTTTTTGTTTTAAGAAAATAAAGTATTTAAGGGTGGGAGAGAATTGTGTCAGGAACCTGACATTAGATAGTTAATTACAATGGGGTTCCAAATTTAGCTGTCAATTAGAAATCAAAGGAGAGAGAGGAGGAGACAGAATACGAATATGCTGTGTATTCTTGGCCAAATCATCTTACCTTTCTGGGCCCCATTTTTTCTCATTAAGTTGATCTAAAGCACTTTAAAGTTATGGCCCATAGAATAGTAGTTGTTGATTCTCATCCCACAACCAGTTGATTCTGTGGGAAATTTTAGAGTGGAGTAATTAAGAATATCTGAACAAGTTACTTAGCCTTAATCTTTTTGTGTGTTAATATCCACAGTTACTATATACAGTATCTTATGGGTTTTAGTGTGAGAATTAATTGAAGTAATATGTGTCTAGAATTTAGAATAGCATATAATAAGCCCTGAAATGTTACCTATTAAATATGTTTGGGAAACACTGCACTTTGTACCCTTCTCTTATAAATTCACTAAACATGTTAGATTTACAATAAAGGGTCCAAGGATTCTATACTAAGGAAACTGAGGGACTGGGAAAAAGACTGCTAATAGGTATGGAGTTTCTTTTAACAGTAATGAAAATGTTCTTGAAATTAAGTAATAGTGATTGTTGCACCACTCCATGAATATACTAAAAACTACTGAATTGTACACTTTATTTTGTTTTTTAGTTTATTTATTTATTCTGAGAAAGAGATAGTGTAAGCTGACAGGGGCAGAGAGAGCAGGAGAGAGAGAATCCAAAGCAGGCTCCGAACTGCCAACTGTGGAGCCTGATGCAGGGCTCAAACCCATGAACCGTGAGATCATGACATGAGTGGAAACCAAGAGACTTAACTGACTGAGCCACTCAGGCGCCCTGAATTGTACACTTTAAAAGGGTGAGCTTAGTGGTCATTATTAATGTATAAACTGAGGCATATTAAAAACTTCAAGAGTTTATTTGAACAAAAATTGATTTAAATACAATAGCACCAGATGGGAAGTGACAGGAGCTGGAGGAAAGGTTTTCATAGGGGAGATGTGGAAGCAAAGCAAGGAAGTTATTTGATTGGCTATAGCTTAAGCAGTTGTCTTATCGGGAAATTCTAGGTGGCTATTTGTAATTGCTTGTCCTTACATTTGGATTTCTTAATCTCAAGGTATTAGAAACTCAGGTTTTGATTTGCATAAATAGGCTATTGAGGCATTAAAACCACCTCAGTCTAATGGCCTTCTTGTTTAATTAAACATGATTTATATCTCAATAATTACAGAAAAAAAGAGACCTGTATGCTTATAGAGCTCTTTTTTGTTCATGATACCTAAAAGATGCTTTAGAAAATGCTGGGCTAGATAATTTCTAAAAACCCTTCCAGCTCTTAAAGTCCATGACAGCATAGAGTTTACATTGTTTGATAAAAAGAAAAATTTCAACTTTGAGCTAAAAGTGAGATTTGTCCCTTGTACTAAATTCTAGGGAGGATATATCGCCTGGTCCTTACATAGAGGACACTGAATAATACAATGGACAAAAGCTTCCACTGTGGATTTGAAGAAAGTGTGGAAAATGTTCTTCAATCCTAAATAAAAATTGAGAACAGAATATTAAATTGTATTTCAGTGAATGCCTGGCTTTTATTCCTGATGGGTCTTCTTTTTCCTCTCCAAGGCTGGGTACCCGTGTATCCTCTGGTATAAGGCTTTACAAGTCGTATTTGTTCTTAGAGATTTTTGTTGCTATTCCTGGGGGTGGAGGTGAAGGAATGATATTACTTACCCAGTGATTATTATCTCTTGTGAAGTGTGGCCACACAACATTGGAGTAGTGGCACTCTTCCTACCCAGGTGTACTTTCCAATCCCAGCCCTGCACGGCACCCCTCTCCCCCTGCCCACTTCTAATGTTCTCTTTGAAGGATGGGATGGGATCTTGTGCTCAGGTCTCAGGATCTGTGTGTCACAGCACTTAATAGTAGCACTGTTTCTATTTAAGATATTTCGTAATGGTATAAAAGAGGGAAAGATGTAACATTAAGGGCTAAATTTCAGTAAGCTGACATTTCAGGAATTATGTAATAGCCTAGAATCCTGAAAAAGAATGTAATGAATTTTAAGTTAGAAAAAAGCAAATGCTATCTGGAGGAAAGTAATAAAAAGCAGATTCTCTTCACAAACACATATCTTGGCCCACATTGTGGAAAGAACCAGGATTGGTGATAGACCAGATATGCCAGTTTTTTCTGGTATGCTGAAAAAAGTTCCTGTCTCATATCCATAGATTTAAGCAGTCTCAATAACCATACTTTTCGCCAAAAGTGTGCCTCTTCTAGAGGAAAAGTAGGACAGTGTCAAGGAGGTGGTTTTTATATACTTCAAACGTAGTTTTTAAAAGGATAACACATACTACAGGAGTTTGTTCATTTGAAAACTACTTATTGAGTGTTTGCTGTGTGTCAGGCGCTGTTCTAGATGTAGGGTTGTTGCTCTCAAGGAGCTTGCATTCTACCAGAAGAGAGGCAGACAATAAACAGATAAATAAAATGACCGGTATGCTATGAAGGAAACCAGCTGATAACAGAATTGTGTGAGCAGAGGGGAACGAGAAGAGAGGCCTCTTTGAAAAGGGAAAGCAAAATCTGAAGGCTAAAGGTCTTAAGAAATACCGAGATAGAGACCAGAGACCAGAAAGTGCAGAGACCGCAAGGCAAGAAGGAACCTGCACGGTTGCAGCATACTAGGCCGGAGGAGGCGAGAGCTAAGGGTGCTGAGCCTTGCAAAAAGCCGCCTAAGGATTATGGATGTTTTTGTGCAGAAAGAAACCAGTAGAGTATTATGTAAGAGATATAAGCTTTGGTTTATATTTTAGATCACTCTGGCTGAGTCAAAAAAAGAAACGTGATTGTAGCGGGGCAGGAGTGAACGCAGGTCGACTAGAAGGCTCTGTAGTGACTTAGAATGAAGAGAAAAAGACGCAAACGGAAGAGAGGTTCAGAATATACTGCTGATGGATTGGGTGTGGAAAGTGAGGGAAGGAGAAATTAAAGATTATTTGTAAAGTTTTACCTTGAGCAATTTTGTAAAACATGATGCCATTTACCGGAGTCGGGAAGATGGGGAGGAGCAGATTAGAGGAGAGCGGCAAAAAACAAGAAGTTCTGTTTTTGTGTAGGTTTAAGATATTAGGAATAACTGCCCTAGGTCCATTGCTCATTAAGCTAAGTTTCCTACCTGTCAGTAATCCATTAAGCAAATGTTTATTAAGCTGTTAATAGTGCCAGACACTGTGATAGGCACACATGGTCTCTGCTTTCATGGGGTTTTTTGTCTAGTAGGAAATTCAGACATTAAATGTCACCGATGTATGTATATCTACATTGCTAACATTGTGTGGTTATAATAGTATGTATCTATTTATATTCTAAATCTGGAGAATATTTCTGTGGAAAAATGTGGTTTAGTCAAGTTAGTCAAGTCAAGCATGTGATCGGTGCTGTAAAGCGCACAGATAACATGAAGACAAGAAGAAAAGTGTAGTATTAAGAGAAACTTTCTCATCATGGAATATACCACTGGGGAGCCAGACTTTATACTTTTAGGTTCCTTGCTTTACAGATGAAAGGCCTGCAGCATAGAATGGGCAAAGGAGTTAGTCAAGAACGCTGGCTATTAGCATCTAAGAGGTGGCCCTTAGGAGAGTCATTTGCTTTAGTTGTTTAGTAATGACGAATGTGTAGGTTAGGGTTTTTTTGACCCCCTAAGGGAACAGAAATGGGGTAGCTCAGGATGGAGGCTAGTTGTGTAGCATCTAACAGGAAGGCACATGGAAGTCCAAAGGTAAGAAATTCAGAGCAGACCTTGGACTGCTGTGCGAAATGGAAAGCTGCCAGGAGCTAAGACTCCGGTTAGGGACAGTCTCCCTCTGCCTTGCATAGCATCTCTGTGCATTTGCATTTCCCACTCACTCTCCACCAACCAGCTTCCTTTTTTTACTCATCATTTCTGGACTACTGTAAAATTTTAGCTTCCCCTGCCCCAACTCTTCTTGACCTATGGTTACAGGGCCCATCACCAACTGGCTGCATATCTGTGCCGCATATATGATTGGGTCTTTTTTCCTAGGCCGAAACCTCTTACGATGTTGCTAAATTATGAGTCAGTCACCATATGAAATGTGGTACTGAAGTATTACAGTGGGAGAAATAAAACTTCTTGTACTTATTTCTGATAAAAGGCATTATATAACTAAGAAATTATTACTTATGAACCAATGAATAACATTTTTTTGAGCTGAGCATTATGCTAAAATGGATACAGGAAGTTTAAATTAAACTGGGGATACCGTAAGTACACATATGATGTGGTTAGAGAAGACTGAAATGTTAAAGTTGCCCATTCTGACCAGAATATCAGGGCCAAAAAATCAAACAGAGCTTGGAGTTACTGGTACTAAGAGTTAAGGTAGGATTTAAAAGTTGAAAGTATTTGGTATTTAGGTCAGCAGGGAAAGGGTACTAAGCATTTCAGTCAGAAGGCTGTACTCAAGGTAATTCTGGGCTTTCCTTGTTGAAAAATAATTGATGGTCAAGGAAGGGAAGGTTAAAGGAAGATTTGGAAAGTTTAGAATTGGAATCATAGAAGGCCATTGTGGGCCCTTCATTAGAAGAGTGACATTATGAAAAGTCTATGTGGCAGTCATATTGGTAATAGAATCAAATGAATGTAATTGGCAGTTTGGCAGGCAATGGAGAAGGATATCGGTAACTTGCCAGTAATTCAGGTGAAAAATATCTTTCTAGATAGATAAATAAAGCAGTATGACAAAATGTTCGCAGCGTTGAATGCAGGTAGTACATATATGGATAATCATGTTACTGTTTGGCTCTTAAGTGATAATATATTTTGTATATAAACACAAACACATATATATCTTTAAAGGAATAAGTATAATGATTGCAATAATGTACTTATAAGTTGAAGATGTAGTTGTCATTTAAATGTTTTAAAGTGTCCATTTCCAGGCTGTTTTGAAAATTAAAATGTGATTAAAAGTAAGATCAGAGGCACCTGGGTGGCTCAGCCAGTTGAGTGTCCAACTCTATTCCAGGGTTGTGAGAACGAGCCCTACATCAGGCTCTGCCCTGAGCTTAGAGCCTGCTTGAGATTCTCTCCCTCTGTCCCTCGCCCCAGACCACGCACATGTGCACTCACTCTCTCTTAAATTAAAAAAAAAAAGTTTTAAAAAGATCAGCTTTTACTTTATTTATTTATTGTTTTAAATGTTTACTTATTTTGAAAGAGAGAGGGAGAGAGTGCACATGCAGGCGAGCGAGCGTGAGCAGGGGAGGGGCAGAGAGAGAATCCCAAGCAGGCTTCAGTTGTCAGCACTGAGCCCGAGGTGGGGCTCTGTCCCACCAACCCAAAGGTGAGATCATGACCTGAGCCTAAACCTAGAGTCTGTTGCTCAAACAACTGAGCCACCCTGGCACCCCAAGATCATTTTTTTGTTAACATGTCTTTTTTATTTAGATTGACCTTTTCCAGTATCTGCTCAGATTCAGTGTTTTCCCCCTCAACAGTGTGGGGGATATATATATATATATATATATATATATATATATATATATATATATTTTAGAAA
>NC_043712.1:35234696-35323526 GCF_006229205.1 Suricata suricatta | reverse complement strand
GGTTGGTCTTAGAAGTTGCATTTTTCCCTTGTGGCTGGAGCATGTGCTTCCTGCTAACTTGCCTTTCTTTAGTACACATGTGGCCCAAACTATTAGCCAAACCTTGATGCAAATTCTGCTTGCATATTTCTAGGTTGTACCTCCTTGAAGCCAATATACATGGCTTTTAGCAATCTGCTTGGTTTTTTGTTTTATTAATTTTATAATTATAGACTCTGGGAGTAGTCGTGCAAATGACACTTATCCTTATGTGTCTTTAATGAGGATAACCCCTGAGGTTTTTATTTTCATAATGTGAATATCAAATTTTATTTTAAACTAATTTACCTTTATCGATTCAATTCCATTTTATGCAAATAAGCAGAGTTTTAAACTATTATTCTTGAAGAACAAGAAATTAGATTAAAAACAAATTATAAAAACAATATTTCTAGAATTTATTATCTTATAAAAATGTAAGGCTTTGGAGAGTTTTTTGCACTCTAATTGTTAAATGACCCAATTAACTGGTTTTAATAGCTCTAAAAACGACAAAGACCTTTAATTGCCACATTAATTGCATTTGAATCCCTTCTCCCCATTTTTAATGAAGGCATATGAATTGATGTCTATTTGTAGACATTTATTTTTTGAAAAATATGCAGCGTTAAAGATTCAGATAAGTTTCAAAGGAAGAAAAATGTGTACCAATACAATAATGGCTAAGGTTAAAAAGAGGGTATGGAAAATGTGGTGGGGCACAGGTCCCCTGAGCCTGTTCACAGAGGGTGGTGGCAGCCTTCTCTAGGGAGGAAAGGTACTATTACAGAGGAATGCTCCACTGGGAGGGGGAAGGGAGTTGCTACCAGAAGACTTTGGGCTGCCCTCTGTAATCCCACACTGTCAGAATTATCAGAAGGCTTTTGGAAAGACTAGAAAGAAATATGTCAAAATGTCAACATAAGTTCTGGCAAGACAGTGGGAGTATATAGATCATTATTCTTTTTATTTTCCAAAGCTTGGAGTTTCTTAATGAAAAAAAGAATTATTTTAAAAATTTAACTTGGCGGGGGGAGTCACTACATTGTAAATTTGACCTTACTATTAAATAGGAAAAAAATAGGCTTTTATATTTTTAACAAAACTTTCCACTGTTATTGGGCTTTTAATTATAACACATTTTGTTTCTGTTCTAAATAGACCTTTGCTCCAAGGAACTGTTTTTAAAAACTCCCTAGGCCCAAATCAGACTCTTGTCTGCCTGATTGTTTACTTTTTGCTAAGCTTGTGCTTATTGGGACCATATGTTATCCTGAGTTATCTTTGCTCACAATCAGCTGGATTTTTTGCCCTCAAATGACCTTTGTGTTAGAGGCTAGTAGAAAGTGGCAATTTCTACAGGACTTCAAAAGAGTACATCATTATCACACAGGAGAGCCTTTTTTGTTTTTTGTTTTTCTTTTTCCTACCTGCCCTCCCCATTTTAATGAGTAATGAGGCTGGGGACATAACCAAATCTTAGAAGATGGGGCTGGGGGAGAGCATGGCCTGGCCAGGAAGAAGGGGTGTTTTGAGAAAGCGTGGTGAGTGATTGCCTCCTGCTCCACTGGAAATAAAGTTTCTAAGAAAGTAACTATAGCTTTACAAACAAGGCACTTTTTCTTCTGAAACTTAGTGACACTTTTATATTCTTCAGAATTTGTAAGTCAAGTGTTTAGAACTTGTAGCCACTTTGTTTTTTCATGGAAACAATATTGGAAAGCCAGCCCCACAGTAGTCTTCTATGGAACAAAACTCTAGTAACATACCAATAATATATATTCTGACACAGTTTTATGGAGAACAATTTCCAGTTTTAAATGTAGCAGGCTTTTTTGTAAGATCTAAAGAGAACTTCTTTGATTCATCTATTTATTCAGTCCTTTCCCCCCATACAAATCCTGCCTTCAATCAGAAAAGCTCTTCTTTCATCTAATTTGTATACTGAAATTATATAGATTGCATTTGAAGAGACTATGTTGCAAATTTATATTTTAAACTATGTATCAGGTCCAGCTGCCTGAAATATTTTCATCTTGTTGCTTTTGACAGCCCTTGATCAATCCAGCTAGCTGTATCTTTTTTTTTTTTTTCCAGTCAGGTTCACTTTAGAATAATAACATGTCCCTACTGATTATCTTTATAGCCAATTTATGCATTTTTCTGGGCTTGTAATGCTGCTTGACAACATTTTTCCTTTTCTCTAATTTCATGTTTCGCAAGTTGGCATTCTGAAATTTAGTAAGTGGCATGAAAAAAATGTTCGGTGCTCTGAAAGTCTGTCTATTTGGATCCCTTTTTGGGAGATTAATAATGTACAAACATATTATAGGCTTTGGTCCTACAGTATGGCATTCTCTGTAACTTTTTTTAATCCTCATTTTCCAGTTTTTTTGAACCTGAAACATTTTCTCCTGAGGGATAGAGTCATGAGTAGAATACAAGTTTGAGAAACCTATTTCTAGTTGCCTCCTTTCTCTTTTCTCTGAAGTGACTGTTCCACACTCTACAGTTTCACCTCAAGGCTCCAACCCCATCTCAACACTTTGTTTTCAGACCTAATTTGTGTTTCACTGAGAAAATGGAGGCCGTCAGCTTTCCTCTTAACTTATTAGTGAGTGACCTTATATCCTATCCTCTTGCCTAGACATTGTTCTACCGTCAGACTGTAACTGGATAAAGTCAGAGAACATAACATTTACTTCTTCACTGTTGTATCCCTAGCCCCAGATTCAGTGCCTTTTCTTTTCCTTTCTTTTCTTTTCTAATATAGTTTATTGTCAAGTTGGTTTCCATATAACTCCCAGTACTCATCCCAACAAGTGCCCTCCTCAATGCCCATCACCCATTTCCCCCTCTCCCCCACCTCCCATCAACCCTCAGTTTGTTCTTAGTATTTAAGAGCCTCTTATGGTTTGCCTCCCTCCCTCTCTTTACTATTTTTCCCCTTTCCCCTCCCCCATGGTCTTCTGTTAAGTTTCTTCTGATCCAAATATGAGTGAAAGCATATGGTTATCTGGCTTTCTCTGCCTAACTTATTTCACTTAGCATGACACCCTTGAGTTCCATCCGTGTCACCACGAATGGCCAACTTACATTCTTTCTCTTTGCCATGTAGTATTCTATTGTGTATACAATCCACATCTTCATAATGGACAGTTAGGCTTTTTCCATGATGGCTATTGTCGAAAGTGCTGCTGTGAACATTGGAATACATGTGCCCTTATGAATCAGTATTCCTGTACCCCTTGGGCAAATCCCTAGCAGGGCTATTTCTGGGTCATAGGGGAGTTCTATTGTTAAGTTTTTGAGGACCCTCCACACTGTTTTCCAGAGTGACTGCACCGTTTGTATTCCCACCAACAGTGTAGGAGGGTGCCCGTTTCTCCTCATTGTCACCAGCATCTATAGTCTCCTGATTTGTTCATTTAAGCTACTCTGACTGGCAAGAGGTGGTATCTCAGTGTGGTTTTGATTTGTATTTCCCTGATGATGAGTGGTGCTAAACATTGTTTCATGTGTCTCTGGCCGCCTGGATGTCCTCTTTGGAGAAGTGTCTGTTCATGTCTTCTGCCCATTTCTTCACTGGATTATTTGTTTTTTGGGTGTGGAGTTTGGTGAGTTCCTTATAGATGTTGGATACTAGCTCTTTATCCGTTATGTCGTTTACAACTATCTTTTCCCATTCCGTCAGTTGCCTATTAGTTTTGTTGATTGTTTCCTTTGCTGTGCAGAAACTTTTTATCTTGATGAGGTCCCAATAGTTCATTTTTATTTTGATTCCCTTGCCTTTGGAGATGTGTCAAGTAAGAAATTGAGGTTGTTTCTTGCTTTCTCCTCTAGGATTTTGATGGTTTTGTCTCACATTCAGATCCTTCATCCATTTTAAGTTTATTTTTGTGTATGGTGTAAGAAAGTCTAGTCTATGTGTCTAGTTTTTGTGTATAGTGTAGGAAGGTCTAGCTTCATTCTTCTGCACGTTGCTGTCCAGTTCTCCCAGCACTGTTAGTTAAAGACGCGTCTTTTTTCCAGTGGATACTCTTTCCTGCTTTTGTCAAAGATTTATTGGCCATATATTTGTGGGTCCAATTTTGGGTTCTCTATTCTATTGGTCTGTGTGTCCGTTTTTTGTGCCAATACCATACTGTCTTGATGATTACAGCTTTATAGTAGAGGCTAAAGTCTGGGATTATGATGCTTCCCGTTTTGGTTTTCTTCTTCAGTATTACTTTGGCTATTCAGGGTCTTGTAGTTCCATACAAATTTTAGGATTGTTTGTTCTAGCTTTGAAAAGAATGCTGGTGCCATTTGAGTTGGGATTGCATTGAATGTGTAGATTGCTTTGGGTAGTAATGACATTTTAACAATATTTATTCTTCTGATCCATGAACATGGAATGTTTTCCCATTTGTGTCTTCAATTTCCTTCATAAGTTCTATAGTTTTCAGCATACAGATCTTTTACATCTTTGGTTAGGTTTATTCCTAGGTATTTTATGATTTTTGGTACAATTGTGAATGGGATCAGTTTTTTTAAATTTCTTTTTCTGTTGCTTCATTTACTGGTATATAAAAATGGAACCGATTTCTATACGTTGATTTTGTACCCTGCAACTTTGCTGAATTCATGGATCAGTTCTAGTAGGCTTCTGGTAGAGTCTGTCGGGTTTTCCATGTAGAGTATCATGTCCGTCTGCAAAAAGTGAAAGTTTGATTTTATCTTTGCCAATTCTGATGCCTTTTAATTTCGTTTTGTTGTCTGATTGCTGATGCTAGAACTTCCAGCACCAGGTTAAACGTCAGTGGTGAGAGTGGACATCCCTGTTGTGTTTCTAATCTCAGAGGGAAAGCTCTCAGTTTTTCCCCATTGAGGAAGATATTAGCTGTGGGCTTTTCATAAATGGCCTTTATGATGTTCAAGTTCCTTCTATCCCAACTTTCTCAAGGGTTTTTATTAAGAAAGGATGCTGTATTTTGTCAAATGCTTTTTCTGCATCTATTGATAAGATCATATGGTTCTTTTCTTTTGTTAAAGTGATGTATCACACTGTTTGATTTGTGAATATTGAACCAGACCTGCAACCAGGAATGAATCCCACTTGATCATGGTGAATAATTCTTTTTATATGCTGTGGAATTCAATTTGCTAGTATCTTGTTGAGGATTTCTGCATCCATATTAATCAAGGATATTGGCATGTAGTTTTTCTTTTGCTGCGTCTCTGTCTGGTTTGGGAATCAAAGTGATGCTGGCTTCATAGAATGAATCTGGAAGTTTTCCTTCCATTTCTATTTTTTGGAACAGCTTGAGAAGAATGGGTGTTAATTCTGTATTAAATGTTTGGTAGAATTACCCAGAGAAGCCATCTGGCCCAGGGCTCTTATTTGTTGGGAGAGTTTTGATAACTGATTCAGTTTCTTCACGAGTTATGGGTTCATTCAGATTTTCTATTTCTTCTTGTTTGAGTTTTGGTAGTGTGTGGGTATTTAGGAATTTGTCCATTTCTTCTAGATTGTTGTCCAGGTTGTTGGCATATAATTTTTCATAGTATTTCTTGGTAATTGCTTGTATTTCTGAGGGATTGGTTTTAATAAATCTGTTTTCATTCATGGTTTTGTCTATTTGGGTGCTCTCTCTTTTCTTTTTAAGAAACCTGGCTAGAAGTTTGCCAATTTTGTTTATTTTTTCAAAAAGCCAACTCCTGGTTTCAATGATCTGCTCATCTGTTTTTTTTTGGATTCTATATTATTTATTTCTGTCCTGATCTTTATTATTTCTCTTCCTTTCCTGGGTTTGGGTGTCTTTGCTTTTCTGCTTCTAGTTCCTTTAGGTGCGCTGTTAGATTTTGTATTTGGGCTTTTTCTAATTTCTCGAAGATAGACCTGGATTGCAATGTATTTTCCTCTTAGGACTGCCTTTTCTGAATCCCAAAGAGTTTGGATTGTTGTATTTTCATTTTCATTTGTTTCCATATATTTTTAAATTTCTTCTCTAATTGCCTGGTTGACCCATTCGTTCTTTTTTTTTTTTTTTAATGTTTTATTTATTTTTGAGACAAAGAGATTCAGAGCATGAGCAGGGAGGGGCAGAGAGAGAGGGAGACACAGAATCAGAAGCAGGCTCCAGGCTCTGAGCTGTCAGCACAGAGCCCAACGCCAGGGTCGAACCCACGAATATGAGATCATGACCTGAGCCGAAGTCAGAGGCTTAACCGACTGAGCCACCCAGGCACCCCTGACCCATTTGTTCTTTAGTAGGGTGTTGTTTAACCTCTATGCTTTTTGATATTTTCCAGACTTTTTCCTGTGGTTGATTTCAAGTTTCATAGCATTGTGATCTGAAAGTGTGCATGGTATGATCTCAATTCTTTAATATTTACTGAGGGCTGCTTGGTGACCCAGTATATGATCTGTCTTGGAGAATATACCATGTGTACTCGAGAACAAAGTGAATTCCACAGCCTTGGGATGTAGAGTTCTAAATATGGCAGTCAAGTTCATCTGATCCAATATATTGTTCAGGGCCATTGTTTCTTTAGTGATTTTCTGTCTAGTTGATCTATCCATTGCTATAAGTGGAGTATTAAAATACCCTGCAATTAACGCATTCTTTTCAATAAGATTGCTTATGTTTGTGATTAATTGTTTTATGTATTTGGGTGCTTCTGAATTCATTGCATAGACATTTATAATTGTTAGCTCTTCCTGATGGATAGACCCTGTAATTATTATATAATGCTCTTCTTCATCTCTTGTTACTGCCTTTAAAGTCCAGTTTGTCCAATATAAGTATGGCTACTCCAGCTTTCTTTTGACTCCCAGTAGCATGATAGATATTTCTCCATCCCCTCACTTTCAATCTGAAGGTGTTTTCAGGTCTAAATTGAGTCTCTCTTAGACAGCAGATAGGTGGATCTTCTTTTTTATTCATTCTGATACCCTGTGTTTTTTGATTGGAGCATTTAGTTCATTTATATTCAGTGTGATTATTGAAAAAAATATGGGTTTAGAGTCATTGTGTTCTCTGTAGGATTCATGCTTGTAGTGGTGTGTCTGGTACTTTGTGTTTCTTGCAACATTTTCTTCATAGAGTCCCCCTAGGATCTCTTGGAGGCTGATTTAGTGGTGATGAATTCCTTCAGTTTTTGTTTGGGAAAACCTTTATCTCTCCTTCTATTCTGAATGACAGGCTTGCTGATAAAGGATTCTTGGCTGCACATTTTCCCTGTTCATCACATTGAAGATTTCCTGCCATTTCTCTTTGGCTTGCCAAGTTTCTGTAGATAGGTCTGCTACTACCCTAATGTGTCTACCTTTGTATGTTAAGGCCCGTTTATCCCTACCTGCTTTCAGAGTTCTCTCTTTATCCTTGTATTTTGCCAGTTTCTTTATGATATGTCATGCAGAAGATAGATTCAAGTTACATCTGAGGGGAGTTCTCTGTGCCTCTGGGATTTCAGCATCTGTTTCCCTCCCCAGATTGGGGAAGTTCTCATATCTGATTTGTTCAAGTACCTCTTCAGCCCCTTTCTGTCTCTCTTCTTCTGGAATTCCTGTGATACAGATATTGTTATGTTGGATTGCATCAGTTGGTTCTTGAGTTTTCCTTTCATGCTCCTGGGTCATGCTTCTTGGCTTCCTCTTTTTCCATAATTTTATCTTCTATCTAATTCATCTATTCTCTTTGCCTCTTCAGTCTGCACTGTGGCCGTCTCCATTTTATTTTGCACCTCATTTATAGCATTTTTTTTAATTCATTATAACTATTTTTAAGATCCATGATCTTTGCTGCAATGGAGTCTCTGCTGTCTCCTATACCTTCATCCAGCCCAGAAATTAATTTTATGACTCTTATTCTAAATTCTTGTTCAGTTATGTTGCTTATATCTGTTTTAATCAATTCTTTAGCTGTCACTTCTTCCTGGAATTTCTTTTGAGGAGAATTCTTCTGTTTCATCCTTTTGGCTAATTTTCTGTGCCTTGTAAGTTTTAAAAGCTTGTTATGTGCTCTGCACCTGTGACCACTGCTATATTAAAGGGGGAGGGGGGGTCATATGCTGTTAAGGGCCTGGCTGTTCAGGAGGTGTTTTTTGAAGGGTATCACTTGCTCTCTGTTGTTGTGACTTTAGTTATTTTATTTCCCTACTTGTAGTGATGCTTTGGACTCTCCGCCACGTTGCTTTGGTTTGTTCCTTGACGTAGCCCTGGAAAGAAAAACAGACGAACAAACCGGGAATGAGAACATGCAAACACACAAAGAAATCCAACAAACAAGCAAACAGACAAAAACAAACAAATGAACAAAAGATAGTCTAAAAGCATAAAACCCCATCTACAAATAAAGAGTAGGGTAGAGGCAGTACTGATGGAAGAGTGTATACAAAGAGAGAATTGACAGGGGCAGGGAGAGAGAAAATTAAGATTGACCAGGCAGAGAGACTAAAAGGCTTAATCCCAAAAGAGAAAAGGAGAATACAGAAGGATACGAGGAGAAAGAAATGAAGTAATGTTGCCCAGAGAAACTTTATGGCCTGATTATTCCAGAGAGAGAGAAAGGAAAGGAAAGAAGGAGGTGTAGAGCATGCATCAAGAGGATGTCTGTTTAAGCAAACCAATAACCAGAGTAACCAGCTAGAGGAGGGACAGATAATAAGGAGAAAAGGGAGAATATATGTGAACAACAAGAACTGACCTAGAGGTAATCCAGGCAGTGCAGCAGTGCTGGTCTGGAGGAGGGGCCGTCTGTTTCCACAGTGTCTGTCCAGCTCCCGTAGATAAGCAGCTACCCAGTGTGGAGGGGCGTGGTTTGGTGTAGGTGGGTCCCACTTCCACTGTGGGCCCTTCAGATCAATCCCTGAGGCCCTGCCTTTGTGGTTATGGGGAGAAAAATGGCGACCCCCACCCCAGTCCCTTCTCCACGGATCAGGTGTCCTAAATCACTCCTTTGGATCCATCCTCACCGTGCTGCCAGCGCAGACGAGGTGGGCTGTCTCCTATGCCCCATGGCCAGCTGCATTCCAAGCTCCCAGTCCATGCGCCTTAATGATGCTGCCCAAAATGTAATCCCGCAGCCGCAGCACTTCAGGACAAGGGACTGGTTCTTCCTGATGCCAGCTGTGCCCCTGAGGTACCACCAGACTAGAAGGGACTCCCCTTGTCCCCAGGAACAGGAACAGGGCAACCAGCCCTAGTCCAAAGAAAGTCCTGCAGTGAGAGATGGGATCTCTCTCTGAAAACACTATGAGGCTGTCATCCTAGTAGACTCAGTCTCCTTTCCCCCCAGACTCTTGGGGTTCATAGTTTTTTGGCTCAGCCTTTCTTTGTTTGAGAGATGCAAAAAAAAAAAAAAAAGAAAAGAAAAGAAAAAAGAAAGAAAAAGAAAAGAATGAGAGATGCAAGGGGGAAGTATGGAACCCTCTACTTCTCCACCATGTTCCCGGTGCCTGTTCTTGAACCCACATCCCTTTCCAGCAATCACCTCATTTCTCAAATATCCTATTTCAGCCACAACTGTGTGTATGACAGTTCAGTTCTGACACTAATACCCAGAGTTAGAATAGACTCTATAGGTTAAAGGACATGATGTCCAACCACACAACACTTACCCCAGATGCCAGCCACCCTTATGGGTCCCCAGGCCACCCACACTTCTGAAATTTGGGCTTCACATAAGCACCCCAGAATCAGTAATTCACTAGAATGATGCATAGAGCATACGGAGGGTAATAGTTATGATTACAGTTTTATTATAAAGGTATGAATCAGAAGACCAGCCAAATGAAGAGGCACACAAAGGAGGAGGTCTGGGAAGAAATGCAGAGCTTCTGTGCCTTCTCCTCATAGAATCAGCATGTATCACCCTACTGGCACACCAGCTTCTTCACCAGCCAGAAAAGGTCCACTGAGCTTTGATATCTAGTGCTTATTGGAATTCTGTCTTATAGGTAGACATAGTTGATTGGATTATTGACTATAAAGTTGAATTTGATGTCCATTTCCCTGTCCTGCTGGAGGTTGAGCTAATGTCCTGTGGCTCAGAGCCCCAGCCTTCTAATCATAAGGCTGGTCTTTCTGGCTAGGCCGGTCCCCATTCCTGAAGCTATCTAGGTAAGGGGGCGGGGGGAGTCCACCTGAGTCTTTCTCGTAGGAATCAGGGACAAAGGCCAACTAAAGGGAGGGTTTTCTTACTTTGATCCTGCTTCCTCCTGTAACTGCTACTCTCTTTTTCCCTCCCATTTCTGCCAGACTTCTTGAGAGCCTGTATTTGTTGTTTATACTTTCACATCTCTGGTTTACTCCTTAATAGTATTCACTTCTCCACAGAAAGTACCTTTTGAGGATTACTAAGTGGCCATTTCCTTATTTGAATCTTCAGTCTAACCTGTACGTTTTGGTGCATGACACCACTCCTTCTTCTATATGCTACTCTCTCGAGGCTGACCTTCCCCTCTGACTGTTGCATCTCCATCTCTTTTCTTGTTTTTTCCCATGTCTCAGATTTTGTGTTCTTTAGAATTTGGTGCTGTAGTCACTTCTCACTAGAAACTCTCCCTAGGCAATGTCATTTCCATATACTGTACCTCATTTATACTGATCACCTCCAAATTGGATCTTTAGGCTTTGACTTTACCTGCAATCCAGGCTTGAATTTCTGACTTTACTGGAATTTCCATCTGTATGTCCTCTAGGAACCTTATATTTAACACATCCAAAACAAAATTCACTTCCTTTTTATTGCTTAGTCTTATACTGTAGGTACAAGAATAGGATATAGCCTGTTGAGTAATTATAAGGATTGAATGAGGTGTAATGCATAAAGCAAGTTTAGTAAAATTCTGGCACACAGAAAGTACGTGTGCCCATCTCCCCTGTTAGCCTGCAAGTTTCTTTAGGGCAGGGACCATGTCCTCAAACCGAGCACTGCCCTTGGCTTGTGATAAGTATGCAGTAAAAGTGTGTTGAGTTAAAATGAGTAATTGTTGAGTAAGTGTTTTGTGTAGCCATCTGATTTAGTTTAATCATCTTTTTATTAACAGTGGGCAACATCTGGTGTTTATTTTTTCTTCTAGGTGCACTGTGTTGTAATCACTCAAAGGGTAACCAGATGTGCCATGATGTATGTGAACAGGTAAGCTTATGTAATAATTGTTGAGGCTATTGGTTATGTAACTGTTTATGAAGTATAATTGTTTTGGAGAAATCTGTTGGGCAGCACCTTAACCAAGTGATCACAGTTCACATAACCAATAATGGAACAAATTAATATGTGTCTGCTGACATAAAGGAGCACAGCATCTTCAGTAGGATTCCTGCCAAAAATGCATAACCTGAATCATGAGGAAACAATAGGGCAAACCAAGATTGAGGGATAGTTTTCAAAACAACAGCCTGTACTCTTCAAAGTTATCAGTGTTAAGAAACTTTGAGATAAAGGGAACTACAGAGATATGACTACTAAGTACAATATGTGATCCTGGATTGAATCCAGGGATTAAAAAAGAAAGAAGCTATAAAGAACATTATTGGGATTGATTGGTGAAATTTGAACATGAACTCTAATAATAATGTATCAGTGCCATGATCCTAAGTTTGGTGATTGTATTGCCGTGACACAGGACAGTGACCTGTTCTTGGGAGATACATGCTGGGATTTAGGAATAAATGATCATGTCTGTAATGAATTATAAAGTGTTTGATAATAACAATTAAATCTGTATATGTAGAGAGTGTTAAAGCAAATGTTGCAAAATCTTAATAATGAGTATTCTAGATGAAGATTATGTGGGTGTTTTGTACTGCTCTTCAAACTTTTCTGTGAATTTGAATTTTTCTGGTTGAACCTTTTAAGTAAAATTCCACTGAGACAGCACCTGGTTATAAAGTCTACCTTTCTTTCCTCACCTTGCTTGTGCAGTTCTGGCCTTGGCACTTGAGAATGAATGGCCTCAATGATCTTTTGGAGAGTTTTCATTAGTGAGGAATGTGTCATTTACCAAAATTTAGAGGGTTACCTAACTGGGATTAAAACTTCTCTCAAATGATCCTGTGAATTTAGAAAGACTTTGCAAGATCCTCTTTAATTATAAAACAAGACAGTAGCTCAGTTCATCTAGGTAGCTGCTAGAGACTTCATGTCAAAACAGTATAGCAAATTAAGTTTTCTGCAAATTTACTGCCAGAACAGTAGCTTTTAAAAGCAGAAATGGCCCCTAGATAGTGTCACCATAAGGGAGCTTTTAAAATATCTCTGCTGCTTTTGGAAGCACTGCTTTCCTGACTTTGCTTTTTGATGAATAAATCTGGTCATTTATCCTGTAGAGTTTCTCACAATCTGAATTATGCTATTTGCGACCCATGATATCATTTAATGTGTTCCTCTTTCCTCTGTATGTCTTAGTCAGCGGTAGGTAGGGCTATCCACAGAAGCTTTCTGCAGTGATGAAAATATTCTACATCTGTGTGATCCAGTATGGTAGCCACTAGCTGTATGTGCCCAGTGAACATTTGAACTATGGTTAAAGAGATTGAGGAGAGGTGCGCCTGGGTGGCTCAGTCGGTGAAGCATCACTTTTGGTTGGGGCTCAGGTCATGATCTCATCGTGGGTTCAAGCTCTGAGTCAGGCTCCTTGCTGACAATGTGGGGCCTGCTTGAGATTTTCTCTCTCCCTGTCTCTGTGCCTCTCCCTCACTTGTTTGCACTCACTCTGTCTCTCTCAAAATAAATACATAAACTTTAAAAAAAGGTTGAGGAGAAAGAGGAGTTTGAGGAACGGAATTTTAATTTTAATTGATTTAAGTTTGACTTTAGATTGTCACACATGGCTAGCAGTTACCTAATGAGGTCCAGAGGCTTAATAAGATTCAGGTTAGGTTTTGTTTTGTTTGTTCATCAGGTCTTGCTCTTAATGTTTTTGTGTCTGATTGTCTCTTTTTTAATTAACTTTACAGCCTACATGCATTAATTCACTAGGGGTTGCAAAATGGTGATATTCTAGCCCTTGCCACTTATTAATTATAGTTGATAGTTTAGGAAAAAAATGGTTACTAAAACTAACTGGAGATAAATCCTTTTTCATTGTCCTTAGCATTCATGGATTTCACAGTCTTGACTATTTGCAGGTAACCATGAAGTTCTATCTGATATATGTAATGGTTTGTAATTTACTGAGAGATCAAATTGTAATTGCATTATTTGAAGTTCTCTTTTGAAGAGAGCCAGTTACCCTGGTGAAGGAACTTGTCAGCTCCTAAGTATCTTTATTAAAATTGATTTTGTCTCTATTTAATGCCATTTTATGGAAATTTATGCCATAATGCTAGTCACAAATTTATTCTTCACTAACATCAAGAATATGACATAATCTGTTTTACATTGTCATCAGTTGACTAAAAGCAGTTTATAGAAGAGTTTAGAATGAACTTCTTTTTTTGTTCTTTCTTTTTCTCCTTTGTTTTCAACAGATTTGGTAGCCTGATTTTCTCCATTTTTGGTCATTAGAAAACGGTCTAGACTTGCATATATGGACTTTCTTGATTATTTGACAAATTAACCAACCTTTTAAGAGATGTCTGCTCAGCTTAATTTAGATCTTTCGAAAGGTTTTCCATTTATAAAAGGAAGTTGGAAAATTTTCTAGACAACTGATAAGAATAGAGGACAATAAATTTTACCTCTTCTTATCTCTTACCCAAAAAAAAAAGCCACAAAACCCTTTTTTTTTTTTTGTCAAATAGATATTCTCCTCAAAAAGCGAATCCCGACTAAAGCATCTGTTACAGCGAGCCCCAGATTATTGCCCTGAAACAATGGTAGGTCTTGTTTAACTTAACGACAGAAGCTTTTGTCTAAATGAAGCTGTCTAATGAGTTAACTCTTTGATTCAGGAAATTTTTCAAAATGATTTGAGTTTGTGATCAGATTAAAATGTCCAATTTAACAAGGTACTTTAAAAAGATCATCACACAAATTGCAAGGTAGATATTATTTTTCATCTTTTATTTATTCTATGATATAAGTATAAAATAATATTAAATGTAAATGCATTGCAGTCTTTAAATTTCATTTTAAAGTTTATCTGGAATTTGGAATTTTACTCATTAGTTTGACAATTTTCTGAAAACCATAGTAACTAAATCTTACATTTATTTTGATTTTGAAAAGTTAAATTTGGGGTAAGGGGAAATGTGTGTGATTTCTCATTACTCCTATCTTCTCATTTTTGGTGTACTATAGATATATTGCTTGCCTGTCTGAATTATGTAATTTAAAATGTCTCCAGTGCTGGGCCGTCCTCAATGTCTGGGATACTCATGGGCCAGGCTCATGGAGTCTGAGCTTACAGGAGACAGCCTTTTTAGATGCAGTAGCTTGCATTCTGTGAGGCAAGAAATGTTGATCAAACAATTCTGACTGACACATTTGTCTACAGACACTTTTGTCTTTTGCTTAGAAACAGAGATTCCAGTAAGCGTCCTGAGTGCCCAGACTCGTCACAAGTGCTCCTAGATGGGAAGATGGGAAAAGAGCAAGCAATGTTTTTTCCATCTCAGTTTTGTTTTTTCTTCCCTGAATAGCTGCTTGATACTCATGTAGTCTTAGAACATTGATTATATAGAGACAAACATAATCAAATTAGCTGTATATAATTTCTGTATATTATAATGGTGAGAATAAATTGTCATATTTAGGAACTGGTTATATAAAAGTCTTCTGGTGTTTACAATTTTAGGTTGAAATTTGGAGTTGTATGAATTCATCTTTGCCAGGTAAGCACTAGCTAAGTAATATTTAACACTTTACCTTTAAAAACTTATTTTATGTAAAATCTGTGTCATTGTCCTGTAACCTAATGTATCCCCATGAGTTCCTATCTTCTCCTTTTTGTAGGCACCCACATTTTGAAATGTGTAATTTATTCTCATTCACTAGGTAGTTAACTGTGCTCTTGTCTCTACTTCTACTATTCTAGTGAAACTGGTCTTGGCAAGTTCACCAGGATCTCATGGTACCTAAATCTTATGGCCTTTTGTTAGGACTTACTACCTCTGGCTGCTCTGCAGCACTTCATACAGTTGACCGTTACCTCCTATGACTCTACCTTGGCCTCACGACCTTATCCTCTCTTACCTTATGGGGGGGAGAGTCCCCCATAAGGACCTTGGTCATTCCTGTGTGCAGTTGTCTTCCCTTCTCTGTCCACACTTACCCTGGTAATTGCTTTCCTTCCCAGAACTGTTCACTAATAAGCCCTGGGAAGACAACTTTCAAATCCAAGTTATCGCTCATGACAAGTTATCTTTGATTGCCTTTTCTTTTTAGCTCTGTTGACTCTCCCCTTGGAAAATCTTGCATCTGTCCTTTCTACTCCTAGCCATTATTATTGTACTTTTGGGGTAGACCATTGTAACAACCTTGTAGCTGGTATTTCAGCATTCCATAGCTGTCCTCAGTGGCTCCTTCAGAAAGAAAAAAATCTCTCGGGATATCTACTTCGATCAAAATAAAGCCCAAACTCCCTAGCCTGGCATTCACAGTCTTCCAGTTCTGGTTAAAGCCAGTGCCTTGACAAAAGAAAGTGTATTTTGTAGGTCTCTCTAAACTCTAAAGGCTTTCACACTGTTGAACGTTTATATTTCAAACAAGTTAGACTATTTGCCTTCTTGGAATTGTCCATATCCTTGCATGTTCTCCCAATTATACCTCTACCTAGTATTCTAGAATTATTTATATATAATATATATCTAAGACATATACCTCCATATGTAATCTCCATAATGGGATAAATCATATATTTTATCTATTTCATAGCCCACACAATAACTAATGGAGTTCTTTATATATAATATTATAAATGCTTGTTGGGCAATTTAGTTTGTAAGAGGCTACTAGGTGTATGAAATAGCAGTATACTGCAGTATCGTATAAAAGTTCACAGAATTTATGGCCTACATTGATGCTATTCAAAATAATTTTGAAAATGGGAGTGATTGCAAAGAGTAAGCAGCAGAGATTAAAAGGAAACTCTAGTAGCCAATAGGGGTAGATGGAAGTCTGTTGCCTTTGTTCCATTAAGTCATGTAGGGATACAGAAGCTTATGATACTCAGTATTTCTAACCAATTTTAAAAATTGGGGTGGTTTCTAATTTTGAGAATTTGTCCATCTGCAGGCCATTTGTTTACTTTGGTTTTTTAGCAGAATGTTTCTATTTGTTGTGTTAAGTCCTAGTTTCATTTGGAGAACTATGTTACTCATTGCGTTGAATCCTTGATACTTTTTTCAAATGTAAATAATAATATAACTTAGATATGAATTTGCAGATGTATGTATTACATGAAAGCGCATTGAGTATTCTGAAAATAGGTAAGGGAGAATTTGCCACATGCCTAGAAGCATAGTCTTTTCTCTTTTCATAATTATTACTTATGTCTCCTGATTTTATCCTAGGAGTCGTTCATTGACATTTACACTTGTAAAATGGAGATAAAAAAATGCATTAGAACACTTTCTATCATTGCATCACCTTTTAATATCACAGTAATTTGGTTGAAGACTAGCTGCTGAGTATAAACTGAAGCAGAGTAGTCAATTTGCCCCATAATTAAGTGTACCCACCAAAGTCCATTCTTACCCACAAAAGATGTTCATGTCTATTCACTGAGTATCAATTTCTAAACAGCATCATGGGTTTTACACTATTCTAGGTATTTAGTATTTTGAGTATAATAATCTTTATGCCCTTTTTGTTTGTTTTCATGTTAAGTTAAATTGGAATCTTTGCCTCTGATTCACAGTCTAAAAGTGAGGATGGCCCCTCCTTGTTCTCCTTAACCTGTGTGTCCTGGGGAGATACTGTCTACCCAAGAGTGAGAGGATCTAAAGAGAATGTAGGGTGACCAGAGAGAAGAGAAAAAACAGAGCACCTGATAATTCTGTTGTGAGGGCCTCTGAGAAGACCAGCAGCCTTGGGAGGAGGGGTGGGAGGAGGGCCTTAATAATTTTGAGACCTTGTTATCTGAGCTAGTTTTCCTGCAAATGCCTGCTTTGACTTTTACTGGTACCCATGAACCAGTGGGGCATGCCATTTGTGTTTGTTACTGCTCATGACCAAAGCATTGGAACTTTTTGTTTTTTAGGTGTGTTTAAGAAGTCTGATGGCTGGGTTGGCCTAGGCTGCTGTGAACTGGCTATTACCTTGGAGTGTCGACAGGCATGCAAGCAGGTAGCACCCGGCCTTCGGGCTCATGAGCAGCCTGGGATTCAGTTTGAGGATTAGCTGTGTGTATGTCTTGGACCTTGCCCACCTCATGTCTGTGGAGAGGTGACCCATATAAGCTGCAAACTTTGCATTTCTTATGTGGACCACTTCCTTTTAGTGCTTTCTCATTTATGGCTGCTGCATGTAAGGCCCTCAGCCATCTCTTATTCTTTCTTAACTTTCTTCTGCCATTCAAAGAAAGAGCATTACAGGAACCAAAGCCTTTTGTACTTCCCTGTGGTCATACTCGGTCAATGCTGAGTGACTCCAAATAGTTGTGTAAATTTAGAGTATGCTTGGATGAGAGCAGATGACACTGCTGGCTTATTTAGCTTTCATCTGCTGTTCTCTCTTTCATCATGGGTTTACTCTGGGCATGTTCTTTTATCCTTCTCTGCTCCTGAGGTGAGCATGACTCCTACAGTGAACTGTGACTTCTCTTTGATCTGATAGATCTCTGGTCCAATTCAAGTGGAGTTCTTCCTCACTGTGTATATTTTCATAGTGGTTCCTCAGAGTGCTGTGGGAGAACTGGTCTCCTAGCTCCTCATACTCTCAAGCGGTGAGAGTAGATTTAAGTGGGAAATTTAGACGGACCTGAAATCACAGCTGGAAAGCCTTCTCTTATTTTCTTCTCCTAGTGACTGGTTTCTGGACCAGAGTACATGAGACATGGTGTCACCTTTACTTTCATACAGACCACAGACCGCTGTACTGTTTAGCCTGAGCTGCTCTTTGAGCAGCGCACAGCCTAGTGATCTGCTGCTGCCCTCGAGCCATTGAGATGAAGTGGAGTTTCAGAGGCTTTGAATTGTAATAGATCGGGGCAGGGCGGGGGGGGGGGGGGGGGGGGGGGGGGGGGGGGGGGGGGGGGGGGGGGGGGGGGGGGGGGGGAGCATAAAGAGAATTAGAAACTACCACTTTTGTTAATTGCCTGGCAAAGCTTTTTCCTCTTTAGTTGCCCCTCCATTACAGATGGATCTTTGCTGAGGAGATTGGCTCATAAGTCGGTAGGAGAATTTAGAATATGAAGGGTTAAAGAAAAAGCAAGATATAAATGCCCTGGCAGAGCTTCACAAGAACATTTGCTACAGAGTGGATTTCAACTAAGGAAAAAATTCTCTGATTTACATTTCCTTCAAAGTCATCTAGTTTCTGAAATAACAAAAGGACCCTGTTATTATGTGAGATTAAAGCCATAAAAGAGCAAAGCTTTAGCATATCGGGTAGTTCTGGGGCTGATGTTTATTTTAAAGAACTTGCATAAAATTTGTTTGTTGTATTCTAGGAACTTTTAAGTATTAGAGCATAAGGTTTTCCTTGATGAAATAAAGAATACCAGACCAGCAAGTAACATATATTAATTTGTGTTCTTTTTGTCCTGTGTTGAATAGCATGTATAATAAATTAATGGAGAAATTTGTTATCTTTTAGGCATCTTCAAAAAATGATATTTCCAAAGTTTGCAGAAAAGAATATGAGGTATGTATTTTATTTAACAACTCTGGATAGACTAATTCAGATATTATCAGAATTGCTAAAAATCACCTAAATTTTCAAAGTGAATTCATTCTTACATAAAATACCTTTTGCTTTACAGAAAATATAGTCTTGACAAAATATAGCCTTATCATTTACCTTGCTTAGAAATGTCATGACTAATTGACTTGTCGAAATCGAACATTAATTTTAAAGAAATGCCTGTTAGCTGTACATGAGTTAAAAAAATAAAATCTTAAAGTTAAAAAAAATTTTTTAAAAGAAATGTCTACATCACATATACAGAGGCTTTAACCTATATTGTATTCATAACAACATCCGGTTATACCCAAGTATAAAACAGTTTTTCTTTTGCCCCCTCTCCTATACCTTGATCCATGCAGGTATCCATATTTATTAACTGTGTCTAATTGGAAGAAATAAAATCACACTGCCAGTGTGAGTAGCTTCAAACTTTTGCAGCTCTCGGATTTGGTAGAAAAAGCAGTAAATTACAAAGGCTGTATTAAATCTGAAGGGTTCTTGCCTCCCAGTGGTGGTAGTTCAAGCCCTGTGGGATCTAGATGGGGCCGTTCCGGCACAGAGGTTAGAGGAGGTCTTTCACGCCTTGCAGAGAAGTACAGAAGATTGTCCCTGATGTGAAAAAGCTCCTCATTGGACTACTTCCTTCAGTTTCTAGAAGTCCATTGTTAAATGTGACATTATTGTTTTCATAGTGTAGGATCATGCAGTTAAGGATACTTACATGCATCTCCTCGTTCATTGTTTTTATCTATAGACATTGGGGTTCCTATTGCTTTTAAAAGCCTGTGTTCTCTTGGAGAAGAAAGATAGAATAGTTCTCTTAACAGCTTCTAGATTATAGTTCTAACTTTTTTTTCTTTTTCTCAATGCCTATAATTATATCTCTTCATATTTTTAAATTGGAAAAATCTTATTTATCTTTTGTCCCTTTGTACTATTTGCCAAGTTATATCTGTTGCTCTGAAGACAGATTTCCAAATTAACTGCAACTCTCCTCTGTTCTTATTAAAAGGAGCCTTGCTGCAAAGAAACCAAAGAGCTTTCTTGTTTTTTCTTATCTCTCTACCTTTAAAATAACTAGTTTTAGTTTCTCTTGAACAAAGTGGCTAACTGTGATAATTCCTTCTTTTCTCCTACATGGTGTCTGACACTGTCCATCTTCTGTAGCCTGTCCTCCATTATTTTAGTGTGCTTCCTTCTCTTGTCTGGATTTCTGCATTGCCCTAGGAAGTCTGCCAGTATGTGTTGATGAAGGACGGGACAGGAAAGGTAAGAGAGATAAGTTCTGTCCTATGAGAGAAATACTAAGGATAGTTTACATTTCCAGTCTATCCTCCCTTACTGGCCTAGAATTAAGCAACTGTTTTCAAAAAATCTACGTGCCGAGAGGGTTCTTTTACACGCGTATATATGTGTGTAAAAATATATATGTAAAATACATATATGTAGTATAATGTATATAAGAAATACACATATTAATATAAATCTACTAAAATTATCCTATAAATTATTAAAGATAATTCAAGACTCAATTTGATTTCTTATGTATTACTTAGAAATAAAAAGAGAGACAAGAGCACTTTAATGCAGAAGGAGGGTTCTGCACTATAAACCCCAAATAGCAGTCACTCTCATGATTATTGAAATCTAGTTTAAAGTTAATGACTATTTGTTATGAAGTGAATTGGGTAAGTTTGGTGTAGTGTAGCCTGTTTTAACTGGATTGGTTGTTTATCAACAAAAGACTAATTTATAAAACTAGGCTTTTAGTATCTTTTCCTTGACACTGGAGTGATCCCTGGAGTGAACTTCCAGATGTGTAAGCTATTCCTTTAGGCTAACAATTTTAGGGTTTAGCATTTATCCTGAAAGGGTGGTTTTGTGTAGTCTGATTAGAGAGAGTCCGAGAGTGAGTAATTTTATTTGAGGGAATTTCTTGCGAAATTCACGTATATGAATAAAGTTAAAAAATTTTAACACCATTTAAAATTCTGTTTTGTTCCAACCAAGCTTAAGATAAACCAGTTAAATGTAAAGCATTGTTATGTATTATTTTATAGCATCTAGTTTCTTATGTGAATCAACGTTTATTAAATTCTGAGAGGTAGTGCTTTATATTAGAAAGAGCATAACTTTGGAGTGATACCTAATTCTGAATTCTAGTTAAGTTATTTACTTATAAGTTAACTTCAGATACTGAAGAATTGTATCTAACTGAGTGAAGAATTAAAATATGTGCTGTATACACAAGGGTCTCAGGGAAATCAGATGGCAGAGGGAGTATGTTGGGATTTATCAGGGGAAACTCTGCAAAGGAGAAAAGCCTGAAAGGATTGGTATATTTTGGTAAAAAGACTGTGGATCAAAGGCATGTTAGCAAAAATTCACATGGCTGTGCAGGGGTCAGAAAGACAATGGACCTGTTTAGGGCTGTGAATCTGTGCTTGGATTGGCAAAATCGGACCAGATTCTGAAAAGATGGTATTTTAGGGCTCAGCTCATAAAGTAGAGGGAGATGATGAAGATTCTGTAATAGACCAACATAACAAATCCATAGTTTAGAAAGCTAAAGCCATAGTTGTGTGCGTGCTGAGGTTAAATCCCCCAGACCCCTCTAACCTATCTAAAGTAGATAAGGCCCCAAACTAGGATGATAACAGTAGAAGCAAGTATTCAGGAATAACTCAGAGATTTGAAGGCAGAATCCATGAGTAGCATTTGTTTTGGTGGATTGAATAGAGGAGATAATATTCAGGGAAATATATATATTTATATTTATAACAATTATTAGTGAATTGGGAGGTAGAACCTAAGAAATTGTATGGCAAGCAGCATAGAAGGACAGACTGAAAGAGAGCTTAAGGGTTGTGGGAGAAGAGCGTTGGAATCTTAGAAGAAAAGAGAATATGGGGCAGAGGCAGTATTTAATGAAGCCCAACAAATCCCCAGCAGGATTTAAAAAAAAAAATTCCATAGATTACAGACATACCTCATAGCCAAAGATCTTAAAAGCAGTCAGAAAAAAGAAAGACATTGCCTTCAAGGGAGACTAACAGCTGATTTCTCAATAGCAACAGAGAAAGCTAGATGCAGTGGAATGATACCTAAACTGTTGAGAAAGAAAATAGTTAATCAACCTAGAATTCCAAATCCAGGTGCCAGAGTCCAACTCCAGCAGGTCCAGGGGTCCCTGAAAGGATGGACAGTGTCGGCGAAAAGCAATGAGAATGATGAGAGAGCCACATGTTTCTTTCTTGATCACCAGGCAGGCGTCTCTGCTCTGTCTGCTTTGGTGTCTCTTTTTACTGATCAAGCAATAACATGACATCAGAAAATAGGAATTGTTTACAGTGACTAATTCTTAGTGATAAGCTGTTTTAGTCATTGGAAGTGATGACATTAGAAAAATAGAAATTTTTTATAATGACTAATTTTTTTATGATAAGACACTTTAATCATTGAAAGTATATGGAGAACTATCTCATTCATTTTTGTGTCAGTCCTCAAGATTAAGAAAGTGACAAACCAATCTCATTTTGTACGGGTTGGGTTTTTGCCAATAATTATGAGTTTGTTTTTGATTAACAAATTACAACCAAGTCATGTAACGCACTTACAGTGAGGTTGAGCAAATCCTACAACCAAGAACATAACAGGGTATCTTCAGCAAAAAACAGGATGATATACATATCGTTTAAGCCACTAAATTTAAGATTAAAACAAAGGTCAAGCTGTATACAGATAGGCCAAGAGCCAATTCATTCGGCTCACAAACCACATGAAAAAGAATGCTTGTTAACAAGTTGTTTGAGAAAGCCCTTTCTTTGATGCAAGCACAATGGGGGCCCTACGTGTGTTGGCTTGGACCTGGGTTTCCCACATCCTTATCCATCCTCATAACTGAAGTCAGCACAAGGTAGAATGTAGACCTTGGGAAGGCACTATCTTCTGTCCTTGTCTTCCACTTCTAATCTCCAGTTTAGGCACCAATACTCTTCAGACCAGATTCAAATGGACTGTGTTTTTGACCTTGTATTCTGTTTTTTATCTCCAATTTAGGCTTCTTTTCTCTGGGCCAGACTTAAATGCAATTTTTGTGTTGTCAACCCCTTCAAGTCTATGTTTTGGGTCTGCAAGGCTCATGAGCAGAACCTTTTGTCAAACATTTATAGTGTTTTGATCCAAAATCTCTTATGCAGGGAAAGGAAAATGTTTTTTCTTATGGGGTAACTGTGTGGGGAATATCAGTCTGATTTGGAATGCTGTAAGGCCTAATTAATTGCAACAGGCTTATTTTCAACATGAGCAGTAGTAGTAGAAGGATATACCACTTTCGCCTCTCATGGCAGGAGCTATGCAAACGTCTGCCATTTCCTTGCTGTGACTGTGTTATCCAGCAAGGCCAGTGCTGCTCCCAGCATCCAGGAAAAAAATATTTTTCAAGGAAGAGGGCAAAATGAAGGTCTTTTCAGACCGCAAAACAAAGAATTGCTATTACTGGACCCTTTCTAGAAGTCCTTCTTTAAAGGAAGTTGTAAAATGTCTTTTTTTGAGGTGCAAAAGATAATGGGAAAATGATGAAAATACAAAGTGGCTAAATTAAAATACAAATTATAGAAAACAATAATGAATGATGTATTGTTCAGTTTTTTAAAAAGTAGCAAGAGCATACATGTGTTGGGAAAGGAGTTTAAAGAAATTGAGGATATTGAGTGTTAGGTATTTTAAAATGTAAAAACCTCAGAGGTAGTTGGGAATACAGGACTAAAAACAAGAAGAAAGATTATGCCCATGACGTAACCCTTGAGTCTTGAGTGTGAAAGAAATCTCAATAAAAGACAAAGTGTTGAAAAAAGTAGAGCGCTGCTTTTTGAAAAATAGCTTTTTTAGAGACCTGAAAGAGAAGGATCCAGAAATCAATTAAGAGGCCCCTATTGTGTTGGATAAGATTATTGACATGAGATATTCCAAGAAAAAGAGAATTAATTTCCTGTCAGTGGTAATGTTCAAGCAGACGCTTACTGAATTCACGTATCATGGAAGGGATCTCTGCAATGGACGGGAGATTTGGCTAATCTCCCAACTCTGCAGTTCTCTTTTTTTGACCCATACCTAAGAAGGCGTACTTCAGTGATTAAGAGTACTATTTTCAGAATCACATTTTATTAAAGCCACCAGTATCAACTAGTGGCTTGATAACTCTGACAAGGACATGTTCAAGTGTCATGGAGTGCTTAGTTCTAGGTTCTCCATGCATTTTCACAGGCTTGGGCCCTAGGCTCACCCATAGGTATTAGACCACATGGATTCGTGGATGTGTGATAGTAGAACCAGGGATGATATTCAAAATATTCAACAACTGGAATGGCCTAGGTACTAAGAGAACAGGTGCAGGCAGTAATCCGTTGGTATAGCCACACTAGTGCACACTGCCTCATTAGAACCAAATTATAGACTAATGCTTTCTGCAAGATGTGAGACATCTAGTATATATATTTTTTGCATAGTCTCTGTCTACATGTTAGCTGAAAATATTTTCTTCTAGCTACCAAAAGGTGATTAAAATTTTTTGTTGTTCATACTTTCTTGATTGTCAGGATAAGCATTAAGATGATGTGTGGGAGATGAATTTCTAGAGAGTTGGCAATGACTCTAGAGTGATGAGACAGATTTTAGTTTTGAGTTCTTAAGTCTATTTCGTTTTGGGTTCATAAATCTATTTCATACCTTTATGTCAGCCACTGGCTTTGCTGCCATTCATTTAACATAATGGTCATAAATACAAATACCTTTCCATTTGCTGCATGAGCCACTGAAATACAGTTGTACAAAGTTGTTATCAGACTTCTACATTTTTTATTTGTTTCTTCCTTTCACAGATCCTTCTCTGTGCTTTTCTTTATATTCTTTTTGGAAATATCATTTTCAATTCTCTCCTTTCTTTCTAGCTTTCTTTTTTTAGTCCATTTATTTGATGTTCTTTCATTAAGAAGGTGAGAAACTATGTAAGAAAGTTAATAGGTATTTTTGTGAGGACTCACTTTTTTTTTAATCTTAAGGCATTTAATTAAGTTTTAAACTAAACAGTTGCTAAACACAACTAAAATAATGTTCTGTCCTGGGGCTCTGATTTTGTGAGAATGCTAAGATAAAATTCAGACTCTGAGGAGATATTTAAAAAAGAGGCTCTAAGAATCACAAAAATGAAGGTGGCCGGCGGCCTTGTGAGTTTCAGAGCCAGTTCTGCAGCACCTCCTGGCAACACGCAGCTCAGTGTGTAAGAGAAAGGTGCGGGTATATGTTAATTTTTATTTTTTTTAATATTCAAGTGTTCAAAATTGGAAATGGTATACAATAAAAAGTCTTATTTCAACTTGCTGTACTACAGCTACCCAGTTCCTAAGGTCACTAGAGATACTTGTGCATATAAAAGTAAATATATATAGTTCTTCTTCACCCCCTGTAACACAAATGGTCGTTTGTCCTATGCCTGGATGCCAGGGGTTAGTACATATTTATGTGTGCCTGCATAATACACAGGCTGCACAGTGTATTCTCAGGATATGTCACAGTAAAATGTTCTACTTTAAAGATTTCTATGTGTGTGTTTTATTTTGTTCCTCTTTCTCTTTACCTTGATTTTAGATTTACTACCAGAAGCATAAAGGAAAGGGATGAAGAAATAGCCCTAAAAACTTAGAGATAAGGCAGGGATGTTAGGGCCAGCAGGATTTCTCTGGACAGCTAGAGGCCTGCTATGCCTCATGTGATTGGATCTGTGCTGCAGCGCTCCAAGAATAGAGCAGACCATCTTGCGTGGCAGATGACTATCTAGGCTGTAGATAGTCGCTTTGGGGGATTTAGCAAAAACAATAACATGTGCTTTGCCCCAGCAAAGCCTTCAGGACCTAAAAGTAAAACTTCTTCTGGTTAATGCTAAGGAAACACCAAGAATTGAAAGAATATAGTAATCAAAGACTGTGAATGGGAGGCTTGTAAATGACAAAATGCTATACTGATGCCCCGTATCAGAGTCGATGTGAGCCGTTACCTGCAGCTGATGAGCTCCAAGAAGAGCGAAACCTATTAGGTCCTGCAGTACTGGCTTAAGACTTATAAAACCTTGATTATGTTCCATTTGTATGTGGTTTTGTTTGTACTAGAAGGGAATAACTCCAGTCTCTTTGTACTAAAATATTTCCTCTCTTGTCCTTTCTTCTGGGAACTCACATGAATGAGATCATCCCAAAGGAAAATCAGATTGGGTTTGATTAGGTTGTGATCTGGTCTAATCTAAATGGCCAGGTTTTTCTCCCTAGGGAATCTCATCTACTCCCGTGGTTTTATTTGCCCCAATATGATGACAATTCTAGAATCTTGTTTGCTAACCTCTTTCTCTGAGTTCTTAAATCATTATTGGATATGTGTACTTCTGATGTTCAACTGGCATTTCACATCAGCCAAGCTGATTGTCACCTTCCATCCTTCCCACCACCTTCCCTGCACCCCACTGCTACACAGCACACATGCGCGCGTGCACACACACACACACACACACACACACACACGCGCATCCAAAACAAAAACTTACCATTTTTTCTTACATTTCTTGTTTGGTCATTCCAGTATCGTGCTCTCAGACACATAAGCTAAAAGTCTAAGGTATTGTCTACTCTTTCCTCTTTTTTCACTTCCTCCCACAAATAATTGGTTATCAAGCCCTGAAGATTTGCCTGCAAAGTATATCTTAAATCAGTCTCCTTTCCAGGACTTACTACCTTAGCTTAGATCCCTGCACCACTTTTCTAGGCTACAGTAGCTGCCCAACTACCTTTCTTATCAATTTCTCCTCTTATTTACTCTCTCCACCTCTCCTAAGATGATCTCTTTAAAGACCAGATATGGTCATGTCACTCGCTTCCTTAAAATCCTTCAATGGCTCACCTGTGGGATATAGTTCATGTTCCGCAGCCTGGTAAACTAAGCTTTTCTCCTTCTAGCTGCTGACTCTTCTCCTTCACACTTCAGCAGTATGCTACCTGTAATTTCCCGGATTGTTACTTGTGGTTGGACAACGTGTTTGTGCTACCTAGAATTCCTTCTCCCAGAGCCCATCCTATTACCCCCTCCTGTGGTATGCTGGAGCCAGTGCCTACTAGCTGGAGAGAACTGCTTGTTAATATTCAGGAATTTTGCCAGCCAGTTTTTAACTCGAAATCAGCCATGATGGGAATATTTTCACCACAAACATCAGTAAATATTACAAATCTGGACTTTCCCTCCACCCCAACCCCTGCAAAAGTTGGTCCTAGCACACCAGTACTCATTGCCTCAAATTCTGGCTTAGACGGTTCTTTAAGAACCTTCCCCAACCAGCCCTGTCACCTCTACACTCATAAAATTGACTGCTACTTCCCCTTTACCTTACATGCTTGACTATAGCTTTTGTCACCTCATAGTATAACTCTTTGTTTACAGGTCACTTTTTAATACTCAACCCTTGAGTTCCTGGGGCAGAGTCCACATTTCAGTTGTCTTTGCATCTGTCATTCATTCACTCAACATTCACAGAACGGGTACACTTACTATGCCTCAGGCATTGTTCTGAGGGTACGAGGTAGAAGGATTTAGCTGCTGTTGCGAGAAGCCCATAGCCTAGTCCGTGGGCAGAGACAAATTCAAATAGGTCATTACAATACAGTGAGACAAGTCCATTGCCAAAAGTCTGGGCAAGACACATTGGAGCCTGAAAAAAACAAACAATGCCCAGTGTAATGGGAGGGTCTTCACAGAGCAAGTAAGACTTAAAGGGTGAACAAAAATTTGTTGCCTGCAAATAGTTGCTACAGTTAGGATTTTTATAGATGGAAATTTTTAATAGAAATTTTTCCATTCTGGACAGCTGAGTTACACAAGGTTCTTTGTCTCAGAGTAAATAGCAGTTTTATGTGGAAACCTTGTATAAATGTCAGTGAATTAAGAAGTCTCTGAGTCCAGAAAGCACTGAGTACTCTGTTATCGCAATAACGTGTAGCAGACCATCCAAAAACTCTGTAGACTGAAACAATAACAGTTTATCATTTCTTATGAATCTACAGGCCAGGTAGGCAGTTCTGACCTCGCCAAGCTAGCTTAGCTGATTTGGGCTGGGCTCACTCACGCATCTGCAGTCTGCTGCAGGTCAGCGTGAGCCTAGCGGATTTAGGATTTCAGCTCAGCTCTCCTCCGTGTGTCTCTTCTGGCCCTCTAACTCAGTCATGTTCCCATGGTGGTGACACGAGAGGAAGTGCAAAGATGCAAGTCTGTGCAGGCCTCTGCTTGCTTCAAGCCTGGTACTGTCCACTTGACCAAAACAAATCACATGGCTGAGTCTAAGTTAATGTGAGAGAAGGAGAAAGACAGAAATGTGAAGAATCAGGGCTATGACTACAGTCTTTCTACCACAAACACTCTGTGCTGAGCTCAGTTCTAGATCTTGTGTTCTCTGCAGATGTTACTTGCCCTTGAATTTGCTTCCAGTTGGTTGGATGCTCCAGTGATAATGAGTAAACTTCTTTGAGCAGTCTAGACTTATTAATCTTATTTTAGTTGTGGGTGTTTATTTTTATCCAACTCTTAAAATGGTATTTATTATTTGGGAGGCTGAAGAAATTGGAGAATCACTTGTTTAGTGATATCTATATCATGCTATTAAATCTTTTACATATTTTAGTCACTTAACTTTTTAACTAAAAAGCCATATGTCCACAACAAGGAAAAAACATCTTGTAGAGGTTTAAAAACATGTTTGTTTTTAAAGGTCAATTATTGAGGGTGCTTGGCTAGCTCAGTCTGTAGAACATGCAAAACCCTTGGTCTCTAGGTTGTGAGTTCAAGTCCCACATTGGACCTAGAGCTTACTTAAAATAAAGGTCAATTATTTAATATCTCCAGCTTAGCCTTTGATGAGCTAGATTCCTCATACGAAATGCAAAACTTCAAAGTGGGAGAAATTTTAGTCCATTTGTGAAAAAGAAACATTTTATTTATTGAGGCCTTAGGAACAGAGCAGCTCCTTTACTTCTAAGGAGTAGGCTGGGGAATAGGGAGCATTAAATAACAGTTTATAAAATGTGCTCTTATGGGTCTTTGTCCAGAAGTAACCAAAACTTGTAAAATCAAATTTTTCTTTTCTCCTTTTACAAGGTTCATGTAAAAGGTCAGTGTTTGTTTTGTTTTCCTCATCCTCATCATCGGTGGGGATGGGGAGGGAGCCAGAAGTAGCAGGACGGTGGCCAGGGAAGGCATTGAGACAAGTGGGCAAATGGACAAATGTTAGAAAGGAGTCTCAGAAATGGAAAAGTATGTGTGGCCAGGACAGAAAATAAATCCATGGAGCCAATTTCTGAACAAGTGATTTGACCAGGAACGTCTGCCTCCCAGATGTACCCCAATAGCTCTTCCCCTAAGGAGGGTCACTGTGGCTTGAAGGATCACATATGGTTCCCTTGACTTTGATTTTACTTTGTATTTTAGTTTTTCTGCCAGGATTGCCCCCCTGGCTAATCTGTTCCCAGGGCTAGGTCGAAGGGCTTGCTGCAGTTCTCCAAAAACCAGCAGGAGTAGGGCAGGGACCTGGAGGTAGCTACCTGAGGAAAGATTTCATGATCAAGTATCTTTAAGGGAAATAATATTACCCTCAGGAAATGATTGTTTTCCCCACAATTTAATGTGCTGATTCTAAAAATAGGAGACCGTTAAAAAGATACTACTCTGTGGACATAACTGTGACCTTGCACTGGCTGCATGCAGAGCAAGAATGCAGTCTTCTTCAGGTGTAGTGCCGTGAGGGAGCAGCCTGGGCTCCAGCCCGAGCTCTGCCCTCTGTTTACTGTGCACTTGTGTCTCCAGCTGGGTAGTGGGGCTTTTAGGTTTGCAGATCTCTCGGATCCTGTCAACTCTGGCACACTGCTGTGTTCTTGGGTATCTGAGGTTGTGGTAGATCCTCATCTTGGTAACACTGATATTTATCTATTGTAGAGTAAGATGAGTGGAGCGGGGCACAGTGGGTATGGTATTGGTGGCGGAAGGTCAGAAGAGGCTGCATACTTCAGCATAGAGCCTCCGTTACCTCCATTGCCACCAGATGGCGACCAGACATTTGCAAGATAAGAAATGCTTTTAAAGATGAAGAAATTATAAGTTAATGGTGTAACTCATTATGTGTATGTCTTAAGACCTATCAAACTAATCAATAGTTTAAGTAGTGAACAGGTAGAGTTACCTATAGTTTATATAATAGATAGTTAGCTAAGGTATAGTTTATACCTAATTATAGTTTCTGAAGGTTAAGAATCCTTTATTAAAGAGGGGGGTATGATCAGAGTGTGAAATTGTGAGTATAAAGTAAGTAACAGAGAATTGATGAATCCTTCAAAAACTGGTATATTTGAATGAAGGACCATTCTTTAAAACCTTAAAATTAATAAAGATAAAAATAGAGATGTAAAAAGGATCTGTTAGTACCAAAGGTACTGCCGTATCAAAATATGAATGTTTTATTTTGATAAATTAAGATGAACCTATCCATGAAAGCTCTATCATTGAACATTAAGAGAAATGAGAGGTGTTTAAGTAACATTTCTGAGCTCTGGTTGTGACATCGAGGGAGACAATTGTGCCTTCCTACATGAGGGATTGGCACACTTTTTCTGTAAAGGGTCAGATCTCAAATATTTTAGCCTTGCAATTTGTATGGTCTCTGTTCAACTCTGCCATTATAGTATAAAGTAACCGTATATAGTATATAAACAAATGGGTGTGACTGTTCCAATAAAACTTCAGTTACAGAAGCAGGCAAAAGGCAAGATTTGGCCTATGTGCCATAGTCTGCCAACCCACTTGTGGGTGAAAGCTAGAGTTGTATTTCTCCTTTTTAGGCCTCCATCTCTGGCTTTTGTCAAATAAAGGGTTGAATTAGGCAGTCTCTGACATTTTTCAGGTTTTGGCCTTTCTTAAGTATCTCTCTGAAGTGAAGTGATCTACCACATCAACTCAGAGTGATATTTCTATTATTTGGAAGGTCAAATTTCCAAAAATCCAGCTTGCACAAATTTGGAAGTCTCTAGAAGAGGCCTTCTGAACCTTGGCACTATGCATATTTTGGGCTGTTGTTATTGTTGTCAGTGAGCTGCCATGTGCACTGTAAGATGTTTAGTAGCATCTCTGGACTCCTCTACCCATTAGATGCCAGCAGCACACACTGTTCCTCCACACCATTTATGAGAATGAAAATTGTCTCCAGACATTGCCAGATGTCCCTTGGGTAGCAAATCACCCCTGGTTGAGAACAACTGCTCTAGAGGCTTGTATGAGTAACTGGAAGAATATCAAAACTAGAGATCAGGCCATGCGGCCCAGGATGGCCACCAAGATAATAAATGCACTCCTTCAAGTACAAGGTCAAAAGAGCCAAACCCAAAAGAACAACCAGTTTATTGGAAAGAGAAAGGCAATGAGAATCAAAGGGGGTTGGAAAGTTGGTAGCAGATTGCTTTCTAATATTGATTTAGATCATTTTATGGAAAGTATTCTTAAAACCACTGAACCAAAATAAATGGCTATCTGTAACAGGTAGTTGAAAAGTCAAAGAAACATAAATGAAGAGAGATCTAGAAATGAGTATTAAAGAACACCAAGAATGTTTACATTTCACTCCTCATATTGCTTGATAAGTTCCTAGCAGAAAGAATTCATACTGGATGAATTCATTAGCCCTTATCTGTGAGGCCTGGGTTTTTACTTTTTGTTTTGTTTTGTTTTGCTTTAAATGGATAAATCAAGTATGGTTTATTTCTACAATAAAATATTATTTAGTGGAGAAAATGAATGTAGTATAGCTTCACACAACTACATAAATGGTTCCTTGAAGGTAGATTTTAAATGTCAGTAAAACTGGTCCTTTTAAAAGTCCAGATCACGTAGCTGGCTTGTGATTTAGCTACAACTAAAAGCCAAAGTCATCCCTGTTCAACTATAAGAGCACTTGATTTCCATCTACCTTTTATTTATGCCCATATTATTTCTTTTAGGAATTCATTCTCTTCTACTAGAAAGATACTAATCATAGCTGATAAGCTCTGAATATCCACATGGCTTTGAACATGGAATTTTTGTTTTTGTCTTGTTTTACCTCTTATTTTGCTTACAGTGACTTTAACATAGTGTGATATTTTCTGAACAGTGATCTAAGAACCCTAGAAATACTAATTGTAGTCTCATGATCTGCTCGACTTGCTCCATAACCTGAGGCAGTTTCCCCTCTGATGAGGAAACGGTTTGTTCATCTTTAAAATGGTAGAGAACCACCCCCCACCAACTTCCCAGGGGAGCTACATAAGAATCATCTGTTTATTTTTTATTTTAATTCTTTGTAATTAACAAGCAATGTTAATATTAGTTTCAGGAGTAAAATATAGTGATTCAATAATTACGTAAGAATCACCTTGGAAGCCTTAATATGTGGATTTCTGTGGCTCATTCCCAGATTCTGATCCTGTTAAGTGCAGAGTAAGGCCTACAAAGCCCAGGTGATTCTAGTGCTTGGCCATGTTTGAGAATAATTAGGGATGATCTCTAAGGACCTTTCAACTCTAAAATGCAGTGGTTATGTGAAATCTCTATTTCCCTAAATGCCCGTTATATTATCTTCTGGGAGCTCTCTTATATATGCCAAGAAATAATTGAGATTAATACACTGTAGGTCACCCCCACATATACACACAGGTGCAGCTTTACAAAATGTGGTTTGTTATAACATGATCAGCTCATGGCTCAAGATGAGGACTTTGACCCGCAGTAGGTGTTAGAAGGTGGTTTCTTTTTTCACCAGGGTGCTGTCTCAGTTTCTTCGTCTTCAGCCTTGGATTTGGAGAAGAATTAAATAGCTTGATATTCTGATTTCCATGTAACCATAAAGTGGAATAAAATTAGAAATTCTGCGTGGTGGTTAATTTGTTTGTTTTTCTTTAATTTGCAGAATGCTCTTTTCAGTTGCATTAGCAGAAATGAAAGTAAGTATTTTGCCAATGGTTATACGAGCAGTCCAAGGAGCAAAACACAGTTCACAGAGTACGATTTTGCTGTTAGAAGTATTGCCAAGACCTGACATTATGACGTGGGCCGTTAGTAAGCCGCCTGTAGGCCCAGCAGCGTTCTCATAGGCTCTTTCCTCTGGGGTGCCCAGGCCATTCATGAATTATGACAATTGCTGTGTCTTAAATGCAGATTTACAAAGCAGATACTACTGTTAGATGGGAATATCATGCCCCACTTGAATGAATAGGATCATATGCAGAAATTAAGCATTCCCAGGTCAGACAGTGTAGCACTTGCCGAGGGCTGCCTCTCAGTTCATTCAGCAGACATTTACTGACTGCTTGCTCTGTGCAGACACACACGCATATGAGGACACAACCCCTGCACAAAAAACTCTAGAACATAGAAGATATGGGCTAGTGTCCCTGACAAAAGTGCTGCAGGAGTTCAGAGGAAGGAGGGATCACATCCTGCTGGGGTTTTAGAGGTGGCTTCATGGAGTTGGTAGCTGAGCTAGCCTTGGGGAGGGACAGGATATGACCGTGGAGATGGGAAGAAGGGCATCTCAGGTGAAGGGAGTGATGAGGGCAGTTACAGTTGGGAAAACACAGCTGAGGAACAGAAGGGTTGTTTGGATTAGCTTGGCAGTTCGGTCTATCAAAGTATAATAAGAAACATTAGCTGGCTACACTTTGTCTTCTAACCCTCTCGAACTACGGTTTAATTCACAGTTTCCCAGATAGTGCTGCATATAATCTCTGTCCTCCCACAGCAGTGAGGAAGCCAGCCTCATGGAGGAATCTGAAGATGGGCATCCTTGGCTTATTCTCACTTATCTCTTCTGTCCTCAGTATTTTGCTCCCCCCCACATCCCTCAGTTTATCCTCACTAAGGTTAACAGTGATAAATGTAGTGATTAATTATTCTTTGTGTTGAAATTAAACAGTTCAGAAATGAGCACAGTAAGTAGTAATTATAAGTTAAAAACAGGTGGCACAATAATTATGAAACTGTTTCCTGGTACAGGAAACCAAGTTCAGTTCAGTCCTAGTTTAATTTATGCATAGTTTTATCATTGTTATTATTTCTGGAAGTTGCTTGGATTCCCTGATCATTCCCTGGTCTGTGGAATTCACCAGAAACCTGATTCTGGTTCCTCCATAACCTCTAGTAATTATCAGAGTTTTCCTACCTGCCTTTCTCTTACCTATTTCCTGCCATACCTCCATCTTGGTTCCCTTCAGCCTCCCACAGAGCGCCACCCCCAGCCTCTCCTGTGAGAGCCTCGTTTTCTTCTCCAGTGTGAGTCCCACATCTGTACCCACAGCCACTCATCTAGCTCTTCCCAGATACCTGAGATGGTCCCCTGCTTGATTTCTAAAAATATATCAAGAAATGTATTTCAAATACGAGTTTTACTTTTCAGTATTAAAGCGAGTCACATCAGTTGGGAGGTTCAACTTAGGCATACTATTGGAGATGTTCAAATAGAACAGAACTTTGGAGATTTTTGTCAAGATCTACAGTTATATAAGTGTCAAATTAATGAAATGAGCCTGATATCTCTTAGTTTTTAGTGGTTCTGTTTTATAAAACCTCCAAAGGGGTCTTGTTTTATTTTGGTTTTGTTTGCCTTGCTTTGTTCATGAATCTCCACAAGTCTAACATGGAAAGAAGCTGTTCTACTGGTTCTCAGCATGGGCAGTATTAGCATTTTTGGAGACAGTTGGGCTGTGTAAAACTGCCCTGCACACCTCAGAGCAGTGTCCCCAAGCCCTAAATGTCAGCAGTAGTTCCCCGAGTCATCAGGAAAACCAAAAACACTTCCACGCGTCTCCATAATCTCCCGCAGGAGTGTACTGCTTCTGCTGAGAATCACCGGACTGTATATAAGACGTTCTCGTACCAGTGAGCACCTGAGTGTCCTCACGGCGACTCCGGGAGCAGTGCTGACTTAAAGCAGTTGTCTACTGCGGCATGGTTTTATTTCTCCAGTCCAAAAAGATACATGTTGTTCTATCAATATTATGATGCTTTCTTGTCAGCAAATAGCTGTTTCCATGCCAACATCCTGTCCTTTCTTCCCCCTCAGTGGGCTCGGTTTGCTGCGGTTACGCAGGCCATCACACGAACTGCCGAGAGTACTGCCAAGCCATCTTCCGAACAGACTCTTCTCCCGGCCCATCTCAGATCAAAGCAGTGGAAAACTATTGTGCCTCGATTAGTCCACAGTTAATACACTGTGTCAACAACTATACCCAATCTTATCCGATGAGGAACCCAACAGATAGTAAGTAAAATGGACATACTCCTCTTGTCTCAATGTTTGAGAAAATCATTTGTAAAAAGGAAGGAAGTTCTTGTAGATGTCTGCAGTCTCCGTCATTTGGGAAACACCAGACTTCCTTTGGTGTTTAGATTTGACAGATTGGATTTTATGACCACAGCTGAAAGGTGCCAAGAAAGAAAGGGCTGTCAAGGGTATGAGGAAGCAAGCACTACACTCTTTGTTTCTGGGGGTGGGAGAATTCATTGGTTTGGATATTTTAAAAGGGAGTTAAGAATTTCAAATGATTACACCTTTTAACCTAGGAATTCCATTTTTCAGAATCCTCCTTCAAGAAAACTCATAAATTTACAAAAATCTATCTACGCATGTAAAAAATTTTTGCTACAACACTGATGGCAATAAAGAAAAATTAGAAATAACCCAAATACCCATCAATAGGGTATTGATTTAAATTGATGAAATAACTTATATGTCCGTATAATAACAATACCATGTAACTCAAATAAAGAAAAAAGTATGTTTATATACTGGGGTGCCTGGGTGGCTCAGTCGGTTGAGTGTTCGACTTCAGTTCAGGTCCTGATCTCACAGTCCATGGGTTCGAGCCCCATGTTGGGCTCTGTGCTGACAGCTCAGAGCCTGGAGCCTGCTTCGGATTCTGTGTCTCCCTCTCTCTCTCTGTCCCTCCTCCACTCACATTCTGTCTCTCTGTCTCTCTTTCAAAAATAAACAAACATTAAAAAAATAAATTAAAAACAAAGAACCCTTTCTGAATTCTATAATCTGGTTGGAAGTGCTTTTATTTTCTGATTCTTTATAGAAAATTAAAGGCAGAAGGAAACTGATATTTTGTCAGAGTTTGCTGTTGCATTATTTAAATTACAACTTAGATTAGTTAACTTGTATGGATAAATAAGACCTTTATATCCCACAGTGTCATGAAATATGGTGTTTGTGGGTTTTGCTATTGAAATTATTCCTCTCTCTCATTTTGTCAAGAATATAAGCCCTTTTAGGCCATTGCTTCTAGCATGAAATTCCAGTTTAGTCTGTAGTACTTTTCCAGGAACTTAAGATACTTTGCACGTACAGGCTTCTTAGGTGTAGGACAAGATGACCTTTCACTGATGTAGGATTGATACTAAAGAGCCCATGATTGGGGGCTGTCGTGAATTCTGCAAATAAATACCTAGTCCACCTTCAGTTATTTGGTGTGCTGCCGAGTAACGGAGAGAGAATTTGGTAGGCCCCGTGCACTGCGGATACTGACATGTGATTCGGTAGTAGTGTTTCCAGTACACCGCCACGTTCTTCTGTTTTGGACAGTGCGTGACATGAAATCAGCTAATTAAGCCCCATATATTCTGAAAATGTAGGTTTATATTGCTGTGACAGAGCTGAAGACCATGCTTGCCAGAGTGCCTGCAAGAGAATTCTGATGTCTAAGAAGACAGAAATGGAGATTGTTGATGGCCTCATCGAGGGTTGTAAAACTCAGCCTTTGCCTCAGGATCCTCTGTGGCAGTGCTTTCTTGAGAGTTCACAGTCAGTTCACCCCGGAGTCACTCTTCATCCTCCTCCCTCTACAGGCCTGGATGGGGCTAAATTGCATTGTTGTTCTAAAGCAAACACTTCAACATGTAGGTCAGTATCTCACTTTCTTTCATTAAAACCAGTAGAAAGTAGCATTTTAATTTGTGATTTTAAGTCTAGCAAATGTATGTTATATTCTTGCATTGTATAGACTAAAGAGTTGAGAAGATACATACTCTTTTATCTAGCAAATACTTATTGAGTGTCGTTTATAGAAAACATTTTTTTTGAACATCAAGTGCCAAAAGAACTGTGTTTGGGGGTATAGAGGTTTAGGTTGGCAGGGCAGTAACTATTTAAAGATGATGTAATTTGGACTGTACCCCCAAGGTTATCGTTAAGTAAGCTAACAGTTTAAAAGATGTTTTGATCTAGCATCTGAGGGATATTCTCTTTGTTAAATTATGAAACTTTGAACATTAGCCAACCTTTTGCATATATTGGTGAATGATCTCTGTTGGCACTTCCACCCAAAGGTAGAGGGCAGTATACTGGCATTCATTTAGATGGTATGCTTAGGGATAAAAGATTAACAATACAGATTTAAGATGGAAGAAACAATCTATAGACAAGAATAAATGGAGATTACTAAGGTTGTTGTAGAACCCAGGTAAAATAGAAGTTTGCTTTATTAGGGAGATTTTAGATGAAAAGAAAGTACGTATTACTAGAACATCCTGAAATGAAGGTCACCTACCAGGAGTGAAACAGTCTTTTCTGTGGTTCTAAATGGAACTTCGTAACAATTGTGGCTAGAATAGCTCATCAAACTTTACCAAAGATATTTTTAAAAACCTGGAGAATATCCAAAGAAAATTAACAGACGTTCATAAAGAGAGGTTAAGTTGGTCCTGTAATTAAGGAAATTGGATTGCTGATAGGCATTAATAAATATATTTATGGGGGGGATGCTGAGTAATTCTTTGAATGTCCTTAAAAGGGTTATGCCCTAACGCCACTGGAGATTGGAATCTCTGTGTCATCCTAGAAGAACTTCACTAAAAAACACTTTGTCCTGCCTTACCTTGATGTAAGGTTTTTATGGTTTATTTCCATCTTATTTTCTCTTCATGAAACCTTAAAAGATGATTGTGTTACCTTATGGTAGGTGTCAGCTGTGTAATTCCTGCTTATATATAGAAAACTAACTCTGAGATGTTATTAAACAGTCTGTCCAAGGTCACAGAGAAAGTTAAAGGCTAGAGAAAGGACTGGCTTCCTGCTCAAAAGTACCTAACAGAACTTGATCCCAGCTTCTTTATCTCTATGATGTGTGAGCTCCATTGCAAGCAGAGACCTCGTCTCTCTTATTTACCACTGAATATCCAATGCCTTGAACAGGACCTAACACAAAATAAGCACTCAGTAAAAATCAGTAGCGTGAATGAATAAACTTATAAAAGTCAGGACTTCCTCCTCAAAGAGTTAATTATGAGAGTCAAATAAAATGTGGCAGGAGTGGAGAATTTTTGCTTATGACTTTGTGTATTTTGGTAGTATTAAATTTTATATGATATGCATTATGGTTTTTTACATTTTTTATTATATTTGTAAATTTTAAAAGTTAAACTAATGTGAGGCACTTTGGAAATGGTACTGATATTATTTTAGTTATATGCATGTAGTCAAGTTGCTGTGTAATCTTATCAAGCACTACAGATAAGATTGTCATGTGTTAACTACAATAGTATATAGGAGCTTTGGAATTCGTAAGTCTTTACATGTAGACTATCTTGGTATATCTTAAGGAATATAAGTGACTTTGGGGTAATTTTTCAGGGAGAAACTAGTGAACCCTAAGTCTGTAAAGCTTCTTAAGTCTGAGGACCGTGTCACAGTTTTACATCCTGTAATTGGAACATAAATATAGATAACAATATGTCTTACTTTAAAGGTAAAAGAGGGGTCAGAAATAGAAGAAATAATTGTGCCAAGAATAAGAATGTACAAGTACTATAATTAAACATTACATTTAGCACTGAGCTTTGTAGCAACCATGGCAGAAAGGAAAGAGATGGATAGTAAAAGAAGGCTAACATTTTCATGGAGAAGCTCTGTTTATGGCTCTAAATTCTAGGAGATACATTTTAGTCTTTTGGGTTGTATACTTTCTTCTTATTCATATTCTAAACGATTTATTCATTTGGTTCACCTGTGTTTCTACATTTGTGCCTTTGTTTTAGGGAACTGTGCACGAAACTTTATAGCATGAGCTGGGGCAATACACAGAGTTGGCAAGAGTTTGATCGCTTTTGTGAATATAATCCAGTGGAAGTGTCCATGTTGACCTGTTTAGCAGATGTCCGGGAACCTTGCCAACTGGGCTGTAGAAATCTTACTTACTGTACTAATTTTAACAACAGGTAGGTGCAAATTATTGTACGTGGAATGGAAGGATTTTATCATTAATTATCTTGTTTTCAAGTAATTGGAAAGGCCACTTGACACTGATTTTTACTCGGATGCTAAGTTAGATGGAAGTAGCATTTCTTTATGAATTCATCTTTAAATGCTATAACCCGTCTACTACATCACCTCTGGGAAAGGGAGCACTTCAAGACTAGACTAGACTAGAGATACTTAAAGCGTTTAGAATTCAAAGAATCTTCTCTCTCTTCAGTCTACCGGTCTTTTCTATTTCTATTACACAGCCAGTAAAAGCAATTTACTGCAGAATAAATCTCTGTGAACAATTTGGCCATCCAAGTGCCCTGTTGTGAATAGTTTACTTTGAAGGACCTTCGGGGTGGTTGAAGGTCTCACTCAGTGAGTTCCCTATTTCATAGAAAAATATTTTCTTAACCTACTTGTATTTTCTTGGGGTATCAAGTGTGGTCAGAAAAACAAGGGCCCAAAACTGAATGGCTGAACAAGCAGTGAAGAAAACAAAAAGACATCCGAAAGCCTAGTGAACACCCTCTCGGGAAGCCAGAGAGAGTTTCTAAATGAGAGGGGCTGGTTTTGTGAGCTGCAGCCTGGAGACCAGGAGGGCAAAGAGGAAAAAAAAAAATCATTCAGTTGGGCCAGAAGAGGGTTCAAAGGAACACAAATCCCATTCTTTTAAAAGTATTCAGAATATTATTTCAATAAGAAAATTGAGAGATCTTTACAGCTGGTAATAGAGTGTTAGCCAATAAGGACTTGGCTTAGAGATTGAGGAAATTTGAAATCTATGAAATGTTTGAAGTTAAACTTAGACGCATAGTTCTAGCTTCTGGGGATGGTGGAGCCGTTTGTGTCAGACTAATACTTTTACAAGTACCAGCTATGAACTCTGTACAAAATATTAAAAAAAAAAAAAACCCACCCAACTATTGTTTTGAAGGCATTAGAAAGGAACCAAAAACAGGACAGGTAGAAACCACCCTGCATGAGTGCTACATCTCCAGTTTTCCCTCATGGGTACTCTCACTCAGTCTCCTTGCATAAATAATTGAAACAGAAAGCAGCAGTCTTGGGTAGAGGCATAAATAATTGAAACAGAAAGCAGCAGTCTTGGGTAGAGGAGTTAGAGATCAGAGTTTGGGACTGCTGTTTTGGCTACCTGCGGGAGTAGAAAACCCCAGAGAGGTGGGAACCACAAAAGGAGATGCCCCAAAATCTCCAAACTCCCCTTAAATCCTTGAATTTAACAAAACCAGAGGATAAAGGTTAACATACAAAACCCAGTTATATTCCTGTATGTTAGTAACAAACAACTGGAAAATGAAATTTATTTTAAAAATACAAATGTATACATGTGCATCAAAAAACCTGATATACTTAGGATAAATTTGACAAAAACATATAGGAATTATATTCTGAAAACCAGAAAACTCTGCAGAGAGAAATTAAAGACAGTAAATAAATGGAGAGAGCTCCCATGTTCATGAATTAGAAGACTCAATATTGTTATGATGTTGTCTCCTGAAACTGATCTCTAGATTCAGTGCAATCCCAATCAAAATTCCAACAGGATTTTTATTTTTAAATTTTTAAAAATATTTTTAATGTTTACTTATGTTTGTTTGAGGAGAGAAAGACTGAATGCGACAGGGGAGAGGCAAAGAGAAGGGGAGACACAGTATCCTGAAGCAGGCTGCAGGCTCTGAGCTGTCAGCACAGAGCCTGACGCAGGGCTTGAACTCCTGAACCACGAGATCATGACCTGCGCTGAAGTTGGGTGCATAACCGACTCAGCAACCCAAGGGCGCTTGGGTGGCTCAGTTGGTTAAGCATTTGACTTCAGCGCAGGTCATGATCTCATGCTTTGAGAGTCTGAGCCCCACGTTGGGCTCTGTGCTGACAGCTCAGAGCCTGGAGCCTGCTTTGAATTTTGTGATTCCCTCTCTCTCCCTCTCTCTCTGTCTCTCCCCTGTTTGCTTGCTTGTTCGCTCTCTCTCTCTCAAAAATATGAGCATTAAAAAATTTAAAAAAAATAAAATAGAAATTACCAGGCTAATTCTGAAATTCAAATGAAAATACAAAGAACCTAGAATAGCTAAAAGAATTTTCAAAAAATAACAAATTTGCAGAACTTCTATTACCTGACTTCAAAACTTAATATAAAGCACCAAAAATTAAAGCAGTGTAAATTGGCATAAGTTTGGGCAAATGGATCAGTAGGACAAAACACAGAGTCAAGAATAGACTCACACAGTAAATTGATTTTGAACAAAGGCAGCAAGGTGTTTCAATGCAAAAAGAGACATCTCTTCAATAAACAGTGCTGGAACAGTTGAATGTGTATATGGAAAAAAAAAAGAACCTGTGAACCTCTATCCACCATACACAAAAATTAAGGTGGGTCATAGAACACAACATAAAAGCTGAAAATATAAAGCATCTAGAAGAAAACATAGCAGAATATCTTGACAATCTGGCTGGAGGCAAAGATTTTGTAGACAGGAGACAAAATGTACCAACTATAAAAGAAAAAATTAATGAGTTATGGTTCAACTGTAAACATTTGTTCACCAAAAGACATCATTTAAAATTTGAAAAGGCAAGCCACAAGCTGAGAAAAAATATTCAGTGTCACATGTACACACTCACACACATTTGACAAAGGACTTGTAACCAAAATATATAAATAACTCTTACAACCTCATAATAAAAAACTAAACAACCCAATTTTAAAACTGGGCAAAAAAAAATGTCAAGGGTTTTTTACCAAAGATGACATCAAAATAGCCATTTGAGTATATGAAAAAGTTCTTTGTCATTATTTATGCAAAATGCAAGTTAATAGCTCAGTGAGATGCCTCCTCATACCCATTAGAATAGCTAAAATTTAAAGACCACCAATCGGGGCTCCTGGGTGGCTCAGTTGATTGAGTGTCCCACTTCCGCTCAGGTCATGATCTCACAATTTGTGAGTTCACACCCTGCATCAGGCTCTGCACTGTCATCCTGGAGCCTGCTCCAGATTCTGTGTTCCCTCTCTCTCTCTGCTCCTCCCCCGCTCTCTTTCACAAGCACGCACTGTCTCTCTCTCTGTCTCTCTCTCTCTCAAAAATAAATAAACATTAAAAAAAAACTGATAACATGTGAAGCAGGTGGAGCTCTCTACTTCCCTGCTGGGAATATAAGATGGTTTAAGAACTTTGGAGAATTTCCTTGCAGTGTCTTAAAAAGTCAAGTCTGTGACCCAGCAATCCCCTTCTGAAGCATTTACCCAGACACATGAAAATCTAATTCCAAAAAAGACTTATATAGCAACCTTATTCATAAGAACCCAGAATTTGAGGAAAAATAAAATGCACATCAAGAAGAGAATGAAAGAGCGTATCATGGTGTATCTGAACAATGGAATAGTATACAGCAAGGAAAAAGCCAAGCTACTAATAAACCCCAAAATATGGATAAGTCTTATGTTGAATGAAAAAAGCCCAATATAAAATAAAGGCTTTATAATTCTATATATATGAGGACCAAGTATAGGCAAAAGTAACCTATGAGGATAAAAATCAGAAAGGTACTGCCTCTGGAAGAGGAAATTGGCTGGAGGTGGGCATAAGGGAACTCTGTGCAGTGATAGAAATATTCTATATCTTGTCTGGCATTTTGATTACCTGGATGAATATAAATTTCAAAACTGAACTCTCAAGATCTGTGCATTATATTCTTTGTAAATTATATCCCAGTAAAATATTTTAGTTAAATAAATTTAAAATTTTTTTAAATTTTGCTCATCAAAAGACACCACTAAGAAAATGAAAAGGCAGGGGCACCAGAGTCGCTCAGTTGGTTAAGCATCTGACTTTGGCCACATCATGATCTCTTGGTCCCTGAGTTCAAGCCCTGCATCAGGCTCTGTGCTGGTGGTGCACACCCTGCTTGGGATCCTTTGTCTCCGTCTCTGCCCCTTCCCCACTTGCCTACTCTCTCTCGCTCGCTCTCTCTCTCAAAATAAATAAACTTAAAAAAATTAAAAACAGAAAAGAAAATGGAAAGACAAACCATAAACTGGAAGAAAGTACTTGTAATACATATATCTGAAGCAGGACTTATACCCAGAATATATTAAGAATCCTTATAACTCAACTTTTTCTAAAAAGGGCAAGTAGCTAGAAAGATACGTCACAGAAGAAGATCCCCAAATAGGCAATTAGTACATGAAAAGGTGTTCAGTGTGACTGATCATCAGCAAAATGCAATTTTTAAAACCACATTTACAACTAAAAAAGACTGACAAGCATGTAAAGTGCCTGGTACTTTCATACATTGCAGCTTAGAGTGTAAAATGGTGTAACCACTTTGGAATATAGTTTGTCAGTTTCTTAGAAAGTTACGACCCAAAAATGCCATTTGTAGCCATCAAGAGACATGAAAACTGGAAAAAAACTTTTTGTCTATAAACAGGTGAACAAATAAATGAGCATTTCTTAAAGTGTGGTCCACGGTCCCCAAGCCCTGTGAGATCAAAACTCTTGATAGTAACACTAAGCTGCAATCTGCTTTTTTCACTCTCATTCTCCCAAGAGCGAACAAAAGAGTTTTCCCAGTGCTGTAAGACATGCAGTGTAACTGGGGTGCCTGGATGGCTCAGTCAGTTAAGTGACCAACTCTTGATTTCGGCACAGGGCATGATCTCACGGTTCATGAGTACAACCCCTGCATTAGGCTCCGCACTAACGGCACGGAGCCTGCTTGGGATTCTCTCTCTCCTTCTCTCGGTCCCTCCCATATTCTCTTTCTCCCTCCCAAAAATAAATAAATAAACTTAAAAAAAAAAAAAAAAGACATGTGATGTAACAACAGATTAAAGTCAGGAGAAGATATGAAAATCCAGCAGTCTTTTATTAAGCCAGAGACTAATAGAAGAGATTTTTTTATTAAAGCGATTTTCAAAACTGTGAACTAGTCCTGTTTTCACTAATTTTAGTTTTGTTTTGAAAAATATAGTTATTTTTCATAAAAATGTTATTTCTTACATGTAATGGGTTTATTATCCTTTTAAATGAATTAGAAACTCTGAATCAAAAGGTGTTTTGATTTATAATGTCATAGATATTGGTGATTATAACCCACATAAACAAAAACGTTTTGAGAATACAGTAATTTTAAGAGGGTAAGTGGGTCCTGAGATCCAAAGTGTGAGAACTACCAGGATAAACAAATTGTGGTACGTTTATTAATGGAATGCTACTCAACAATAAAAGGAAACAAACAACTTACAATATACATAACACAGGTAAATCTTAAAAAATTGATTAGTCAAAGACACCAGGCCCCAAAGAGTACACACGGTATGTTATCATTTACATAAAGTTCTAGAATGGCAGAATTAATATGTGGTGATCAAAGTGGGAATGGAGGTGCCTCTGGGGTATCGTCAGTGGGGAGGCATTGACTGGACAGGAATTCAGGGGAACTTTCTGACATGATGGAAATGCTCCTTACTTGGTTTGCATGTGTTTGTGTGAATGTACACATTTGCCAGATCACACCAATCTGTACTTAGAAAATCTGTGCATATTTTATTATGTTTTTAGTATAGTTGACACAATGCTACATTAGTTTCAAGTCTACAACTTTGTAATTTGACAGGTTTATACGTTATGTCCTGTTCACCACAAGCATAGCTATCATCTGTCCCATTTGTGTATTTTCTTTTTATAAATTGCACCTCAGTTTTTAAAACTTGGACTCATTTATTGTGTAATATGAAAGAAATAATACAGTCTAGAGATGATAGCCCCATACAGAGCGTTTAAGTTTTTAACTTGTATTAAAAAGGAAAGATGCAGTCAAAATCTTAATGTGTCTACATTGAATCTCCATACATTCAAAGCCGGTATCCTTTGATGTGCTGTATGTACTTTATTTTAAAATCTCAGATTCTTCTGCTGCATTAATATGTCAGGATTTTACCCATTACTCCTCTCTAGAAAATAATTGCCTCTCGATTCTGGCCTTTTTTGCTCAGGCCAACAGAACTTTTTAGGAGTTGTAATGCTCAGTCAGATCAAGGAGCCATGAATGACATGAAGCTGTGGGAGAAAGGAAGCATAAAGATGCCGTTCATCAACATTCCTGTTCTTGACATTAAGAAGTGCCAGCCGGAAATGTGGAAAGCAGTGGCTTGTTCACTGCAGATTAAACCTTGTCACAGGAAATCCCGGGGAAGCATTATTTGCAAGTAAGTTTCTTTCATGATAACGACTCTCCAGTCCTGTTCAGACCATGATCTAAACCACAGCCTATCTTTAGAGTTTCCCTCCCATCCCTTCCCTGTGCCCATCACCCCCACGTGCCTAGTGCTTCCCTACTTTTTCCTCTTCTGCTTGAGATACTTTTCTGTCTCCACTTGCCCGCTGCCTGTGTTTCTGAGCCCCTCATTCCCGTGGAACCGCCCCAGATTTCTCCAGCTAATAGTAATCTATCCTTACTACAAAATTTTATAGATCTTTATTTGAACGTTTCTTCGGGAATTTAGTTCCAGAAACCTTTAGTGAGTACTTTCAATACCCAGTTCTGTTTGTATTTTATTTTGTATACTTGTATTTGGTTAGACTTGGCTCTCCTTGGGTTTATTCTTTGTGCCTCCTTTTTCTTGTCTCCTCTTTCCTCTTTGTCTCCTCTTCAGTGATTAGCATAATCCCGACTCACAATAGGTGCTCTGTAACTGTTTGACGAATGAAGGAATTAGTGAATGTGGTTATCTCGGGCCTGTTTCTAGCAATATTTTGTGAGTGGTTTGCTCAGGCTATCCAGGATGAAGTAAGGAGGGCTGCGGTACTGAGTGAAACCAGAAGTGTTGGCCACATGGTAACCTATGTCATCTGATCCTCAAGCATCTATTTTTCCAAAAAACTTTTCTAAAAACCAAGTTGATGTCCAGCCCCTAAGATGTTGGTGTGCATCTTGGTGCTGCTGGGCACTTGATGACTGATTGCAGATTACTTCAACCTTAAACAAGATCCGGATCTATTCTCTGGCATGACTTGGGGATGACCTGAGTAAGGGGAAAGTGAGGGGTGACTTAGGTGACAAGTTAGAGGCAACCAGTGGGAAATTTATAGACTCTTGGTATAGAAAATTTATAGAAAAGGAATCAAATCCCTTTTGAGGATTGACAACATTTTAAAGTAGTGTACTTCCAGTTGTTATAGGCCAAACACCTTAATGTTGATAACTAAAAAGATATTTAAAAAGAGAAAGCGAGGGAAGGAGCATGGGAGGGAGGAAAAAGCAAGCAAAGATAAAGTCCTGAAAGAAAGGATGTATGATTTTGCAAAAAGCTTAGTTTAATTTCCTTTCAAACACAGGGACAAGCCACATCAATAGTAGTAACTGTATGAGTGTAAAATTTGAGCAAGGCCTTTGATCTCCGATAAGAGAAAGCTAGGGAGGCTTTGATACCATAATACATTACTTACTGCTATTCAACGTTAGGTCTTCTATGACTCCTGTTTTCTCTTGCCATTACTTTGATCTAACCAATTGTGAAACATTCTTCTGGAACTTACCTTCTGGAAAGCTTCAGAAACAGATTGATATTGATTAGACAAGATGAGAAGATTCCTTCAACCCCAAATTTGTGTGTATTTTTCTTTCTAAGATCAGATTGTGTGGAGATTCTCAAGAAATGTGGGGACCAGAACAAATTCCCCGAGGACCACACAGCTGAAAGTATTTGTGAGCTTCTGTCACCTACAGATGACCTAGAGAATTGTATACCTTTGGAAACATACCTCAGTAAGTACTTTGTGTTTTTTAGATTTCAAATACTTCTCCCTTCTATCTCTGCCCTTCATGTTTGCTTTGGATGAACATCTGTCTGTTGAGAATGTGTGGTTTACTGATACTGTCTCAATTGTAGAGTCTAATCTTACTTGCTTGGTCTTTGTGGCTTGGAAAGAATTGTCATCTTAAAATATATAGGCACAAGTGATTATCTCATCAGTTTGAGGAAGTGATAAACTATTATCAATCAGGAATTCTGACCAGTGAATTTGGAGCAAGCATTCTTAGAAAGCAGCTCCATATCATTGCTGTCTCCTTGCCATGATTTGACCAGGAAGTGAAATTTCTCCAGAGAATCCTCAGCTTTTTGTCATTAGAATATTAATGTACCTGAGCTAGGCATCGGCTGAGACTGGCCCACCAACTAGGGAGTAAGGCATGACGGTCTGGGTTAGTACATGAAGGTGGAACTTTTGTCTTTTGTCTCTGCCGAAATACTCCTGCCAAGTGGTAGGCGGAAAGCTAGAAGAATTAGTTGGTATCTCATTGAGGGATCCTGGAGCTGAGCTTCTTGGCAGGAGGTGACCATGCATGGCGGAAACCAGAGGGATGATGAGCAGAACCCGTATACATACCAGATGCTGTAGTCAGGGTCAGGGGAGTGTCTGTGCTGCCGCCAGGGGGCATTTGTGTCCCGAGCTGGCTGGAAAGGCAGACCTGGATCCTGTTCTCGTTTCTTTGTTTTCCCGTGTCAGATAGGACTAAGTTCTACTGCAAATAACAGAACCACAGGTAGCAGTAAAAGAAAACCCAGAAATAATTAGTCCAAGGCTGTTACTGTGGCTCCACCATCCAGACTCTGAGCTCCTTTTGCTTTCCACACCATCCTTAGTGCTTGGTTTCCATCATCAGGTAACTTGAGGTACTTTATCATCACACCATGGCTTCTGGAACTCTAGCCAGCATATCCTAGTGTAAGGGAAGACCACCCTTGCTGTAAGGGAAACTAAGAAAGATGATCTTTTTAGCTGTGGGCCCATTGTCACTCTAAGCAAAATTAGAGTTCTGTTATTAGTGAGCAGAAAGAAAAGAGTGGATGCTAGATTTGCAGCTAATGATATTGGCCACATTTTCCTAAGGCTAACAAACTATGTTCCTCAGCCTTCGTGACCCGTATAGCAAAAAAGAGAGCCTTGGCTAGAATATAGACCTCTGTGACTTTGAGCAGATCACTTTCAGCCTCAGCTTTGCTGTTTAAAAAAGGATTGGGCTGGATGTGATGAACTCCAAGAACCCTGATGCCTTTATTAGCCTAACATCTGAGTCTGGCCTAAAATCAAGTAAGCAAAACTAGTATCTCCACTGGCCTAGACTTTATTAGAACAGTGAAATATATGTGCAGGAGGAAAAAGTTTCAAGAAATGCTTTTGTTTGAATTTTAGCACTCTCTTTAAATATTACATGAGACTCTTAGTCATTATTTCACAAGTTAACAAATATAATCATGTACAGCATCTGTCTTACCATAGTGAGTTATTATAGTTTATGGTAAAATGTGCCAAGTTATTCCTCTTAGGCATAAGCACCTGTTTGACCACCTTACCCAATGTATACCAGTCATTTTCCATCCTTTTATACAACTTATTACCTATCAGTAGGTGCCTGTTTTATTTATACACATGGAAACACACATGCACACACAGATACTCAGTCTATCTATTGTATATATCCCAACATGAATGAATGTATGTATACTTATGCTAAATCCACAAATTAATAGAGAATCTGTGTGTTTTAATTCTTTATTAGAACCAGTCCCCCCTTTATGCCCATGAGCTCTCCATTTATTAAGGCTATAATTAATTCGGAGAATTTACAGATCTCTATTACCTTTTGGGGTTGGTTAAACTGATCTGTGTTTGGTTTTTCAGGGCCTAGTACTTTGGGTAACATTGTAGAAGAGGTCACTCATCCCTGTAACCCAAATCCTTGCCCTGCTAATGAGCTCTGTGAAGTAAACCGGAAGGGGTGTCCGTCTGGAGATCCCTGCCTTCCGTACTCTTGTGTTCAAGGTAAGAGGCAGATGGGTGTGAGTTTAGGGTGGGTCTGGATTTGTGCTGCTGGTGTTTATGTATAGGCATTATCTTTGGAGTGAGGTTACAATAGACTTTAGTTTCTAAGTTATATTTTTCTGTAACTTTGAGGTTTTCCCAATAAACACGTGTTAGTTACATAGGCAGGAGAAGACAAAGACAAATGTAACTTTCAATTATCATTTAGATTGTGAACTGACTCTCATAATGAGTTACCGGGTTCTTGGCAACAAAAGAATAAAAAACCTTGAGCTAGTTTTTGTTTATTCTCTTCCATGTTGTAACATTTGAGAAAATGTACTGCATGTTGTGATTTTTTCTTTTCTTTCTTTTAGTTATATGGAGAAGTGGTATACTCCCTAGGATGTGCAATTATCTCCATAAAGCTTAATGTTTTATTCAGATGCATCTGATTTTTTTAAGTTTATTTATTGGGGTGGGGAGTGGGAGAGGAAGAATCCCAAGTAGTCTCTGCACTGTCAGCACAGAGGCTGATGTGGGGCTCAGTCTTACAAACCCATGAAATCATGACCTGAGCCGAGATCAAGAATGGGGCACTTAACTGACTGAGCCACCCAGGCTCCCAAGGTGCCTATGAGTTTAAGACTGATTTTTTTGTTTTTGGAACGCAGGAGACCTCTTGAATAAAAAATGTTTTATTTTGAAAGTCTTAATCTCTTTGTGCATCCCTTTAGAGTACAGTTGTGGCAGTATTTTGCTGCCTTTTATCTATTTCCCAAATGAAAATGTTTATTATGTTAAAATCACCATTTAAAAATATCTGTGACATTAAAAGAAATAGAAGACTGAATTAAGTAAACCTGATGTCTCAAAGGATCTCTATAATATTTGTGTAATGCGAGGACATGTCAGTTATAGAGTCATGATAAATCTTGTTAAAATTCGAAATGAATGGGTTTTCCTTAAACCCAATCAAGTATTCAGCTTTTCTTTGAATTTAAGGTATGCTTGTATTCCAAAACTAAAAGTTTTCCTGACCAAGAATATTCTAAAAATATTGTTCATTTCCATACTCCATTCTTAAAATATTTGTGATTTTTAAATATCTTTGATAAGTCCAAAGTGATAAGTACATCTTATACTATTTTTGATGTTTTTTTAATTAATTTTTTTTCGAGAGAGAGAGACAGTGTGAGCAGGGATGGGTCAGAGAGAGAGGGAGACACAGAATCTGAAGCAGGCTTCAGGCTCTGAGCTAGCTGTCAGCACAGAGCCCGACCCGGGGCTTGAACCCACGAACCGTGAGATCATGACCTGAGCTGAAGTCGGATGCTTAACCAATTGAGCCACGCAGGTGCCCCAACTTGTAGTATTTTTTTTACTGAACTATAGCTAACTTTGGGGTACTGGTCCTTAATCAGCACTTTCTCATGGAACATGCAATTTTTCATTTGAGAGGATATGTTTTTGTCAGTGAACCAAGTCAATTCTTTAACTTAGTGCTATTACATAATGTTCAACAGCCACACAGTACCTATAAGACTTATGTAAAGTATATATAATGTCATAAAACAATGACATAGAACCATGCCATCTCTCTCAGCTGATTTTTGTTTGTATAGGTTGCAAATTGGGAGAAGCCTCTGATTTCATTGTCCGTCAAGGGACACTAATCCAGGTGCCATCATCTGCCGGGGAAGTTGGTTGTTACAAAATTTGCTCATGTGGACAAAGTGGACTCTTGGAAAACTGTATGGAGATGCACTGTATAGATCTTCAGAAGTCATGTATTGTTGGAGGAAAAAGAAAAAGTGAGTCTTGGACTGTATTTATTTGCTTTTTGGTTTTAATATGAGATTATTTGTCTTAGCTTTGTAGGACAGACATTGGATAGATTCTCACCAAAGAGTAAGGTCTATAAATCAGATCCTCCAGGGCAGTATTTTTCAAACTGTACCCTACAAGACACTAGGACTTCTAAGGAACCTCTTAGGAGCCTCCTTAAGAGGGGACTAATAACTAATAATAATTAATTAGCACTTCCTGAGCTTTTGTGTGCCAAGCGCTGTGCTGAGTCTTGGCCTGTGTTGTCTCACGGGAACCGCCCAGCTGCTCTGTGGTTTCAGTACTGTTATAAAGAAGCTGATGCTCAGAGAGATCACCCAGCTCGTAAGTGACCAAAACAATTCAGTCCCAGGCCTATCTGACTCCGTAGCCCTTGTATTCCACAGGCAGGAACACAGGTATGCTCCTCCTCCTCAACTGTGTGTCTTTACTGGAAGTAAAAGTCAGAGTTTGACATTGTGGAAAGCGACCTGGAGGGTGAGAACTACACTGTTGCCTGGGCGTTGGGAGAGAGCACATTATGAAGTGCCATCCTTTTATATACTTACAGTGGAATATTACTTGGACATCAAAAAGGATGAGATCTTTCCATGTGCAGTGATGGGAATGAAACTAGAGTGTATTATGCTAAGTGAAATAAGTCAGAGAAAGACAAATGCCATGAGTTGACTCATATGTCGAATTTTAGAAACAAAACAGATGAACATACAGGTAGGGAAGGAAAAATAAAATAAAAACATAGAGAAAGACAAGCCATAAGAGACTCTTAACTATAGAGAACAAACTGAGGGTTGCTGGAAGAAGGTGCTAAATGAGTGATGGGCATTAAGGAGGGCACTTGTGATGAACCATGGGTGTTATATGTAAGTGATTCTACTCCGGAAACAGATGCTACACCATATGTTAACTGACTTGAATTTAAATAAAATCTTGGGGCTGCCTGGGTAGCTCAGGCAATTAAGTGTCCAACTCTTGATTTCAGCTCAGATCCTGATCTCAGTGATAAGATTGAGCCCAGTGGGGGCTCTGCACTGGGCATGGAGCCTGCTAAAGATTCTTTCTCTTCTTTCTCTCCCTTCTCATTTGCCCTTCCCCAACTCCTGCTCCAAATAGATAAATAAATAAAGACTTGGAAGAATAAAAAAAAAGACACAGCGCCACCCTTTGATGCCCTCTAAAAGTCTGAGGGTCTTGCTTTCCCACTGCTTCCTTAACCATCTTTTGCTTGTAACCCTAACAACCACTCATGTCAACATATGACCTTAAAAACTGTGGGGGGAAAATGCTACTTTGCGAATGTACTCCCCCGCAGCTGTTCACTCTGCTACCCTCACCTCTGCCTCCATCCCCATGCCATCAGAGTACAGCTTTTATATAACTGTTGGTTTACTCTTCTATGTGAGATCTCATTTGAAAGAAGGGTGCTTTGGATCAAAAGAGGCTGCAAGTGTCTGTGCTAGAACAAGTCAAGTATTCGTTGTTGTTTTTAACTTTATTTATTCTGAGAGAGAGAGAGAGAAGGAGAGAGAGAGAGAGAGAGAGTGGAGTAGAGCAGAGAGAAGGGGAGAGCTAGAATCCCAAGCAGGCTCTCTGTTGTCAGTGCAGAACCTGACTCAGGATCAGTCTCACAAACCATGAGATCATGACCTGAGCCTTGATCGAGTCAACCCAGGCACCCCTAGGTTTTCATTTTCTAATCCCTATTCTACTCAGCCAAGGTGTAGGGTCGGTACCTTGTATCACAGAATATATCTGAGGATAAACAATTCATTCCTTCTATAGACTTCCACTGGTTAAAATCTGTTTTTTACAGAAGAACATACTAGTGCCTTATGGGGCTAAAACTGGCCTGAGGGATTGAGGTTATACTGTACATGATCAGGTGGGGGAGAATTTGAGCCACAGAAGGGAGCAAACCAAGTGGTACCCTTCAAGGACCTAGTCACTCCTGCCAGGGCATCAGGAGAGTCTTCAACTCAAAGATGGCATCAGGACTGGTTTGGGAGAGTTGAGCAAAGTTCCAGAAGGAGAGGAGCATGTGAGGCAGAAGGGACGGGACAGCCAGAAGCATTCTCAGAGAACTGGGAGCCATCTGGTAAGACTAGCACATTAGGGATTTGGAGGGATATGGTGGGAGTTAAATAAGAAAATATAATTATTACAGATTTAACTCCCCCAGTTTGTATATTCAGAAGTCATCTTTCAAGAATTTCTATTTTAGGGGCACCTGAGTGGCTCAGTTGGTGGAGTGTCCAACTTCGGCTCAGGTCATGATCTTACAGTTAGTGGGTTCGAGCCCCACATCGGACTCTGTGCTGAATACTTGCTCAGAGCCTGGAGCCTGCTTCAGATTCTGTGTCCCCTCCCCTCTCTGACCTTCCCTGTTCACGCTCTGTCTCACTCTCTCAAAAAATAAATGTAAAAAAAAATTAGAAAAAGAATCTCTATTTTAAAACTTTATTTAAATGATTACATTTTTAAATTTATGATATATTTATAAATGCATGAAATAAATCAGCATTTTATTTCTCTTTTTCTCAGGTCATGGGACGTCCTTTAACATTGACTGCAATATCTGTTCTTGTTTTGCTGGCAATTTGGTGTGTTCTACCCGCCTATGCCTCAGTGAGCACAGTTCAGAAGATGACCGTCGTACCTTCACAGGTAACTGTGGTCACCCAGCACCTGTCCTCAACAGCCATCATCTCTTTGTATCCATTTCCCTTCAAGGCAGCTTCACTGGGCTGGCCATAATCGCAGATGTACACAGTAAGATGGATACATAATCCGAGAGCAAGGTACTTTTCCTCCCTGGGTCTATGAACTGAAGGCATTAAACTACATGGTTTCTTAGGGCCTTTCCAGCTCTAATATTCTGGAATTCCATGAGTCAAAAAGAACAGGGCCAGTGATTGGGATGGTTTTGGTTAAATGGGACTTTTCTACCTGCCCAAATACCCCATCTTCCCCTATGATTATGTTATAAAATGGCCATGTATCTTCTAAGTTTGTTTCTGTTCTAATGTTTTTCTCATCACGTTCTTTCCTGAACTGCCTTAGCTTACTGGTTCATTAGGTAGAGACCCCTATAAAAAAATTTTTTAATGTTTGTTTTTAATTTATTTTTGAGAGACAGGGAGAGTGCGAACAGGGGAGGGTCAGAGAGAGAGGGAGATACAGAATCTGAAACAGGCTCCAGGTTCTGAGCTAGCTGTCAGCACAGAGCCTGATGCGGGGCTCGAACCCATGAACCATGAGATCGTGGCCTAAGCCGAAGCCAGATGCTCAACCGACTGAGCCACCCAGGCGCCCCGATAAAGACCCCTATAAAGCTAGAGGTAGAAAAAATAAAGAATTCTCCTTCCAATATACTGTATAAAATCTGGAATTTAGATATTTGAAGTCTGTCTTGGGGGATTTCTGGAATGTCAAAGGGTAATTAATACCAAAAACAAGACAAAGACTGTAAACTCTTCATGTAGGTTCCTTCCACTCTTATCTCATTAGGGGAGGGGAAGAATAAGAAAGTAACTTGGGAATTATTGTAATTTTGAGACTTAAACATTTTTATGAATGTCTCTGAGTCTTCTTTGGGCTGGGACAATATCTAAGTCCCAAGAAATATAGTAGTACACTTTGTGGCCAATAAAATCTCCTAGAATCTGCTAACTAAATAGTCACTAACTTAATTTATCTCAGAACATGAGGGGCTGCTAGGTGTAAAGTTCATCTTCCGAAAACACTTAGACATAAGTAAGTAAATAAGTAAGTAGTCTTCTGCGTAAATCGTTGGTTCACTCTTCATCCCCACATGGTTTTATGGTCTCTCTCAGCAGAATGAATTGCTCTCATCAAAGCAGAGCAGATGGAGGATTATAATAAGAATAACAACAATGATGACAGTTAAGCATCAGGGTTGGTACTCCAGGTCCGGAGAGGATGGGGTAGAGCTAGGCCTGCCTTTACTTCCCCAGCAGCCTGCTGTTCACTTCTTACTTCTGATTTCCTTCTTATTTCCAGTGGGCTGGAGGTACAAGGTTGGCAAATCCCGAATCTATCTTCCTCCCACCCCACTCCGTGTGTAACTAACTCCAGGGACAGAAGAATCCACTCGCTGCTGCCATGGCATGAAATGGGGTGAAGGAGGCTGCCTGGTTCCTCTTTACCTGGAATCAAAGCTATTCCAGATCTGGAGGAAAGCAGACACCAGTAGATACCCATGACTGTGCTGTTGCTGTAACAGGTGGAGCTGCCTCTCAAGAAAAGAACACCCCTTCTCGGTAGCCTTTTTACTTACTGGAGCGTAATTCCAGCAGCGGAAAGCATAGGAATGTCAAGAAAGTAGAATTCTTGGTTGATTACTCATAAAAATTTTTAAGTCTCAAAATTAATTTCCCAAGTTACTTTCTTGTTCTTTTGATATTACCCTTTAACATTCCAGAACTCCCCCAAGCCAGGCTTCATGCATCTAAGTTCTAGATTTTACATATTGGATTGAGAGGGGTACTCTTTACTTCTCCTACCTATAGCTTGTTTCCATTTTCTTTATGGGTCTCTACCCCTGAGATCAAGGTCTGGAACCCCTCAATTAGATGGTAATAAATGGAACAAAGGAAAGCCATCATGTGGACAAATGGCTTGTCAGAGCCTTGCCACCTGTAAACACAGAGACTGGAGTGACGCTTTTTCCTGATTCAGTTTACAATTTTATTTAACTTGGGACCTCTATGTCAATTAGGAAATATGAGGGGCAAGGGAATGTACAAGTGTCACCAGTGAGTGTGTCCTCTCCACAGGGCTGCCCTGTAACTGTGCAGATCAGTTTGTCCCTGTGTGTGGGCAGAATGGACGCACTTACCCCAGCGCCTGCACTGCTCGCTGTGTGGGCCTCCAAGACCACCAGTTTGAGTTTGGATCATGCATGGCAAAGGATCCATGTAATCCTAATCCCTGCCCCAAAAACCAAAGGTAAAGTAAATGACTCCTTATCTTTTTCTTTTTTTTTTTTAAGTTTTTATTTTATTCCCCCAGTGCTCATCACCTCTTTCACCCATCCTCTCCCCTACCTTCTTCTGGTAGCTATCAGTTTGTTCTCTATAATTAAGAGTCTATTTCTTGGTTTGTGTGTGTCTCTCTCTCTTTCTCTCTTTTCCTTTGTTTGTTTTGTTTCTTAATTCCACATCTGAGTGAAATCATATGGTATTTGTTTCTCTCCAACTGACTTATTTCACTTATTTAGCATTGTACTGTCTCCATCCATGTTGTTGCAAATGGCAAGATTTGATTCTCTTTTATGGCTGAGTAATATTCCATTGTATATGTATACCACTGCTTCTTTATCCATTCATCAATTGACAGACACTGGGCTGCTTTCATAATTTGGCTATTGCAAATAATGCTGCTATAAACATAGAGGTACTTGTATCCATTTGAATTAGTCTTTTTGTATTTTAGATAAATACCCAGGGGTATGATTGCTGGGTGATAGGGTAGTTCTATTTTTAACTTGTTCAGGAACTTCCATATTGTTTTTCAGAGTAACTGCACCAGTTTGCATTCCCACCAATAGTGCAAGAGGGCTCCTTTCTCTCTGCATTCTCACCAACACCTGTTGTTTCTTGTGTTGTGATTTTAGCCATTCTGACAGGTGTGAAGTGATAGCTCATTGTAGCTTTGATTTGTATTTCCATGATGATAAGCGATGAGCATCGTTTCCTATAGATTGGCCATCTGTATCTGTATGTCTTGTTTAGAGAAATGTCTGTTCATGTCTTTTGCTCATTTTTTAATTAAATTCTTTTTTGGGTGTTGAGTTTTATAATTTCTTGTATGTATTTGGGATACTAACCCTTTATCAGATATGTCATTTGCAAATACCTTCTCCCATTCTATAGGGTGCCTTTTAATTTTGTTGATTGTTTTCCTGGGCTGTGCTGAAGCTTTTTATTTTGATGTAGTCCCAGTAGTTTATTTTTGCTTTTATTTCCCTTGCCTCAGGGAACCCATTTAGAAAAAAAGTTGCTATGACCAACATCAGAGAAATTACAGTCTGTTCTCTCTTCTAGGATTTTTATGGTTTCCGGTTTCATATTTAGGTCTTTAATCCATTTTGAATTTAGTTTTGTGTATGGTGTAAGAAAGTGATCTAGATTCTTCCTCTTGTATGCTGTCTAGTTTTCCCAAAACCATTTGTTGAAGAGACTGTCTTTTTCCCATTGGATATTCTTTCCTGCATTGTTAAAGATTAATTGACTATATAATTGGGGGTTCATTTCTAGATTTCCTATTCTGTTCAGTTGATCTGTGTGTCTATTACTGTGCCAGTACTATGCGGTTTTGATTACTACAGCTTTGTAAAATAACGTTAAGTCTAGAATTGTGATGCCTATGGCTTTGCTTTCTCAAGATTGTTTTGGCTATCCGGGGCCTTTTGTGGTTCTAAACAAATTTTAGGATTATTTGTTCTAGTTCTGTGAAAACTGCTGTTGGTATTTTGATGGAGCTACATTAAATGGGCAGGTCGCCTTGGGTGAAATAGACATTTTAACAATATTGGTTCTTCCAGTCCATGAGCGTGGAATGTCTTTCCATTTCTTTGTATCATCTTTAATTTCATTCATCAGTGTTTCATGGTTTTGAGAGTACAGGTCTTTCATCTCTTTGGTTAGGTTTATTCATAAGTATCATTATTTTTGGTACAGTTGTAAATGGATTTGTTTTCTTAATTGCTCTTTCTGTTGCTTCATTACTGGTATATAGATATGCAACAGATCTCTGTGATTGATTTTATATCCTGTGACTTTACTGAATTCATTTACCAGTTCTAGCCGTTTATTTATTTATTTATTTTTGAGAGACAGAGAGTGAGCAAAGGAGGGCAGAGTGAGAGGGAGACACAGAATCCGAAGCAGCCTCCAAGCTGTCAGCCCAGAGCCCGATGTGGGACTCGAACCCACAAACAGCAAGATCATGACCTGAGCTGAAGTTGGCTGCTTAACCCACTGAGCCACCCAGGCGCCCCCTAGCAGTTTATTGGTGGAGTCCTTTGGTTCTTGTATATATAGTATCATGTCTTCTGCAAATAGTGAAAATCTTAACTTCTTCCTTACTGATTTGGATGCCTTTTATTTCTTTTTGTTGAGTGATTGTGGTGGCTGGGACTTCTATGACTATGTTGAATAAAAGTGGTGAGAGTGAACATCCTTGTCTTGTTCCTGACCCGAGGGGAAAGGTTCTCAGTTGATCCCCACTGAGGAGGATGTTAGCTGTCAGTTTTTCATATATGACCTTTATTATAGTGAGGTATGTTCCCTCTAAACCAACTTTGTTGAGGATTTTTATCATGAATGAATGTTGTATTTTGTCAAATGATTTTTTTTTCTGCATCTGTTTAAATGATCACATGGTTCTTACCCTTTCTGTTACTGATGTGATATGTCACATCGATTGATTTGCAAATACTGCAACCCAGGAATAAATACCACTTAATCATGGTGTATGATTTTTTTTAATGTATTGTTAGATTCGGTTTGCTAGCATTTTGTTGAGGATTTTTGCCTCTGTGTTCATCACACATATTGGCCTGTAGTTCCCTTTTTTGGTGCCTTTATCAGGTTTTAGTATCAGAATAATGCTGGCCTCATAGAATGAATTTGGAAGTTTTCCTTCCTTTTCAATTTTTTTGAATAGTTGGAGAAGAAGAGATATTAACTCCTTTTTAAATGTTTAGTAGAATTTGCCTGATCCTGAACTTTTGTTTGTTGGGAGTTTTTTGATTATTGATTCTGTTTCTTTGCTGATGATCTGTCCGTTCAAACTTTCTATTTCTTCCTACTTTGGTTTGGGTAGGTCTATCTTTCTAGGTTGTCTAATTTGTTAGCATCTAGTTTTTATAATATTCTCTTATAATTGTATTTCTGTGGTGTTTGTTGTTATTTCTCCTCTTTTATTTGTGATTTTACTTATTTGGGTCCTTCCCCCACTTTTCTTGATAAGTCTGGCTGGAGGTTTATTAATTTATTGATATTCTTTAAAGAACCAGCTTCTAGGTTCATTGATATGCTCTATTGTTTTTCTGTTGTTTATACATCATTTATTTGTGCTCTAATCCTTATTATTTCCTTCCTTCTGCTGGTTTTAATTTTGTGTGTTCTTTTTCTAGCTCCTTTAGGTATAGGGTTAGGTTGTTTATTTGAGATTTTTCTTGCTTCTTGAGATAGGCCTGTATTGATATAAACTTTTCTCTTAGAACCACTTCTGCTGTGTCCCAAAGGTTTTAAACTGTTGTGTTTTCATTTTCATTTGTTTCCATGTACTTTATTTCTTTTATTTCCTGCTTGACCCCCATATTGTTTAGTAGTATGTTATTTAACCTCCATATATTTGTGGTCTTTCCAGATTTTTCTTATGGTTGACTTCTAGTTTCATAGTGTTGTGCTCAGAAAATATGCATGGTATGACTTTGATCTTTTTAAACGTGTTGAGGCTTGTTTTGTGCCCTAATATGTTATCCATTCTGGAAAATGTTCCATCTGTACTTTTAGAATGTATATTCTGCCGTTTTATTTAGGATGGAATGTTCTCAATATATCTGCTCCATTGTGTCATTCAAAGTCGATGTTTCCTTGTTGATTTTCTGTTTAGATGATCTGTCCATTGCTGTAAGTGGGGTGTTGAAGTCCCCTACTATTATTGTATTATTATCCATTATTGTACATTTCTATTAACAATTTTATGTATCTGGGTGCTTCCAAGTTGGGTTTATAAATATTTACAATTGTTATATCTTCTTGTTGGATTGTCCCCTTTGTTATTATATGGTGTCCTTCTTTATGTCTTGTTACAGTCTTTGTTTTAGAGTCTGTTTTGTCTGATATAAGTATTGCTACTCTGGCTTTCTTTTGACATGCATTTGGATGATGTTTCTTCATCCTTTCAATCTGCAGGTGTCATTAGGTCTAAAATGAATCTATTGTATGCAGCATAAGTCTTGTCTTCTTATCCATTCTGTCACCCTGTGTCTTTTGATTGGGCAATTTAGTCCACTTACATTCAAAAATTATTGATAGATATATATTTATTCATTACTTGTTTAGTGGTGCTTTCTAGAAATTTTCTTTGATCCTTTCTTGCTTTTCTCTCTTTCGTGGTTTACTGGTTTTCTTTAATGATGTATTTGGATTTTTTTTTTCTTTTTATTCTTTGCATATTTAGTGCTTTTGATTTGTGGTTACCATTAGGTTTGTATATAACTACTTCTGCATATAGCGGTCTATATTATGAAGATGGTTATTTAAATTTGAGCCCATTCTTTACTCCTCTCCTCCCCACATTTTAGGTATATGGTATCATATTTTACATCATTTTATTTTGTGAGTTCCTTGACTGAGTTTTTACAAAAATATTCATTTTTACTGCTTTTGTGTTTCCTACGTTCATACTGTCATTTTTGGTCTTTCCTTATCACTCAAAGGCTCCCCTTAAATAATTCTTTCAGGGATGATTTAGTTTTCATGAGTTCCTTAGTTTTTGTTTGTCTGAGAAACTCTTTATCTCTCCTTCTATTCTGAATGATAGCCTTTCTGGATAGAGTATTCTTGGCTACAGGTCTTTCCCGTGCAGTACTTTGAATATATCCTTTCTGGCTGGGAAAGTTTCTGCTGAAAAATCACCTGATAGCCTTATAAGGTTTCCTTTGTATGTAACTGTCTTCTTTTGTCTTGTGGCTTATTTAAGAACAAATTTATTTATTTTGAGTGAGAGAGAGAGAGAGAGAGAGAGGGAGAAAGAGAATCCTAAGCAGGCTCTGCACTGTCAGCACAGAACCTGACATAGGGCTCAATCCTACAACTCTGGGATGATGACCTGAGCCAACCAAGAGTCAGATGCTCAACCAACTGAGCCACCCAGGTGCCCCAATATTTTTTTCTTTATCACTATATCTTGCCATTTTAATAACAATATGCCTTGATATGGATCTTTTTTGTTGATTTTCTTGGAGGTTCTCTGTGCCTCCTGGATCTGGATATTTGTTTCCTTCTCCAGATTAGAACATTTTTCAGCTATTATTTCTTCAAATAAATTCTCTGCCCCCTTTTTCTCTCTTCTTCTTCTGGGACTCCTATGATACAAATATTATTACATTTGATAGACTCACCGAGTTCCCTAAGTCTATTCTCATTTTGCATAATTCTTTTTTATTTCTTTTGTTCAGCTTGATTACTTTGCATTACTCTGTCTTCTAAATCATTAATTCATTCCTCTGCTTCTTCCAGACTGCTGTTCATTCCACTGGGCATGTTTTTTGTTTCATTTATTGAGCCCTTTATCTCTACTATGTTATTCCTTATCTCTGTGTCAAGAGTCTCACTGATGTCTTCCACTCTTTTCTCAATTCCAGTGAGTATTCATATGATCGATGCTTTAAATTCTCTGTCAGCATGTTACATCTATCTGTTGTGCTTAGATCTCTGGCCATATCCTTGTCCTGTTCTTTCATTTGGGACAAATTCCTTTCATGTTGTCTAAGTCTCTATGCCTGTTTGTGTGTGTTAGGAAAGTCAGCTATGTCTCCTGTTCCTAAGGGTGATGGCGTTATGAAGAAGCCCTGTGGTGCCCTGCAGTATAATGTTCCCTATTGCTTCTGGGAGTGTCTCCAAAGTGTGCTGCATGTGCTCTGCTGTTTTGTCCTGGCTGCTATATCCTTCAGGCCAGTCATCTGTAGAGGCTCTTTACCTGTTGTAGGCACTGTTTAGTCGTGGCCTGCGTGTGGGGTCCTTTAACTAGGTGTGCTCTGATCTGTTTGTGAAATGAGATGTGTTGCCACTACTACTGGAACCAAGTCTCTGCACAACTCACACATGGGGAGATGCATCGTGAGCAGGGGTTTGGGCCGGTCTTCTGCAGGAGGGAGCCCATCGCACTGGGACTTAGGCAAGTGTGACTGGGAACGGTGGTCCCACCAGAGCGTGAGGGGCAGGACTTGATGTAAGCAAGTTAGGTTGCAAGTGTTGGTGCTGCACTGGTTCTCAAAGGTGGCCCTGTGCTTATGTGGAGGGGTGGGGGAGGAAAATGGCATCTGCCAGTTCCTTTTTCGTGGAGGTCTCTCCATGAATGTGGCCTCTCTGGGACACACTCGGAGATGAGTGAATAACCTCCCTACTCTGTGCTTCAGTTGTCTCCATGCTGTATGTCCATAGCTGTTTGCCCTGCCTTTTCTTCAAGAACAGCCCTAATGTCCTCTGAGCTCTCCTGGAACCAACCACGGTGACTTTTTTTTAATAGTTTATTGCCAAGTTGGTTTCCATATAACACCCAGTGTGCTTCCCCACATGCGCCCCCCTCCATGACCATCACCCTCCTTCTCCTTTCCTCCTCCATCTTCAGCCCTCAGTTTGTTTTCAGTATTCAAGAGCCTCTCATGATTTGCCTCCCTCCCTCTCTCTAACTTTACACAATGGATTACTACATGGCCATGAGAAAGAATGAAATCCGGCCATTTGTAGCAAACTGGATGGACCTCAAGGTGTCATGCTAAGCAAAATAAGTCAGGCAGAGAAGGACAGATACCATATGTTTTCACTCATAGGTCTAACAGGAGAAACCTAACAAAGGACCATGAGAAGCGGAAGGCGGGGGGAAAGAAAGTTACCGTGACTTTTAAAACTCCAGGCTTTAAGCCCCACTGGTTGCAAGAACTCGTGAAATTTGAGCCCTCTCATTTTTCAAGTCAATTGCTGCAGCGACTTGCCTTCCCCAAGAATCCCCTGTGTGCTAGTTTGTTTTCTCGCCTTTGTCCGTGACCATGGCTGCCTCCCCGGCAGGGAGGCCACAGTCTGTTACTCTCCCTAGCTGTGTCTGAGTGGTAGGATATATTCAGCATGCTGAATTGGAAAAATACGCAGCCAGAAAGTCTTTATTCAGCAAGGTTGTCATTCAAAATAGAAGGGGAGATAAAGAGTTTCCCAGACAAACAAAAACTAAGGGAATTCATGACCACTAAACCAGCCCTGCAAAAAATTTGAGGGGGACTCTCTAAGGGGAAAAAAGATGAAACAAAACAAAAAAGACCAAATGCAACAAAGACTAGAAAGGACCAGAGAACACCATCAGAAATTCCAACTCTACAGGCAACACAATGGCAATAAATTCATATCTTTCAGTACTTACTCTTTATGTCAATGACTAAATGCTCCAATCAAAAGACATAGGGTAACAGAATGGGTAAGAAAGCAAGATCCATCTATTTGCTTTTTACAAAAGACCCATTTTTGACCTGAAGACCCCTTAAGATTGAAACTAAGGGGATGGAGAACCATCCGTCATGTTAATGGATACCAAAAGAAAGCCAAAAGTAGCCATGCTTATATCTATCTAGATTTTAAAATAAAGATTGTAGCAAGAGATGAAGAAGGGCATTATATCATAATTAAGGGGTCTATCCACCAAGAAAATCTAAAAATTTTGTAAACATTTATGCCCCCAAGGTGAAAGCACCCAGATATATAAATTAATTAATCACAAACATAAAGAAACTCATTGATAATAATACCATAATTGAAGGGGACTTTAATACCCCACTTACAGCGATGGACAGATCATCTAAACAGAAAACCAACAAGGAAACAATGGCTTTGAATGGCACACTGGACCAGATGGACTTAACAGATATATTCAGGACATTTCACCCTAGAGCAGCAGAATACATATTCTTCTCGAGTGCACATGGAACATTCTCCAGAATAGATCACATACTGGGACACAAATCAGCCCTCAACAAATACAAAAAGATCAAGATCATACTCTGTGTATTTTCAGACCACAATGCTATGAAACTCTAAATCAACCAACCACAAGAAAAAATTTGGAAAGACAATGAATAGTTGGAGATTAAAGAAATCCTACTAAAGAATGAATGCTTTAACCAATAAATTAAAGAAGAAATTAAAAAGTAGATGGAAGCCAATGAAAATGATAATACCACAGCCCAAAACCTCTCAGATGCAACAAAAATGATAATAAGAGGGAAGTATACAGCAATCCAGGCCTTCCTAAAGAAGGAAGAAAGGTCTGAGATATACAACCTAACCTTATACCTTAAAGCACTGGAACAAAAAAAACAAAAAACAAATAAATTCCAAAACCAGCAGAAGAATAAAGATTAGAGCAGAAATCAATGCTATCGAAATTAAAAAAAAAAAAAGTAGAACAGATCAATGAAACCAGGAGTTGGTTCTTTGAAAAAATTAACAAAATTGATATGATAACCCCTTGCCAGTTTGATCAAAAAGAAAAAGGATAGGACCCAAATAAATAAAATCAAGAATGAAAAAGGAGAGATCAAAACCAACACTGCAGAAATACAAACAATAATGAGAGAATATTATGAGCAATTATATGCCAATAAATTGGGCAATCTGGAAGAAATGGACAAATTCCTAGAAACATATAAACTACCAAAACTGAAACAGGAGGAAATAGAAAATTTGAACAGACCCATAACCAGTAAAGAAATTGAATTAGTAATAAAAAATCTCCCAAAAACAAGAGTCCAGGGCCAGATGGCTTTCCAGGGGAATTCTGCCAAACATTTAAGGAAGAGTTAACACCTATTTTTTTAAAAAAATAGAAATGGAAGGAAAACTTTCAAACTCCGTCTATGAGGCCAGCATTATCTTGATTCCAAAATCAGACAAAGACCCCACTATAAAAGGATAACTATAGACCAATTTTCCTGATGAACATGGAAGCAAAAATTCTCAGCAAGATACTAGCCAACTGGATCCAACAATACATTGAAAGAATTATTCACCATGACCACATGGGATTTATACCTGGGATGTAGTGCTGGTTCAGTATCTGCAAAACAATCAGTGGTATATATCACATCAATAAAAGAAAGAACAAGAACCACATGATCTCTCAATAGATGAGAGAAAGCATTTGACAAAATACAGCATCCTTTCTTAATAAAACCCCCCAAGAATGTAGGGATAGAAGAATCATAACTCAAGATCATAAAAGCAATATATGAAAGACCCACCTCTAATATCATCCTCAATGGGGAAAAGCTGAGAGCTTTCCCCCTAAGGTCAGGAACACAAGGATGTCCTCTCCTGCCACTGTTATTCAACATAGTATGGGAAGCCCTAGCCTCAGATAGGAAGGAAATTAAAGAAGACACACACACACACACACACGGAAAAATATTCCATGTCATAGATTGGAAGAACAAATATTGTTAAAATGTTGATACTACCCAAAGGAATCTACATATTCAATGCAATCGGTATCAAAATAACACAAGCATTTTTCACAGAGCTAGAACAAACAATTCTAAGATTTGTATGGAACCAGAAAATACCCCAAATAGCCAAAGCAATCCTGAAAAAGAAAACCAAAGCTGGAGGCATCACAATTCCAGACTTCAATATGTATTGCAAAGCTGTAATCATCAAGACAGTTTGGTACTGGTACACTTAGATCAATGGAACAGAATAGAGAACCCAAAACTGGACCCACAAATGTATGGCCATCTAATCTTTGACGAAGCAGGAAAGAATATCCAATGGAATAGAGAAGTCTCTTCAGTGAATGGTGTTCGCCAGCGAATGGAAAACTGGACAGTGACATGCAGAAGAATGAACCTGGACCACTCTCTTACACCATACAGAAAAATAAACACAAAATGGATGAAAGACCTAAACATAAGACAGGAGGCCAATCAGAATCCTAGAGGAGAAAGCAGGCAAAAACCTCTTTGACCTTGGCCTCAGCAACTTCTTACTCAACATGTCTCCCGACGCAAGGGAAACATAAGCAAACATGAACTATTGGGACCTCATCAAGATAAAAAAAAAAAAAAAACAACTTCTGTAAGATGAAGGAAACAATCAGCAAAACTAAAAGGCAGCCAACAGAATGGGAGAAGATATTTGCAAGCAACATATCAGATAAAGGGGTAGTATCCAAAATCTGTAAAGAATTTATCAAACTCGGGGCTCCTGGGTGGCTCAGTCAGTTAAGCGTCCAACTTTGGCTCAGATCATGATCTCGTGGTTTGTGGGGTTGAGCCCCGCATCAGGTTCTGTGCTTACAGCTCAGAGCCTGGAGCCTGTTTCAGATTCTGTGTCTCCTTCTCTTTCTGCCCCTCCCCCACTCTTGCTCTGTCTTTCTCTGTCTCAAAAATAAACTATATAAAAAATTTTTAAAGAATTTCTCAAACTCAACAGCCAAAAAACAAATAAGTGAAGAAATGGGCAAAAGACATGAATAGAAACTTTTCCAAAGAAGACATCCAGATGACTAACAGACACATGACAAAATGCTCAACATCACTCACATCAGGGAGATACAAATTAAAACCAAAATGAGATACCACCTCACACCAGTCAGAATGGCTAAAATTAACAACTCAGGCAATGACAGATGTTGGTGACAATGCAGACCAAGAGAAACCCTTTTGCACTGCTGGTAGGAATGGAAACTGGTGCAGCCACTCTGGAAAACAGTATAGAGATTCCTCAAAAAATTAAAAACACAACTACCGTATGACCCAGCAATTGCACTACTAGGTATTTATCCAAAGGATACAGGTGTGCTGTTTCGAAGAGGCACATGTACTCCAATGTTTATAGCAGTGCTATCGACAACAGCAAAGTATGGAAAGAGCCCAAATGCCCATCGACAGATGAATGGATAAAGAAGGTGTGGTATATGGGGTGCCTGGGCGGCTCAGTCATTTGAGCATCTGACTTCTGCCCAGGTCATGATCTCGTGGTTTGTGAGTTTGAGCCCCACCTCAGGCTCTGTGCTGACTGCTTGGAGCCTGGAGCCTGCCTTAGATTCTGTGTCTACCTCTGTCTCTGCCCCTCCCCTACTCATTCTCTCTCTCTCTCTCTCTCTCTCTCTCTCTCTCTCAAAAATAAATTTTAAAAAAAGATGTGGTATATACATACAATGGAGTATTTCTCAGCCTTCAAAAAGAATGAAATCTTGCCATTTGCAACAATGTGGATGGAACTGGAGGGTATTATGCTAAGAAAAATTAGAGAAAACCAAATATCATATGACTTCATTCATATGAGGAGTTTAAGATACAAAACAGGTGAAAATAAGGGAAGAGAAGCAAAAATAACACGAAAATAGGGAGGGGAACAAAACATAACAGACTCAAATACAGAGAACAAACTGAGGGTTGCTGGAGGGGCTGTGGGTGGGAGGTGGGCTAAATGGGTAGGGGCATCAAGGAGGACACTCGTTGGGATGAGCACTGGGTGTTATACATAAGGGATGAATCACTGGATTCTACCCCTAAAATCATTATTGTACTATATGCTAACTACCTTGGATATAAATTTTAAAAATATATAAATAAATATAAACAAACAAATAAATAAGAAGATGAGATTGCTGACAGTGTTGACAGTGGAAGAAGGAGGGTGTTGGTGAAGGCAGAGAAAAAAACAGGAGCAAAGGTCTTGGCTGCTAGAAATGAGGAAATTGCATGATGTCTCCTGGGAGCTATAGCAGGTCTGTAAGACTAAAGTGGGAAGTGCAAGGTATGGAATGACAGCAGACAAGATGAGAGAAATGGATGTATTCTTGTTTATGCCTTATAATGGAAATTTTCTCCTGCTTATCTACCTCCATTCTAGGGATTGTACATGAGCAATCTCTAGAAATGCAACTTCAGTATTATGTGAAGTTATTTGTGTAGGGGCTCCTTTCTCTGCAGTTTCCTCATGAGCTCAGTAAGCGTAGTTGACCTAGCCTTAAGAATGGATTTCTGTATGTGGTGGCCATGGGGCAAGTGTCCTGCTGACTCTCTTAGGTTTAGAAACTCCTAGAACAGGAGTTTTCACTGGCTACCTCAAAGACCTGAACAGAACACATCTTTTCCTTGTGAAGGATTTTGTGGAGAATAAGCAATTTCTTCTCCATCCTGAAAACCCTGATGCAGTAAGGAGCAAGGGGAAGATTCTCACATACGTTGAAAGAAATGACAAAGAGAATTGGTCAGCCATCTGGTGAAGTTTATGCCATGAAAACTAAGCCCAAAAAGTTCCTGTGGAAAGAAGACAGGGTGCTGGGCATAAAAAATAAGAAATAAGCTGATAGGATAAGATAATTGTATTGGGAGGTGACTTGAGGGTTGTTTTGGTGTTTGTTCATTTGTCTTCCTCTATTTGCTAACCCTTTTGAATAGGGCTCTTTTGCTTTTATAATGAAACAATAAAATCTCAAAATGGGAAGAAGGTCTTGCAGGGTAGAATACAAAACCAATATAAAAAGAATGGATTGAAAACTACAGCTACATGAAAATGAAAATTTTCTGCATGGTAACAAATTACAAACTGGAAAGAATATTGTGGGAAATCAAATAGCTCTGTCCTGGTTAAGGTGATTATAGGGAACACATTTCAGCAGGCTTTCTGGCCCTGCTGCAAACAGTGGACCAGTTCCAGTTAATGTGTGTATTGGGTCCTGCCTGTGCTCATGAATTCCTTAGACCATGTTATCTGTGGAATAGCTTATCTTGTTTTCCACCCTGCTTTCAGGCATCTGTTTTTTTTTGGAGTCTTGGGAATGCCTTGTTTTGTTTTCTTGCATACTTTCTATACTTTTTTACACGTAGCCACTGACACATTGTGCAATGTTTTCCCCGTAATGTATGGCTAATAAATATGGGAGCTTGAGAGCAGCTGGGGGACTTCCCTTAGCCTCCCTCTCACCTCTCTTGACTTGTAGAATCTTGAGTAATCTTTTCTTTGGTCCTCAGCTTTGCTGAACAAAGCCGAAAGTAGAACCCACAATTGATAACCCCAACGTGATAAGCTGAACCCACAGAATATCACAGAGAAAGGGCTGATTTTCTTAAAATATAAAGAGTTCCTACGAATCCTCATGTAAAAGATCAACAACCTACTATAAAAATAGGCAAAAAAAAAAAAAAAACTATTAGAAAAATGGACCAAGGATATAAACAGAAAAATACAAATAGTTATTAAACAGTTGAAAAGAGGCTCTTATTAGAGTAACTCTAATTAGTGTATACAAAGCCAATAATATCAGTACTTGAACATAGTAGAAATTCAAATACCATCCATTTGGGTGTTCAGCAGGCAGCTTTCCACATAGTGATTCAGGAACTTAGGACCCCTCCATTAGTGACCCCCAGCCCCTGCCGACGCCTGGTTCTCCTCCGTATCTTCCCCATTGGCCAGAAATTAAGAGAAGGGAGATGGTGATGCTTGCTGTTGAGAAGCTTTTCTAGGCCAGGTTTAAAAGGGACATTCATCTCTACTTCCAGCCACATTCCACTGTCTAGAACTCAGTCACTTGGCCACACTTACTGCCAGGGAGACTGGGAAATATAATCTAGATATGTGCCCAGAAGAAAATGAAATGAATTTGATGAGCATCCAGTCAATCTACCGTGATACTTAACCTTTCTCGTATTATGAGAAATGTAAATTAGACATACAATTATGCACCATTTTCCACCTACCAGATTGGCAAATACAAAAAGTTTGATAACATAATATAAGGAAACAAACACTCCCATGCAAGAAGGGGGGTGAAGGGAGGCTTGGTACATCCTCTGTGGAGGACAATTTGGCCAAGCCCATCAAAATTTTAAATGCACATACTCTTGAATCAGCATATATAAATACTTACTTACCTAAAGCATCTCTGGAATTAATAAGCAAGAAATTGATAATAGCAGTCGTCTCTGTGGAAGGGTTCATGTGGCTGGGAGATAAGAGTAGGAGGCAGACATATTTTTTCACTGTGTACGATTTTGTATCTTTTCAGTTTCACCATGGTCTTGTATTATCTGTTCAAAAAATAATTGTTAAAAAATACAAAGTTGTATTCATTTGTCAGAATATCTACTGATGTGCCAGGCATCTTTCTAGACACTAGGACACGACACTAAGGAAGACAGAGTACCTGCCCTCATCATGTTTAATTTGGCCCCTGGATTTTCAGCTTCCCAGCTAATCTAATTTTTCAGTACTCAAATCTTTCCTTCCAAAATTGCCAAATGTCTTCTGATGGCCTTGGTTCTCATCCCTTCCATATTAATAGATAATGACGTTCAACATATTCTTTTCCTTTATTTTCAAATGTCTTAAATTTCCAAAAAGCCATATAACCCTGTGGATACTGATTTTAAATCCCATCAGAAAGGTGACCATACGTAGTAGTGATGATGGTGGTGGACATTTCAGAGCAGGAGGCTTCTCCTTAAAAAGAATAGAGGTCATTTCCTTGGAAGTAAAATGATGCCGGCTGCTATACTCTTCTTCTGTTTTACAGACTAACATTTGTATATCCTATTATCTCAAATGTCCAGTGAAAGCTCAACACTTCAATAGATCTTCTGATAGAAAGTTATAAATATCCTATATAGAAATGAAATAGCAGAAAAGTCTGAAGAGCCATCATCCCCAATCCCCCTGAAGAAGTTCAGGAATTGAGAATGAAGCAAGGTCCTCAAGTTACTAGGAAAAGCCAGCTTCATGGGGGGCCATTCTGTCTGTGATCCTCAACCAGCCAGCGGCAGGTCCTCAGCCTGTAAGCACAGATGCCTGATTGTTTTCAATACGCAATGTGAAGCCTTCTCTTAAGACAGACGCATATGTATTAGCCAAGATAAAAATTAAACCCCAGAAAATGCTTCCTTCATTATTGACTGAAAGGGCCTCTAGCTTTGGACACCAGTCCACCTGGTGGCCTTCTATAATGCCACTTCTACCTTGGCTCCCGCCCTCAGGGTCACCTCTGTCCCCCAGTACTGTAGTCTCCAGCACCACACCTTTGCTCGTGTGGCTCCCTTCGTCTGGCACGCCTGTACCACCCTCCTTATCCGCCACGTGGCAGCCAGGATGCCCCCTGTTCCCCATGCTTTCTCTCAGCTCCTGAATCAGAATGACTCGTTCCCATGAGCATTTCGTGTGTCATCTACTAGCTTATTACTTCATATGTGTGCTTGACCCTCCCTCTCTACATATGCTCTTGGGGGCAGGGGCTGTTTCTGATTCCTCTCTTGCTTTTTCCCCAACCTCTTATGCTTCGTCACTGCCATACTGGCTTCACCATCGCCCCTCCCAGCACTGGCCCATGGTGCCGCACTTGTGTTTTTCAGATGCATACCCAAACCACAAGTCTGCCTGACAACGTTTGATAAATTTGGATGCCCCCAACATGAGTGTTTGCCAAGACAGCTCACCTGTGACCAGGTTCGCGATCCTGTGTGTGACACACACCACATGGAGCACAGCAGTCTCTGCACGTTGTACCAGAGGGGGCAAAGCCTCTTATACAAAGGCCCGTGCCAGGTACAGTGGTTTGGCTGACAAACCCCAGCACACTGAGCATACAGTTGGTGTAGGATCTTTTACAGATGAAGCCGCAGTAAGATTGCCTGGGGTCTTCTGTGAATCCTGCCAAATCTAGAGAACTAAAATGAGCCATCCCAAGTTGGGTTTTCTCTGCTGACTCTGGCAGGCCCTCTTGCTAGTATGTACCTTCGTGTGTCTTGTGCACAGGTGAGGACAGGGTGGCCTCCTGCCACTGCCTTTAGGGAAAGAATGTAAAGTTAGCACAGTATCACTTCGCTTGGTTCTGCAGGCCCTCGTCAGAGAACCGCTGGGAAGTCTGTGAGTTAAAACCACCAAGAAAAGAGTCCTTTCCCATTCTTTCCATCGAAGTCCCACTCACACTACTGAATGAGTGAAAATTTCTTGAAGAGCTTAATGTCTTTTTACATCAGTATATCTTTCAGCCTTGTAGGGTTCATGTGAAAAAAACACCACCAAGGACAAGCCCACAGGCCCCACCTCCTGGCACCCGCCTCCCACAGCCAGCTGACCCCTGAGGATACAATTGTTTCTCATTGTCTGGTCTTCGCTGGCAGGAAAATGCCTTTGGCTTGTTCCCCTAGGCTCGTTTTCCCTCAGAGCTTGTGTTCCAAGTGCACTGAGGCCTTCTATTCTAAATTCCCAGTCTTGTCTTCTCTTCCGACTTGCCCCCCCCCCGTCCTGGCTATAAGTTTTGTCTTACTTATTCCTAACCCACATGATGGGTCCCGGGTCTCTGCCCCACTGAACTCTCCACTGTTCCCTCTACTTTCCCATACCCAGCGGGAAATGATAAGGTTTCTTAATTTGCATGAAGATTGATCTTGTTTTCTTCAAACAGGTACATCTGGAATCATAGAAGCCTGGGGTGAAGGGGGGCGGCATCTCCTATCTGGCCACATGGAATGAGGACTCAAGTCCCAGAGAAGCTGAGAAAAGTAATCATCTCAGTTCATCTTGGGACAGCCCTATTGATGCCGCCCCAAACCCAGAGTTTAGCCAACCTTAGAGCTGAATTAAGAAGGTCCAGGAATTTATACCTGTGTCTCTTCCCCTTGCTATTCTGGGCTCTTCATTAGGAAAAGTGCTCCATACAGGTTTCTAGGCTAAATGCGCTTTGTTTGTCACCCAGCCCTTCTGCAGAGCCACAGAGCCCGTCTGCGGGCACAATGGCGAGACCTATAGTAGCGTGTGTGCTGCCTACTCAGACCGCGTGGCGGTGGATTACTACGGGCCCTGCCAGGCCGTCGGGGTCCTCTCAGAGTACAGCTCTGTCTCGGAGTGTGCTGCTGTGAAGTGTCCTTCACTCTCTGTGACTGAGTGCAGACCCATCATCCCACCTGGTAGGCTGGCAGTGCTTGGGGTGGGTCAGGGGTGGGACTGGGAAGGATTACTTAGCACTTTCAGAGAGTGAGTCACTCAGAAGAGAGTTGACTCGTTTATTTAAATTTTTCAAAAAGTTTTGGCTCTACCTGATGCTGATTAGATGCATTACTCTGAGTTCACCTTAAAAAGCTATAGATTACCTTAGATATCATCTTGTCGGTTGGATCTAAAACAATATGGTAGGGGTGCCTGGCTGGCTCAGTCAGAAGATCATGCGACCTTGATCTCAAGGTCATGAGTTCAGGTACCATGTTGGGTGTAGAGATTACTTAAATAAAAAATAAATACACTTGGGGTATCTGGGTGGCTTAGTTGGTTAAGCCTCTAGCTTTGGCTCAGGTCATGATCTCATAGTTTGTGAGTTCAAGCCCTGTGCCGGGCTCTGTGCTGACAGCTCAGAGCCTGGAGCCTGCTTCAGATTCTGTGTCTCCCTCTCTTTCTGTCCCCCACCCCCATGCTCTGTCTCTCTTTCTCTCTCAAAAATAGATAAGCATTAAAAAAATTTTTTTAATAAAATAAACTTTAAAAAATAAATAAATAAAGCGATATGGCAAACCTTTTCAGGCAAAATCCTGCCAAACACCAATATATAAATAGATAAGGCAAATTTAATTACTAAAATTATGATTCTTTATTCAAATGCATAAAATTTACTCATTATAAAGTTAACGAGTTAGTAGTTAATGAATAAGGAATACATGATGAACGAATGGTTGAAGTGGTTGAGATGAACACAAACATTTGAAAGTGAGAGAAATATAAGATAGTGGTCTTAGATTGGCCTTAGCCAATCTTAATGTAGTTTTAGTTGCATATAATCAAAAAAGTCTGTTTCATACAGACTGTTCTAAGTGGTAACCATTTTCTTAAACCACTTACTCTGACAGTGCCGTCCTTTTCAGTTAAACAAAGGTAGCAGAAAAGGCTTTATCCCGTGTCTGCACGGAACAGGTTAATCTGGAGGCTAACAAGTTCATTTCTCCATCCTTGGATTCATCAAATGTTTCCTGAGCTCCGCTGTGTGCCAGAGACTCATCCAGGCACTGGGACGCAGCAGTGAGCAAACCAAAGCCTCTTTCCTCCTGGACACCATGGTCTGATATTTTGTTATCCCTTTTGACAGCTTAAAATAATTTTTAAAATTAAATTTGAGTCAAAAACTCATGGAATCCCTAAAACACCTGCTCCCTTGTTTTGTGGACAGGAAATGAAAGGCCCAGGAAAGCGCTTTCCCAATATCACACAGAGAGTTTTGAGGCAGGGCAGGGTCCCGGCCCCACATCTCTTGAAGGGCCAGCTCTCTCTGCTTCACTCTGAGAAGTGGTAAAGGATGAAAGCAGGGTGGAGGAAGGCCTCAGGTAAGCGTATAGATAGTGAGACCCGGGTTGGTCAGCGAGCATATCTACAAGTACAGTGGACCAGGAAGGACAGCTACAGCTCTCCTAGCACAAAGTGAAGGGTGGGTAATTTTATTTTGAATTCTCATTTTCTAATTCTGAACACACGTAAAATGGTTTTTGTTATACAGGTGCTTGTTGCCCTTTATGTGCTGGAATGTTAAGAGTTTTGTTTGACAAAGAAAAACTGGATACTATTGCTAAGGTAAATTGCTTTCTGTGCCAAGTACTGTTGAAACCGTATGGATAAGCCTCTCAGTAATGCCACCGAGGAGACTGTGTTGCCCCGTTTATAGAGGTGGAAAGTAATCCCCGGAAAAGCAACTTGCCCAGGGCCGTGCCGCTCATAACCAGTAGAACGAGGCTGCCTGGCACCCGAGCCTGTGCTCCTCTCCTCTGCACCCCGGCTGTTTGGTGACCTCGCTCTACACGTCACAGTCAGCCTGAGCCTTCCTTGGGAAAGGTCCCCGGCTTGCACAGAAGGCAGAGTTAGGGAAACCGGTAGATGCCCGGGCGGTTTGAAGACTGCCTGCCCTCCCAGTCCCCGTTCCCCCCGGGGGTGCTTCCTGAGTGCGCCGCCTTCCCGGGGGGCCCTTTTCTGCACCGTCAACTGCTGCCCCGCCTTTGTGGAGGCAGGGCTCCTGCCACTACCTGGAAAATCATCCCCATTTGGATTCAAACACTTGTGTTTTTACAGGAAGACTTTAATTGTTCTCCTGTGGCTCCCAACTGAGAACAGTCACTTAAAAGGGGGTGGGGGGCTTCTGTGAGGGTGTTTATCTTAGCTACAAAGCTCAGCAGTCAGACCAAAGCCGTTGGAATGGACCCTGGAGGTTTAGCATTCAGCCAGCAGGGCCCCTGTTGAGTTGAGTCCCCACACTTAGGGGTTCCAGTAGGCGAGGTCGCAGGGCAGCCTAGGCAGTAATAAGGAATTCTTCTGTTATTCAGGTAATAGAACTTTTTTCTCTTTCCAGGTAACAAACAAAAAGCCAATAACAGTTCTGGACATCCTTGAGAAAATCCGCATGCACGTGTCTGTCCCACAGTGTGACGTATTTGGATACTTCAGCATTGAATCAGAAATTGTGATCCTGATCATTCCTGTCGATCATTATCCGAAAGCTTTGCAGGTGGGGTTCTCATGCCTTGTACAGCCTCCTCGTCGTTTACCTTTGGGGAACTTTGTGGGGTAGGGATGGAGGCATTTGGAAAGTTAGGCGGGGCGGGAGGGAGAAAAGCAAGACAGCCTCTGAAGGACAGAGCCGGACTGGTGAGCATTCTCCCGGTGGCTGAGGCCGGGCACATATTTGACGGCTGGACGTGAAGGAGAGGGAGAGCGAGAGGGCGAGACGCCGTGGCCCGGAGTGTGCAGCCGCGGAAGGCGTCTGCTCACGTACAGGGCAGGCAGCCAGGGCCCAGGGAGGGAAGGGGCTGACACGGGTCACGCAGTGACACAGCCAGAGTGGACACCTGTCTCCTCAGGGCTGTGCTCCTACTGGGGAGGAGGAGCCCACCAGGACTGGTCTTATGGACCCCATTTTTCTTCCTCAGACTCTAGAGTGAGCCTCACCCATTGGGCGCAGGTGTTAGCATCAGAACAGTGGGGGCTCAAGCGAAGGGCTGAATACAAGCGGGTTGTAAACTGCCCAAGGAGCTCAGTAGAGCCTGCTTGCTTTCCTCCAGGATGGGTATGGAAGCATTGAACGTCATTCCCTATGACGGTGTCTAACCATCTAACGACAATATTGAAATGTGGATAAGTGGTGCCCAGGATTATGGGGAAAGTAAAGGCGGGGCATTGTGGGTCATTTCTGCTAATTTCCACTGACGCTGTTACTATATGTGTAATAAAGTAAGCCTATAGTAAAATGTGACTTTGGCTAAGAAAAGAAGGACAGAGAGAGCATATTCTCTGTGTTGGGATATATTTGGATTTTGTCTGACCTGACCTTTTCCTAGGTTCTGTGGTTTTAGATTTTTAAAAATCTGATTTCCTCTCCCAGATTGAGGCCTGCAATAAAGAAGCAGAGAAGATCGAATCCCTCATCAACTCTGACAGCCCCACTCTGGCGTCCCACGTCCCTCTCTCTGCCCTCGTCATTTCCCAGGTACAGGTCTCGAGCAGCGTGCCATCAGCCGGCATCGAGGCCAGAGCGCCCTGTCCCCTCCTCCTCCTCAGCCTGGGCCCTGCCTTGCACATGTTCTGGACACATAACTGACCGCCCATGAAAAGTGCAAAATGTTCCTCCACCGAATGTTTCTACACTGTGAGGGACAGGCAGGACTCCTGCTTTCTAGTTGAATAGTGGCCAGGTAAACACACTTGTCACCTCTGTTCACCACACAGTATTTTTCTTAATCTGCCAATATTAGGGTTTTTGGTTTGCTCTTACGAATGTTAAAATATGGTCTTCCAAATACTAATGAAAAGAGAATGTCTTCTTTTGGTGGATTTCTGCCTTACAGTTTGCTCAAATTTGACATCATTGATAAGTGACATGATCACTTTTTAGAAAGGTAACTCTCTTTACCATAAGCTTCAAGTCCAGAAACTTCATTTCAGAATTCCATTGAGTATTAAGGTGCCCCTAGGGTATGTGTGTTTGTTTACAGACAATTACCTGCTCTGTCTAGAAGCTAGGGGTCCCGGTGAAGAGCCTATAAGAGTATGAAATAATGATAAAGCATCTTTGGAATGACCATATACATCATCAGGCAAATTTAACTTCCCAAAATTTACTTCAGGAACCCATCTACTGTGTGAAGCAAAGCAAGCTCTGGAGATGGCACTCATCCACATGACACATTGTAAGCAGTAGGCTCAGTGGTTACTAACGTGCGTGTGACTTTTGCGAAAGGGAGAAGTTCTATCACATCAAAGCATGTTGCCTTATGCATTTTTATATTAACCAGATAGATATTCTTCGGTGTTCATCCCAGTTAAGCTTAGAGTTTTTAAACATCATTCTTTAAACCAATTGCTGCTACTTATATACTTTGCCAAAAAGTGAAATAATTAGTAGTTCATGTAAATAATACATGATATTTTTATTTTATTATGAAGAAGGTAAATAGCCATATTTGTAAAACGACAATCATGTGTGTTAACCCAGTACTTTCCGTTCATGAAGACACATTGCTTTTTGTGAAATGCACAGTGTGAATAAGTGTTCTGTCTGACTTTCTCTTTTGATATAGAATTATAAAGAATTGTGGTTTATATATTTAAAAATGTCAATATAAGTATTAAGATGTTTGCATGTTGTCTGAGAAATTGAATACTTTGAATGTGTTTCACAGTTTAAAATAAGCTATTCAATGTAATACTTCTTGCACCTCCACTTAGATTTTACATGAAGTATTTTTTCAGTATTATATGTACCCTTTGAAATACAGGGCTATGCTCATTATACCAAAATATTGTTTAAAAGTGGGCACGTAAAGCTTTCAGAATATCTCAGTGCTGATGTAGCGTGTTTGTTGCAATTGCTTTTTCTACATAAATGTCTTCAATGCAATATACTGGAAAGCTTTTTTATTTTAATAAAAATAATTTTATATGATTACACATACATCCAATCAGTGTGGACCTTTAAAATGAAACCACCGATCACTCTTAGGTGAGCTATGCCCTTCGCTCTGAAAGAAGAAGTTATGGGAGTTTATTACTCCAAGCCAAGGGCCCTGAGAAAGCAAGGCGGCTGGAACAGAGCTGGTCAGATCGGACCCAGGCACGACCAGAGGGCCTACTGTGGCAAGATGTCAGGTACAAAAACCCCAGCTTTAGGAGCTCCTGGGCGTCGAGTTGGCTGAGTGTTTGACTCTCGATTTTGGCTCAGGTCATGATCTCAAAGTTGGTGAGATCCAGCCCGGAGTCAGGCTCTGCGCCGACAGCATGGAGCCTGCTTGGGATTCTCGCTCTTTCTCTCTCTCTCTCTCTCTCTCAAAATAAACAAACATTAAAAAAAACAAAAGCAAAGACCCCAGCTTTCAGCCCTCCAAGACCCAGGAACAGGGTAGGCCATCCTCCTCCCACTGCCTCGGGCCTGATGTTGCAGCTCTAGGGCTCATCGTGAGGCAGAGAGGATTCTGGGCTATGGAGACAGAGGGCCTGTTCCCGGTTAGAGCCAGAGAGCTCAGTCCCAGAGGCTAGGGCCCCAGACCTCCATGGCTGACAACAACAGAGTCTCACACCTTACTTCCTTCATGGGTTCACCAAGGGTCTGCTGCACTTGGCTGTACACCGTCTTCGCTCCGGGACCCTCCCAGTATTCTCACGAAGGGGGAGGAAAGACGCGGGAGTTCTGTGGGAGCCTCTCAGACCTTGCCCTTGGGCTGCTGGTCCTAGCATGGTTGGCAGCACAGGTGCTGCTGAGGCCCAGGCGGATGACGGACACCCACCCAGTCTCTGACAGGGTGCTGAGGTCACCGCTTCTGCCACCATGGAGTCACACCTGGCCATGGTGGTCTCTTGTGCAGGAACTAGGAGACCCGTTGGTGTTTCACCTGGAGGCATGGCTGGCTGCCTCAATCTTCAGCCCAGATCAAGTCATCATTCTGGAAATGGAGTGGATGAGCCAGGCGCCGCTGACAGTGGACATAGTGAACTCCAGAGATGTAGTTGAAATTGCCATCTTCGGTCAGCTGTGTTTACAAAATCAAGTGAAGAGCATCCCCTCATCCTGGCAGGGTGGCACCAGGGACATCGTGCCCGAGATATATGCCTGCACAGGGGAAAGACCTGTGAGGCTTGTGAGGACAAAGCAAGGTGGCAGCCGTCTGCGAGGTAAGGAGAGAGGCCTCCGAAGAAACTAGCCTTGCTGACACTTTGATCTTGGACTTCCAGCCTTCAGGTCTTTGAGAAAATAAATATCTGTTGTTTAAGCCAAAAATCAAAACAACAAAACAAAAAAAAAAGGAGAAAGGGGGAACAGGCAGAGAGAACCACAACTATCCCCTAAGTTTCTGCTTAGAAGTGACACTGTCATTTCTGCTTACACCTGACTGGCCTAAGCAAGTCACATGGCCACTCCTAACCTCAACAGATAGGGATGTATAATCTGGTGTGCAAGGGGTAGGGGGGGAGACAGCAGGGAGGGAGCTAGGGCAGTGACCAGGGGTGTGTGTGTGTGTGTGTGTGTGTTGGGGGAAGCAGCACGGAGGAGCTGGGGCAGTGACCAGGGTGTGTGTGTGTGTGTGTGTGTGTGTGTGTTGGAGGAGGCAGCAGGGAGGGAGCCGGGGCAGTGACCAGGAATATTTGGAGCAACAGTACAGTCCGCCGCACAGGGTGGACTCATCAGGGTAGCCAGGATTCACTCACATTTTTTATTAGAAAATCAGTAGATGTTTCATGGTCAGGGAAGGAACTAGAGAAATGAGAGAGGTGCTTGGGTTTGGGGAAGGGGAGCATGAAGGGAGAGGAAGGTTGGTCCTGCTCTGAGGACACGATCATGAGAACTCGGAAAATAGTTAGGGGCGAAACAAGCCCAGGTCAGTCTGGGGAGAGAACACTCCCCCCTCGCAAGCTGCTGTGGCAAACACACCCCGCCGGTCACGTGGACTGATCCCCCGTGGCTTTGCAACACCAGTGCAGGATGGAGCCCCCACTCTTCCGGCCTTCTGCCCAAGGGCGAGTGTGTTGGGCTGGTGGAGGCCTTGAATCGAGATTCTGTAGGAGACAACTGGGCTGTGGGGGCAGAGAGACAAGGTGCTCGTGCCCCAATAATATCAGCAGGGAGGACGTGGACGTTCAGGAGGAAGCAGTTCTGCAGGAGGAGGACGATTGAAAACGTGAGACAACCATATGAGAAGTAGCTTCCAGAGAAAGATACAGAGGCTCCCCTGGCCATAGGTCATGAAACTCAGATACTAGAAAGGCAAATGAAGTCGCTCCCTGTCCAGGCTATGGAACGTGATTGAGCAGGAATGGACCCCAAGAGAGTCAGAGGCCCAGCCTGGGTCACATGCCCACCGCTGTGGCAGGGGAGGGAAGGAAGGGGAGCTTCCGCCCCACCTAAACCTGGTGGAATGGAATTCTCTCAGGAAATTACTCTTCCTAGAAGAAGCCTTCTCGCCAGATGTGTCCTTGGGGAATGTGCATCTCTCTAGCAGGTGCTTAGCCCCCAAGCGAGTTCAACCTGTGAGCACGCAGCAGTGTATTGTACACCCAGAGGTATTGTACCATCAGCCACCGGAGCCCAGTAATGGCCAAGGGAGCGCTCTGAAGGCTGGCCTATCGGAAGAGGGAACTATCCAAAGTGACTAATAGTAAAACAATTGTTATAGCAAGAGCAAAAATCGGAACAAAGAGGAAACCCTGTGATGAGTGCAGAAAATTTAAGTCCATGCAAAATGAAGCAGGACAACGAGGGGCTTCCTAGATGCCTCGCCTCCCAAGGGCTCCAGGACAGAGGAGCCAGGCATGAGGCTGGTTACTGGATGACACTAAGTGGTTGATCTTTCCAAAGTCACCATTTTTCTAGAGCATGGGCAGCAGGTGCACATCACTCATGGCACCGCATCCTCGTTTTATGTGCATGGGGAAGAAATCAGCGTTCTGAACAAGAAGGAAGATAAGAGTCACAAGTGCCTTCTCAGGGCACCTGGGTGGCTCAGTCCGTTAAGCATCTGACTCTCACTTTCAGCTCAGGTCATGATCTCATGGTTCGTGAGTTTGATCCCCGCATCAGGCTCTGCGCTGACAGTGCGGAGCCTGCTTGGGGTTCTCATTCTCTCTCCCGGCACCCCCTGCGTCTCTGTCTCTCAAAATAAATTAATAAAATTTTTTAAAAAAAGAGTCACAGTGACTTTTCTTTTTGCTGCCAGTGCATCTTATGAGAAAGAAAAATATTTCTCAGAAATCCCTCAACAGCTGTTTCTTGTATCTCCCTGGCCAGGATCAGGTCGTGTCCCTGCCCTAGACAGTTGGCCAAGGGGAGCAGCATGATTATAGCTAGCTAGTTCGGGACCATTCTGCTGCCTGAGCTGAGTCAAAGTGCCGGAAGGCAAAGGCCACCAACAGCATTTGCCTCCAGATAAAACCAGTTTTTTGGCAGTCTCAACTTGCTGGAGTGTAAACATGAAAATAGTTTCTTGTTCCTGTAACTGGCCCCAGCTGGGTCAGGTGGACCCGTTTGCAGCTCGGTAGTAGAACCCGAACATCAACGTTATCTGACTCCGTATCTTCAGTACTTCCCTCCAGTTATTGAAACAGCCTCATTTCATTTGTCAGGCCTCTTCCCTGGCTACTTTAAAAGTCGGTTAAGTGTCAGACTCAGCTCAGGTCATGATCTCACGGTTTGTGAGTTCAAGCCCTGCGTCGGGTTCTGTGCTAACAGCTCAGAGCCTGGAGCCTGCTTCGGATTCTGTCTCCCTCTCTCTCTACCCCTCCCCCACACGCACTGTTTCTCTCAAAAATAAACAAACATTAAAAAAAAAAAAGAAGCAGGAGAGTCTGGGTTGGTCCCCGTGACAGAACAGTGGAGCTGACAAGTTAGGGAGGGGCAGTGTGCGGCAGATCAGCCCTGCCGGCCTTGAATGCCTGGCCCGAATGGCAGCCAGAGCCCTCACCCTTGCCCTCCTGGCTGTGCTGACGGACCAGATGACTCTGGTGCTCATGAAGCTTCAGTGTCACAAGAGACCTTTGAGACCATCCACTGATGACCCAGCACTGATCAGCCTGTGCCTCCTCTTCCTCTATCCTCTGACCACCCTCAACTCTACGGAAGAAATATTAACTGAGCCAAGCCGGGTGCTGGGCTTCCCTGGGCCTGGCCCCCATTCCTAGGGTTCAGCCTCTGCCTGTTTCAGTTCCACCATGGGGGTCGGGGCGGGGGATGTTAAGCCTGCCAGCAATGCTGATGGCCTTGACATGAAATCCACAGAAGACATTTTATTTTCCTTAATTCGAATTAATGGTTTTCGCTCAGCCCGGGGCTGGGGGAGTCATACCCACACCCCCCACAGAGGGCACTCTATTTCTCAAAGGGACGGGAGGCCCTGCCCCAGGACACTCCCCTCCCCCTCTCCTAGCTGTGGAAGAGGCCCAAGTTGTGAGCTCTGTCAGCTGAGGGGAAGGGACAGCAAAGGCATCATTCCAAGGGAAATTCCTTTCCCCAATCCAGCAGTCTTGGAGCTAGTGGGTAGATTTCCACTCTGTACATAGAGGGAAACAGGCCCCGAGAGCACAAGTACTAGCCTGGGGTCACACAGCCAGTCAGGGCAAAGCCAAGGCCTGAGGCCAGTTCTGGGCTTTCCCTGGCACAGGCAGCAGGGCACAATTTTGCTGCTGAGAGAAGGAGCCGCGCACGTGGGAGAGCTCCAAGAGGGTGCACACAGCAGGGGGTGGGCAGAGTGAGCTATGTTCAATGTCAGGTCAGACTGACAAGGCAAGCACTCTAGCTAGAGTCCAAGGAGAAACAGGAATCATAAAAGTAACTGTTAGAGCTCTCCAGCACTTTCTTTTTTTAATGTTTATTTATTTTGAGGGGAGGGGCAGAGAGAGAGGGAGAGAGAGCCCTAACCAGGCTTCCCGCTGTCCGTGTAGACCCCCTTTCGGGGACCAATCTCACCAACCGTGAGATCATGACCGAGCCAAAATCAAGAGTCAGACACTCAACAGACTGAGCCACCCAGGCATCGCTGTCTAGCACTTCTAATGACAGTTTATGCAGGCTTTTCAGCTTGTTCTGTCACTGGCCCGCAGCCAAATGGTGCACCCGGACACTACTTGCAAAGTCTAAGGTCTAGTTAGGTAGGTTCTCAGGAAGTTAGGCTGGTGAAGGGCAAGGGTAAGGCAGAAAGCCTTCACGTGGCGAAGCATGCCGACACCCCTGCCCCCAGCTCCAAACACTTTCATTTTCCCAAAATGAAGTTCGCAGCACTGTTTTCTCATTATAAAAAATTACGTGCATTCCCCCAAAATATCTGGAAATATAAACAAAGGATAAAGTTTCCCACAATGAACCTTCCTCTCCCTCCCTTTACCAGTGAGTGCAGAATCCTTCTTCTGGAGCTTTCTCTGTACAAAGATCTCTCTGGATCTAATTAGGGCAGGATCCTTCTTCTGTCCACATGGGGGCGGAGGTGGTTACCTCAAAGGGCTGGGAGAAGTTCAAGAACATGGTTCCATGTTTGGGCGTTTCTACTCTCTTTGCTGATTGGCACCTTCCTGCCAGATGGAAGCCCCATCTTGGCCAGAACCCCAGCAGATAATCAGATGGCATGGCACCCTCTTCCTGAGTCCCACCTCACCTGTCTTCCCCCTACCAATCTGGCACTGAACTCCGCTGGAGATATGAGTAGCTGCTTTCCGGAGACAGCAGGTAAGATTTCATGTTGATCCTGGCCCAGCAGGAAGACAGGTGCCCCCCATTAGGATAATTTGAGGAAGGCTTGATTAGGGGACTATTTACAAAGGTGTAAGCAGCGTGTAAGAAACCAGAGGGAGAGTGCGGGTGTGAGCTATAACAAGGGGCGACTAGGGCGCCAAAGGCCAACACAGTGGGGTGGTTACCAGAACACAAGGAGGGCGCTGCGTGGACTGCCATTTCCCACGCCCGTCCGGCTATCTGCCCATTAGCTCCCATTGCTGAGCCCAGTCGGAAACCTGAGGACAAGGAAGCCTGCCACCGTAATTGTAAGTTCAGCCTCCCCGACCAAGAGCAGGGCCAAGTCAATTTAGGGAAGGAAGTGGAGAAAAAAAAAAAAAGAAAGAAACCAGATACCAGCACAGGAGGAGGCCAGGGCAATGCCACGTAAGAGGATGAGGAAATGTGACAGCATCACCACTCACTGTAGCACATCGCCCAGGATGGGGAAGGCCTCTCTGCTTAACCCTCTGGAGGTGTCTCCCTGGACATGCCTTCCTTCCTGACCCTGCTCACCTCCCTGTTCCTCTCTTAGCCCTTCACGCCATCATTTTCCAGCATCTTTCCCTGGCTCTGGGGCTCCCCACCTTCCCTGATCTAGAAAGCATCCAGGCCTCCTGCATCTTCCTTAGTCACATAAACACTGCTGCCGTCAGGCATTTAGACTGCTTGCTGGCTCTGAAGTGTAGGCTGAGCTCTGAGCCTGGAACCAGCTTACCTCCCGCACCGGCAAACAGCCACCAAAAGTAATCACCCCTCATGGGAGTGAGAGTGAGTATCCGTTTTCTTGCTCAAACAGCCCTGGCTGTTCTTGTGAGGAAAGGATATAATCCTTGAAGTAAAATGCTTGTGGTCATTTGTCTAGTGAAATAAGTCTATACCGGGGGCTTTTAAAATGTAGTATCGTTGTCGTTGATATTCTCAGCGTGCCCCTGTGATAGAGTCCTACTGGCTACTGATGCTTAATCTATATTGATTTTTTTCAAAACATTTTTTGGACCTGGCTATCATTTTTAAATTTTAGATTAACTTAATGGACTTTCTTAGGTTTTCTTCCAGGGGGAAGCCTATAATTTCTTCTCTCTTCCTTTTCCGATGTTTATATCTCGTATGTCTTTTTGTTGTCCTAGTATTGGCTAGAACTCCCAGAACAAAACTGAATAACAGTGGTGAGTGCTGGAAACCCTGTTGTTGATTTTCCTGGGAAATGCCCCATTGTTTTACTGGTAAGCATGACATGTTCAAGTATGACATGGTTGGGTTCGTTTGTCTCTTTACATTTATTTATTTTTGAGAGACACAGATAGCCTGTGAGTGGGGGAGGGGCAGAGAGAGGGAGACAGAATCCGAAGACAGGCTCCAAGCTCTGAGCTGTCAGCACAGAGCCTGATGCAGGGCTCGAACCCACGAACGTGAGATCATGACCTGAGCCGAAGCCAGACGCTTAACCGACTGAGCCACCCAGGTACCCCTGCACTATGGTTTTTTGTTTTTGCCCTACTTTGTAGGTTTTGGAATCAAGATCATTCTAATCATTAGAATGAACAGGGGAGGTTTTCTATGCCTTAGAACCATCTATCTCTCAAAGGTTTGATAGACCTTGGCTGCAAACCCATTCTGGGTCCATCTCTATTTGGGTAAGAAGTGGTATTTTCCCTTTTTACAAGTGGCTATATTGGTTCACTCAGATTTTTCTCTCTCTCTCTTTTTACATAAATTTTTATTCATTTTTGAGAGAGTGTCAGCAGGGAAGGGGCAGAGGGGGTGGACAGAGGATCTGAAGCCGGCTTTGTGCTGTCAGCACAGAGCCCAACGTGGGGCTCGAACTCACTGTGAGATCATGACCTGACCTGATGTAGAATGCTTAACCGACTGAGCCACCCAGGTGTCCCGGACTTCTTTCTCTTTTAAATAAATCTTAGTAATTTATATTTTCCTATAAAGTTGCCCAATTCAGAAAAACTAGTAGTGGAGAGTTAACAATATTATTTTTCTGAACACTTCTGAAAAGAGATTATATCCCCTTTTTTATTACTAATGTATTACATATGAGTTTTCTCTCCTTTTTTAGACTTTTTAAAATTTGATTTTGCAGTTTTATCTATTTGACATGCTTTCCAGCTCTACGATGTATTTTCAATTATCTTTTTCTTTTTTCCAAGGCATAATTTTCTGTTTTTAACTATATTAATTTCTATATTCAACTAATTTTTAAACACTTTATAATGGAAGATTTCAAACTTACAATTTGAAAGTGAAAATCCGTATACTCACCATCTGGGCTCTACAACAGACATTTTGCTGTATTTGCTTTATCACTATTTATCCATATCCACCCATCTTATTTTTTATGTGTTTCAAAGTCAGTTGCAATCACCAGTACATTTGCCCCCAAATACTTCAGTGTTCATTCATTACCTATAGTTCAATATTTGCTTATGGTACTTTCCTTTATTTTTTGTGATTTGTCTAGCTGTTTTTGTCCACACCTAGTTTATTATTTTTCTTTTAAAATGACTTGTATAATAATACTTAAGATTTACCAACCATCAGTCATGTTTCAGGCCATTTTAGGGGAATTTTTTTCTTACTTTTTAATGTTTACTTATTTCTGAGGGGGGGAGGGGCAGAGAGAGACACACACAGAATCTGAATGAGGGTCCAGGCTCTGAGCTGTCAGCACAGAGCCTGACACTGGGCTCGAACTCACGAACCATGAGGTCATGCCCTGAGCCAAAGTCAGACTCTTAACCAACAGAGCCACCCAGGTGCTCCTAGGGGCATTTTCAAAGGTCAAGGGACAGCCTTCTTTCTTCAGGCCCGAAATTAGATAATTGATTGTTTTTATAATTTAGTAAAGGTAAGGTTCAGGATTCTACGATACAGGTCTGAGTCCCCTTGGGCTGCTATAACAAACCACCATAGGCTGGGCGGCTTAGACACGACAGAAACGTGTTTCTCACAGGTCTGCACGCTGGAAATGTAAGATCAGGATGCCAGCGGTGGGGTTCTGATAAGGGCCCTCTCCTGAGTCGCAGTCTGACTTCTAGTTGTGTGCTCACATGGCAGAAGGGAAGAGGGAACTCCCTTAGATCTCTTATAAGAGCACTGGGGCGCCAGGGGGGCTCGGTTGGTTCAGTGTCTACCTCTTGATTTCAGCTCAGGTCATGTCTCATGGTCATGGGAATGAGCCCCGAGTTGGGCTCTGTGCTGTGTGTGGAGCCTGCTGAAGATTCTCTCCCTCCGTCTCTTTCTCTCCCTCCCTCTCTTTCTTTCCCCTTCTCCCCTTCTGCTCCAGAGTTCTTTCTCTCTAAAATCAAATCCAGTCAGGGACACCTAGGTGGTTCAGTCAGTTAAGCATCTGACTTCATCTCAAGTCATGATCTTGCAGTTCAGGGGTTCAAGCCCCACATAGGGCTCTGTGCTGACAACTCAGAGCCTGGAGCCTGTCTTCAGACTCTGTGTCCCCCTCTCTCTCTGCCCCTCCCCTACTCGCTTGCTCTCTCTCAAAGATAAACACTAAAAAAATTAAAAATAAATTAATTAAAATAAATAAATAAAGGCACCGGCCCCTTTCATGAGGACTCCACCCTCATGATGTAAACCACTGAAAGGCCCACCTCCAGACACCATCATATTGGGGATTGAGTTTCAACACATGAATTTTAGAGGGACACAAACACTTGGTCTATAACAATACAGACATCAATAAGAAGGGATTTTCATTAAAGTCCCTTTATTTTCAAATCAAAGGATTAAGTAAGTCACTATACATTTTTCTCAGCCCTTTGATGGTGAAGCTTCTCCCTGTCCTGGTTTTCAGAGGAGGTCCCTCTCTGGGGAAGGGAGGACAATCAGGGGCTCATCTACAGTTAGCTATGGGGACCTGATATGACAACTAGTTCCCTCCCTTCTGCCTTCCTACCTTCCTGTCACTTATCCAAGACTCACAGTAATGTCGTCTAACCACAGCTTGCTGTTCTCACATGGAGCACTGAGAGATAGACTTGGTCTATCTGATATCAGGAATACTATCCTGCAAGTCAGCAAAATGTAAAATCTAAGAAAACGCTCCGTGCTCAGTTGTATCTTCCATCTATTTTTTTTAAAGTTTATTTATTGTGGGTGAGAGAGAGAAATAGAGAGAACCAATGGGGGAGGGGCAGAGAGGGAGCGGTACAGAGAATCCAAAGTGGGTTCTGTGCCACAGTGGAGAGCCCTATATGGGACTCAAACTCACCAACGGTGAGATCATCACATGAGCCAAAGTCGGACAGTTAAGCGACTGAGCCACCCAAGCGTCGCTGTGTCTTTCATCTATTATCTCATGGAACCAAAACAGCTTGAGCCTTGCGTATCACACTCTTGTATTGAAATTTTCCACTGGAAGAATGGTCATGTGACAAGTGGCCACTTTCTCAAGTTTATCCAAGAATTCCTTTCACACAGGCATTTAGAGGAATTAACATGCAATTCTCACAACCTCTCTATGAAGCAAATACAGTTGATCTTGAACAACATAAGTTTGAACTAAGTGGATTCACTTGTACATGAATTTTTTTCAACAAATAGGGTACAGTACTGTAAATGTATTTTCTCAATGATTTTCTTGATAGCATTTTCTCTAGCTTACTTTATTTTAAGGATACAGTATATAATATATAACATACAAACTGTGTTAATCAACTGTTTTAAGTTATTGGCTAGACTTCTGGTCAACAGTAAGCTATTAGTAGTTAAGTTTTTGGAGAGTCAAAAGTTATACACAGATTTTTGACTGCATGGGGGTGGTCAGTGTCCCTAACCACCATGCTGTTCAAGAATAAACTGTAATATTATTAACACCATTAATATCAAGGCTTAGTTGCATCAGCTATAAAAGAATTTCTCCAAGGTCACATGGCTGATAAGTAGCAGAGCAGGGGTATTTTGAACCCAGGTTTAACTTAAAGTTTATGCTCATATTTATATGTATTTTTCTCTAAGTACAGCTTTGGCTGCATTCCATATGTTTTCTAACAACAATAATAAAGACAGCATAATAGGACAAAATGAGATTTTCTGCCAAGGTTTTAAATTTCTGGTTGCTGTGGCTTTCTACTCATTGAGCTATTACAGTGAATTAGTGTGAATATAGTGTGAATCTCAAACTATAGTTTGGGGAAGAGTTTATAACCATGTAAGAGCTTTGACTGAGAAGCACTGAGTCATGGTACGCAACACATTCTGGAGAAACAGAATTTAGTACAGAAACATCATTCCTTTTTCTGAAAAGGGAGATCTGACCCACATTTTCTGGGTGTGGGCTGCTCAGCGTGTGGAGAGATCTCTACTGGAGTATCAAAGATCTTGGACCCAACTACTGAAGCTGCAAGAACGGAGACATCCATTTCCGAAAGCATGTGGCCCCAGGTCTGCCCAACAGATGCTCCCACCCAGGAATCTGAGTCTGGAGAAGTTGACCCAGAGATGTGGAGGAGCCAGGAAA
>NC_043712.1:35229103-35234596 GCF_006229205.1 Suricata suricatta | reverse complement strand
GCTCTGAAACCTTATAGTTCGCATTCTAATTGCCATTCATCTCTGAACCTCTGCTTTGATTTTCCCTTTCAGTGCTCTAGGATGGATTTTTTTAAATGTATAAATGGTTCAGAATTTGTCAGTTAACCTTTTGTTACTAGGTTTTAGTTTTATTACGTTTAGCCCAGAAAAGTTGACTAAGTGGTTCTACTTTTAGGAATTTATCACGGTTTGCATTAAAGACTAATGCGACAGTATTGGTATTTGTTCCCTAGAAATTTGAAAATAAAGTCATCACGTTTATATGGTCTTAATGCAAATGAAAAGGCAAGATATTGACAAACTAGATAAAAAGAAAGACCCAACTACATCTTGTCAACTACAGCTGCTCATTTTTAATGTAATGAAACAGATTGGTTAGAAGCCAAAGGGTTGGGTGGTGGTAAGCATTTGCACAGTGCTTATTCTGTGTCAAGAACTGTCCTAAGAGGGGCACCTGGGTGGCTCAGTTGGTTGAGCATCCAACTTCAGCTCAAGTTATGATCTCACAGTTCTTGAGTTCCAGTCCCACATCAGGTTCACTGCCATCGGCCTGTCAGTGCAGAACCCACTTCAGATCCTCTGTCCGCCTTTCTCTGCCCCTCCCCAAATTAATGATTTTTTTTTTTAAAAAGAACTGTTGTAAGCAAGCACTTCCCATGTATTAGCTCATTTACCTTCACAGCATTGTATGAGAGAGGTACCATCACTATCCCCATTTGACAAAAGAGAAAACTGAGTCAAGTAACTTATCCAAGGTCACACATTGTTCACATGAAGTGTGTATTTTTATATTTACAGAGCACTGGGTTACAAGGGGCTTAGGGTGAACAATGTTGCAGTAAAGTAAAAAAGTATACATTTTTGCATGTCTGTACATATTTTTGTCATATTTCTATACCACTCAATACATATGACATTCAAATTACAACAAAATCAACTTTTATGCCACTAAAGCTACAGTTCTATGAAACATAAAGGCAAACGGCATTCTGCAATAGACTTCCAAGCTGCTGAACCAGGAAAATGTCAAAGGGTAGAAATTAGATAAGCCTACTAATACTAATGAAAAGAAAGCTTAAAAAAAAAAAAAAGGAAAAAACTATAATGACTATATTCGTATCAGACAAAGTAGATTTCACAGCAAGCAATATTACCAGAGATAGAGTCCTTTCATAATGATAAGTTGATTTATCAAAATGATATAAGAAGTATCAATGTTTATGCTTCAAATAAAAAGGTTCAAAATACACGAAGCAGAACTGATTAGAATATCAGGAGAAATAGACAAAACCACAATTATAGCTGAAGATTTTAATATCCCCCTCTCAGTATGTGAGAAAATAAGTAGACAGAAAATCAGTAAGGATATAACAGACTTGAACACTATCAGTCAACTCCATCTAATTGGCATTTATGGCACATTGTACCTAGTAACAACAGGACACAGTCTTTTCAATATACACAGAACGTTTACCAAGATAAAGTCACATCCTGGGCCATAAAGCAATTCTCAGTAAACGTATGAAAGGATTGAAGTCATACAAAGTATATGCCCTGTCCACACAGAACTAAAGTGGGAATCAATAACAGAAAGATATCTGTAACTTTCCCAAATATTTGGAAAGCAAATAACATTTAAACAAATTTTTTAATGTTTTTTTATTTATTTTTGAGAGACACAGAGAGAGACAGCATGAGCAGGAGAGGGTCAGAGAGAGAGGGAGACACAGAAACTGAAGCAGGCTCCAGGCTCTGAGCTAGCTGTCAGCACAGAGCCCAATGTGGGGCTCAAACCCACAAACTGTGATATCATGACCTGAGCCGAAGTCTGATGCTTAACCAACTGAGCCACCCAGGTAGCCCGCAAATAACATTTTAAAATAAACTCTAAGTCAAGAGAGAATAAATCACAAGGGAAATTAGAAATTATTTTTAATTGAATAAAAATGAAAACACAACCTATCAAATTTAGTGACATGCAGCCAAAAAAACAGTCTTAGAGGGAAATTAATAGCACTTAAATGTTTATACTAGAAGAAAGGCCTACAATCAATGACCTAAGCTTCCACCTTAAGAAACTGGAAAAATACAACCCAGTGTAAGCAGGAGAAAAAAGTAATCAACATAAAAATCAATGAAATAGTAAATGGGAAAACAATAGAGAAAATCAATGAAACAAAAAGTCTTTTTTTTTTTTAATCAATAGTACAATTGCTTCTCATGATTTGCAGGAGTTATGTTCTATAAAGTGGTGGGGGACACTGAATTAGAGAACACCAAGCCACTGCCACTAGCAGGATACAGGGACAGGTTCCCGCAAGCCTCTGGCCACAATATTTTGTCGGCAGATCAGTAACAGCCTGGTTGTATAGGTGTCTTTGTCTAAAGACACCTTATTTAATCCATAGTGTTGATTCATGAACATGGACTCCTGGCCCACAGCGCTCTAACTCATGTCCCAACAAACTTTATCTGACACATCTTCTCCATAAGGCACACTACAAGCCTTCTTGCGTTTAAATGACACTTCAGCACTGCACTTGGGGACCATTTTAAACAGCAAAATCACCCACAAAAACCACAAAAGTGCCCCAGATCTGGCACCAAATAGACTGTGAGAAAGGCATTCCTTTACAGTGTCAGAGCTGTCTCACGGCGACTCCTCTCAGCCTCAGCTGGGAACTTGTGTGTTGGGTAACTCAAATTTTTTTCAGTGTCTGTGCGTGTTTTCCAACAACTGAAAGCGTTGCAGGTATTATCTTGAGGGTTACAAAAAATGTTAGCAAGTAGGTGAATTCATAAATACAGAATCCACACCTAATGATCAACTGTACTGATAGGCCTTTAGAAGACACCGATTACCAATATCAGAAATGATAAAGGGTCGCCATTTGACATCATTCACTTAAAGGATAACAATATTGGCAACATGAGGCATATGAATTCCAGGTGAATGAAATACACAAATTTCTTAAAAGGTACAAGTCACCAAACCTCACTCAAGAAGAAAAGGACAATTTGAATAATTTTATATCTATTAGCAAAGCTGAATTTGTAATTTAAAGCCTACCTCCCCCTAAGAAAAACACACCCATGTTTAGATGGCTTCGCCAATGATGTGTAACAAATATTTAAGAAAGAAATATACTAATTCTATACAAACGCTTCCAGAAAATAGTAGAGAACCCTTTCCAACTTCTTTTAATAAGGCCAGTGTTGATCCCCAAATCTGAAAAAGACATTACAAGAAGAGAAAACTAAATACAGAGCAACACCCCATAAAACATACTGAGAGTTTAAAGAAGAGATCAACAGAAAGATACACCATAGTGATGGACCAGCAACTCAATATTCTTAAGAGGTCAGTTTATTTATGTATGCATGGCGATCCCAATCAAAATCCCAGCAAGTTTTTTGTTCATTTTGCAGTAATTGATGAGCTCATTCTAAAATTCACATGGAAATGCAACAAAAACTTAAAATGAACAAAACAACTTTGAAAAGAAAAAGCACAAGAGGATTTACACTACTTGATTTCAAGATTTATTATAAAGCTGCAGCAAACTGGACAGTGCGGTGTTAATGTAAAAATAAGTGTGTAGATCACTGGAACAGAATAGAAAGCCCGCATATGTTATATGGCCAAAAGAGAAAGAACAATCTTTTTAAGCAATGATACTGCATCAAGGGGGGGATTCATGCCAGATAAGGAGAGAGTTATAATCCTGACTTCATAACTACACACCCTAATTAGAATGAAGAGCTAAAACTAAATTTAAGAGCTAAAACTTTAAAACTTCCAGAAGAAAGCATAGAAACATTTCATGATCTTGGAATAGGTACGGAGTTCAGAGTTCTTAAATAGAACACAAAACAAAAGAAGTGATAATTTGGGTCAGGCACTACTTGCGTCTGACCTTTGTTGCCATTTCTCTGTCTCTGTTGTTTGTTGCCATTTCTCTGTTGCCGGAGTACCCACTGGTAGTGGATCCCCCTCCAACCCTTGGAAGGGGGCAACTTTGGCACTGGCCTGACCCCATTCAGCACACTTGCCCTTCCACGTGACTGCTAAGGGCAGCTCTACGGCCCACAGCGGCCCACCCCACACAGACTCCAAAAGATTCCACTAAGTCGGGATTTTGTCCTCCACCCCGCCCCCCAAGTCCACCCTCATCTCTATACAAGGAAATGGGAGTTCCCCTCAGCAGGCAGCGAGTGGCTCCATTGTGCCCAGCTATCTGGCACTTGACGTTTTGGTTACAATGGAGACAGCCTTCTAGAGATTCTAGAGGTGATACAGAATTCCTCCTACAGGGTCCATCTGATCATTCCAATGGGGATTTGTAGGCGACATGGGATAGGGCACTGAACACAAAAGGTTGGATCTCCACCTAGTAGCAAAAGTCCCTCCCTTTGCGTCAGGGTGAGCCCCTCTAACACTCCACCACTGACCCGGGAACAAAGTAGAGAGTCCCCTTGCCCTACTGGACACTTGAAGCCCTTGGTATTGCAAATCCTCCCCTTATAGTCAGCAAGTCAGTTCACTTCAGTGCCCATTTACTGAAAGGTCCTACTTAAATTTAGGTTCCTTTAATTAGGAGTTACTCTGAGGAGTCACACAGGTGACTCAAGCTGTGCCTTCAAGCACGTGCTCTTCTCACACAGGGGTGGGGCCATGACTGAGACCCCGTCTCCCCGGTGCCAGGTGTGTACTGACACTGCCCCCAAGGTCAAGAATGAAAGTTACAAGGACCCAAAGGCCCTGAGTAGGACTTGAATGGGCAGAGATGAGCCAGCAGCAGCAAAGGCAAGGCGGTAAGAAGTCTCCGGCTTGTTTGGGGAAATATCAAGAAGTTTCACGTGGAGCACGGGATGAAGTTAGGGATTTGAAGAGACAGATCTGGAGCCAGACCTCAGGGGTGGCGGATTTGGCTTGGTTTGATAGGAATGAGCGACAGGCCCAGCGGTCAGAGCAGGGCTGCGGCAGCCTCCCTAGGAGGGTGACGTAGGAGGTTACGGGGTGAGTGCCTGACTCCAACTCGGAGTCGCACCAGAGGCCCAGACAGAGAAGACAGAAATGCCCTCGGAGCCCAGTGTCACTGGGGAGGGGAAGGCGGCGCACCTGGAGCCTGAGGTGTTTGTGGTGGGTGGGGTGGGGGCAGGCCAAGGTGGAGAGAGCCCCGACCCCTGGTGATGCGCGACAGTGGGCACCACGGTCCTCGAAGCGCCTTAGCGGTTGCCCTACGCACCCCCCTTCCGCGTCCCGAGAGGGGCAGATCCGGCAGGTCCCGGCCCCCAGGCCGCACCCGGAGAGCCCTGGACAGCCGCTGGGGTGACACGAGCCAGCCTTGGTGACAACGAGTTCTCAGGAGCCAGAGGGGGAGGCTCGCGGAGCAGGGGGCGCGCGGCGCCTCCTCCGGGCAGCCGGCGGGGTGGCCCCGGGCGCGTCCGCCAGCAGCTGTCGCTCCTTAT
>NC_043712.1:35227694-35229003 GCF_006229205.1 Suricata suricatta | reverse complement strand
GGCCGCCGCCACGCGGGACCAGGGCTCCGGCTGCGCCGCGGGACCCCCGGGTGCGGGATGCGGCGGCGTGCGGGGCCCGCGCCCCCAGGCGCGGCGCCAGCAGTTTCCGGGCCAGCCAGGAAGCCGGGTGGCCTTCGGGCCACCGCGAGAGAGAGGGAGCGAAGGCGAGACCAAGGGAGGGTCCCCCCGTCTGCGAGCCAGAGATTGCGTCAGGGAGGGCTTCCAGGCGCTGATGGGATTAGCGCTCAGCGTCCGGGCCAAGGCGTGGCTTCGCTTTGTTTCTGGAGCGGAGTTAGAGTCGGAAAAAGCCTCCCAACTATGATAGCGTCTCTTGCTGCAAAACAGCTCGCCCCGACCAACCCTCCTAAGGACAGCTCTGAGTATCCTTGTCTTGTGTCGTTGCCCCTCCTCCCCTGAGCGCCCCCTCTGTGCCGGGCTCTGTCCTAGGCTCTGTGTGGCTCCACTCCGGTATATACACTCGCGCTTCCCCTTTCTGTCTGCCCTGTCCCTGCGCATCCTCACCACTTGTGGCTGTCGGGGTGAACTTTCTAAAATGCCGATCTGTCCTGTCACTCCCTAACACTTTTCATCCCATTGTCTGCAGGTGAAAGAGAGCCCCCTGAGAGTTAGTTAGTCGGCACCCCTTAACTCCCCCTACACTCAGCTATTAGGAGTCTGCCACGCTGCTCACCTCCCCTGGGCTCCTTTTCCAGTGCTCACCGCCATCACCCTGCCTCTCCCACTTCGCTGAGATGGCAAATCCTCCCCATCTATGGAGCCTCAACTCCGGGCTGGGACCCCCTCCCTGATCTCCCCATCCCCCCAGAGGGACGGCCCCACTCTGTGTCTGATTTGTTGCAGCCCTCCCAGCAGTCAGCTTGGGACACTACCCCAGCCATGGACCCATTTCCCACAGACTTCTCATTGCTGGTGGCCGGGGGCCAAGTCTATCTGAGCATAGCTCTGCCTCACAGGAGGCTCTCCATGAACAGCCGTCCTGCAGAGTTCAGGAGTCCTGCTTCACGGGAAGCTGGGGTTGTCATCCTCAGGGGTGAGGCAGTGTCCCTTCTTGAATCCCTTCTCAAGACCCAGACTTATGAGGTACCCATGCTGGGAGTAAGTGGCTTTCCCTGGCGATGTTCCTGACCTGCCGTGACAAGTCTGGCTTTCAGCCCTGGCTCTGCTAATCACCAACTGTGTGATCTTACACAAGACTTTTCCCTTTTCTGTGCCTCAGTTTCCCCATCCATACAGTGAGGGTGGCCCCTATGATGTCCAGTGTGGAAAGTGATGTAAGGAGTTGTCATGT
>NC_043712.1:35157257-35227594 GCF_006229205.1 Suricata suricatta | reverse complement strand
GTTGTTTCTGGCTTCTTCCCTAAGAAACAGTTTTCCAGAACTTCTACTATTCAGCTATATGCCCATTCTGCTGTGTATCCATCTATCCATCCCTTCCTCCCTCCCAACTCTCTTCCTTCCTTTACTCTTTCCCGCTCTTCCCTCCATCCCACCATCTATTAGGTGAGTACCAAGCCGCAGATGCGCGGCTGTGGAGGCCATGGTCTTTCTCTGTCCTGAGGATTATTCGTTTGGATCATGAAATGAATCATAAGCTGATTGAGGCAGGTGAGGGAGGGAAGTGGATAGCTCCAGTAATACGTGGGAAGTGATTCAAACCACAAGGCGGTGCAGGTGGGGAGGGGTAGGAGCTCAAGGGAGGGGGAAATCTCTGCGGAGGGGACCATTGCAGCCTCCTTGGAGAGTCTTGAGCATTTGCACTTGATCCATGGGACCCAGGCTGCCACTGAAAGACATTGATCTAAACACGGCAGGACCAGAGTTGTGCCAGGGTGGATCAGATGGGGAGGGGGGAGGGGAGGGGCAGGGGGAACTGCTGCAGTTACCCAGGAGAAAGATGACCGAGGCCTCTGAGGGACTGCAGAGGAGGAGATGGATTTTTGAGATGGTAGCCAAAAGTGGACTTGGTGACCAACTTACTGTGAATGTGAGGGAGGGCCAGCCTTGTGAGTCCGCGTGCAGGATGATGGTGACACCTTGCAGGACTAGAGGTGCACAGTCAGGCCAGTTTCAAAGGAGGAGGGCAGTGCAGAAGGCAGGTAAGAGCTGGTCCTACCACATACCCAGGACGTTCCAGAATGCTGGTCCAGGCCTATCTCCCTCGTAGCCACATGCATTTTATTTGGCTCTGCCAAAGACCATGAGCCCACAGGTAGTGTCTGGCTCCCCTAAGTGTCCTCAAAAGATAATGGGCCCCATGGGCCTTCAGCACAGGCCGAGCCTTGAGATTCCAGGCCATCAGCCTGCGGTTACCTCTGCCTGCGGTCCAATAGCACTCACAGATACCTATCCACGCAGGAGCTTTACGTGGTTCCAGAAAGACCAGGGTAAAGAGCCAGCCCCTGCCTCTTCTGGACCTCAGTTTCCTCCTCACTGCATAGGGGCCAATCTCTTTTTAATATTTAACCTCAGATATATTCCAGAGCTGCCTGGGGTTGTGGGCATTGCTGAAAAAGTATCCAGCAACCGGCACAGCTTAAATTCCAGAAGACACTCAGCCCAGTGCTTAGAGTTTCCTAGGACCTGCTCCTAGCCCTGGTCTCCTGCTGAACTTCAGTTTGCAGCACATATGATGGGGACAGAGAAAGGCAATGACCTTGGGTTGTGTAGAAGCCTCTAGCCTAATAATCGTGATTACCAATTATTAAGCTCCTACTACGTGCCAGACTTGGAACTAGGTATTTCATATGTGTTACCAACATTTGTAACAGCACTACAGGGCGTTATTATCAATTTTATAGGTTTACAGAGGTTGACTACCTTGCCCAAGTTCACACCTTGACCAGTGAGTGGACAGACTGGGATCTGACTTCCCAGCTGTGTGCCTGCCCCTCGGACACACTGACCACTTTCTGCCTGCTCCCCACCTGCTTCTCACTCGAGATGCCAGCCCCACAGGGAACTCTACACGCCCTGCAATTATCGCTAAGAATCTTAGTGTCCCTCCGCCCACATCTCCCAGCACCGGGGATATCAGAGCAGATGGCCTTTGGGGACCAACTAGCCCAGGAATTTCCTACTGAGCGGGGCTGTCACACCTCTTCTAGGGGAGGCCATGTGGCCAGGTCATTCCCAGAAGTTTCTTGTCATCTGTTGATTTTATTGAAAACAGAAGGGGAAGAGTGGTTCAAAGAAAGGGTTTCCTGCTCTGAAGGTGTTTTGAAAACCACAGATGTCATCCTTCCTTCACACAGATGGGGAACCAGGGCCCAGAGAGGCAGGGACTTGCCCAGTGCCTGTGGCAGGCCCGAGGGGCCACAGGCAGGACCCAAATATGGACAGCCACTTTGCAGGCGAGCAAGCCCTCTCCTCGCCCTGGCTCCTTCAGTCCTTCAAGGACAGTTTGCCTGTAAAGGGGCGGCGGGGGCTCAATGCTCCCGGACATCCTTGTTCCAGTAAGCAGTTGGGCAACCCTTCAGTGACCATCATTTTTGTCATTAGGAAGAGGAAGATGTATGTGAAGTAGAAAGTGTGTGAGATTTGAGGGAGGGAAGAGGGCGGAGGGAGGGACATTCTTAGATCTGGTTTTATTGTGGACTGATTGTGTGACTTTGGGCAATTCACGCGTTCAGCTGTTTCTGTTCTATGGTTTGGTTTCCTCAGCTCCCATTCTGGTGCCTTCTCTGTGCTAGTGTGGGATTTCCATTCATTTGTGTGCTCTTTCACTCAGCAAATGTCTGAACCCAGAGGTACTGAAAGAAGTCTTCAAAGACCAATTTAAATACCAGCAGCGCAGCGCTGCTTTCTTTAAAATATGGGAGGAGCGAGCACATTCTTGATCTGTGGGTCATAAGTTCAAGACCCATGTTGGGTATAGAGATTACTAATAAATAAATAAATAAACAAATAAATAAATAAATAAACTCAAAAAAATTTGTTTCAATGTGGGAGGAGCTTTTGACAGGGCAGTTTCTCCTAAGGCCGGAGGCAAAAGGTTCCCTGCCCAATAGTGATGATAACAATTGTAGTTGACATTTAGTAGCTGTTCACTGGGTCCCAGAACTGCTCTAACGCATTTCCATAGATCAGTTCGTTCAGTTCTCACAACCCTGTGAGGTAGAAACTGTTATCCTCATTTTACATGTGGGAGAAATGTGGCACAGGGTCATTAAGCAACTTGTCCAAGAGCATACAGTGAGTAAAAGGCAGAGCTGGGATTTGCCTCTTGAATTTCCTGGAAACCAGGCTGAAAGAGCAAGAGCTACTCATCTGGGACTCATTCTTTGTTTTTTTTTTTTTTTTTAATCAACTTATAATTTTTCTTCCTGATAAACTAGCAAAACCAGCTTTGCCCCAATGGCGAGACTAGGTGGCTTTCCAGCCTCTTGCCAAGGGGACGGAAGGGGCTTGTTCACAATCCCTGCCCTGACCCCTGATGGGCCTCCTTGGTGGGGATCCTGGAGAGGGCAGAGGAATGAGTCCGGCTGAGCCCCAGGAGGCCTCAGAGGACATTCAAGCTGAGGGAGGAGCCAGCCCAGCCCCAGGGCAGGGGGGAGGGGCACAACCGAGTCTTTATCTGGCAGTTAGAAGCTTGGGGCCCAAGCTTGGACCTTCAAGAGCGCCCATCCCATTCTGTGTCCTCTATCCTGGCAGACAGCCCAGTCCTGCCCTCTCTCAGCCCCAGGGAGCCATGCCCGGGCAGCTCCTTCCACCTTCCAGAAGCTCTGACCTCAGGTCCCACACGTGCCCCCTGGAGCTTCTACTCCTGAAGCCCCTGATTTTCATCCAGGGTCCCTCAGGCAGGTCTGTCCATAAACAGCTTGGCGTGGAGGAGGCTCTTAAGAAAGTTCTTTTCTCCTCATATTTCCTCCTCCTCAGGATCTGAAGACTCAGCCTCCCTGGACCTGATCCTCCTCCTGGGTCCGGAAACCCCCCACTGGCCCTCGGGCGAGGTGTCGGGTGAAGGACAGGGTTTCCCTCTTCGTGAGCCTGCTGGCCCTGGACTAGTTGTGGGAACTTGGGCAGGCGACTGCCCTTCTGGAGCCTAGGTTTCCTCATCAAAACAAACAAAAAACAAACAAAACCAGGTACAGCAGTGCGGGCTCCGCAAAGGGAGGTGATTAGGGTGATAAGTAAATAAGATCTTGCATGGGCCTCGCACCTAGAAACAGTTGGTCAGCAAACAGAAGAGAGGACCTTCTTCATTCTGGGCTGGTGCCCTGAGCCTGTATGACCCCTCTGAGCCTCGGTTTACCCCTCTACAAAATCAGGACATCGTCACTGCCCTCCCTCATAGTGGGGTGGCTGTGAGGGGTCTCCCTGCCTACTGCGGGGCTGGGTGGATTTTCTCTGACTTTTAATCTTTGTTTGTCTACGGTATTGGGTTTCTACAGAGTGAGGTGTGCCTTTTGCTGGGTGTGGTCACAAGTGATATCTTGCCTCCCAGAGGCCCCGCTCTGAGGAGCCACCTGGGTGGGGACTGGCCTCTGAGGTGGGAGGGGCTCCGGGGCCAGCAGGAGTTGTGGCCTTGGGGCCCCCATGCCAGGCAGTGGGGGGGAGTGGGGGTGAGAGAAGGCTCCCCTGCCGAAAAGTCTTCTTGACCCCTTTCTAGAAACCCTGGCCCAGGAAGCTGGCCCTGCTGGCGACAGTGACCAGCTGTGGCTTCTGGGGACCAAGTTTAGATTGGGCACAGGAACTTTCACTTTTGTTTCTTTTTACTTCCCCACATTCTGGGAGTGCAGTGACCTAGATTCTAGCAGTTTCATATGTCCGTCTCTGAAAAAAAAAAAAAACAAAACTGCAAGACCTTCAGCACTACTGGGTCCAGTACAACCTGAGCTTGGCACTCAAGGCTGCTTCTAAATTTTGTTTTTAATTTTTTGTTAATATTTATGTATTATTTTGAGAGAGAGAAACAGAGCATGAGTTGGGGAGGGGCAGAGAGAGAGGGAGACACAGAATCTGAAGCAGGCTCCAGGCTCTGAGCCATCAGCACAGAGCCCAACATGGGGCTCAAACTCACAGACCAGGAAATCATGACCTGAGCTGGTCAACTGCTTAACCAACTGAGCCACCCAGGCGTCCCTCAAGGCTGCTTTTAAACCAGCTTCATCTCAGCAACCCACTTGCTCCCTGCATCTCCCCCTTCTCCCCATAGCCCCGGATACACCAGATTCTGGGTCCCCCCTGGCTTTCTTTGTGCCCCTGCATCTCCTCACTGCCTCCTGCAGAAAATCTTTCCCATTCATTGATGGTCCCCACTGCCCACGCCACTCAGTCCCGTGTACCTCCTGTGGTGTCCCACTGTGGCCTGCCTGGGACATTGGAAGGGACATCAGTGTGGGCCTAGCCAAGCCCCTCCCTCAGATAGGGATTCTCTGCCACCTTGACCGTGTGCACCCACACCTCCCCCTGCACGTACACATACACTTATCTTGATCACTCCCTCTTCTCAGAGAAGCTATGAATTCCTTGGAAGCCTGAAGTGAGTCATTCACTTGTCTCCTCTCACCCTACCGTGATAGGACCTTATGGGGTCTCAGGATTTGAAGGGACTTGAAAGTCATCTGACTGGCCTCCAGTGCCTGAATCCTTATGAGAGGAGTCACTTTGCTTATATTCCTCCAGTGCTGGGGAGCTCATTACTTTGTAAGGTTTTCAGTTTTTAGAAAGCTTCGATTGAGAAAAAGATCTTTCTTAGGCTGAGCTGAAATCTGTCATCCTGCCCTTTCCACCCGTTGACCCCAACTTTGCCCTGTGGACCTCAGAATTCATCAGAAGCCTCCACTGTGTCTTCCAAAGTCTGATCCTCTAGGGTGAACATACCCAGTACTTGTACCCATTCCTTATAAGACCCCATTTCCAGCCCCTTCTCCACCTTGTCACTATTTCTGGACACACGACAGATGGTCACTGCCTCCAGACAAGGCCGGGGCAGGCTAGGTGAAGGACTCTGACAGGACCCCCTTCTGGTTCCCTTGAGTAGCTATGGCTTTCATCAGAGATATTCTTTAAGAATCTCTATGACTCCATAATCCCAAACACCACATTAACGTGCTAAACCCCAAATATTTTTTATTATTGTGGTAAAACACACACACACGCGCGCGACATAAAATTTACCATCTTAACCATTTTTGAGTATACTGTTCGGTAGTGTTAAGTATATTCACGTTGTTGTACACCAGATCTCCAAACAGTACCTTCCTTTTTCTTCCTCCCATAAACCTGAAATCATTACCTTTCATACCAGTGAAGGTTTGGCCCCTCACTTGGCCACAAAGACCTGAAGTTCCACCTCTTCCTGCGCCCGGCTACCACCCCCCCTTTGTTCAGTGTCCCCACGTCTGCCCCGCTGTACACCTCCCAAATCCTGGCGTTCAGCCACGCTTCCCCCTGCCTGACCAGACCTCACTGAAGGGCCCTGCTGGGCTCCAGAGTCCTAACTCTTCGGGTCATCGGAACCCCCTCGGGCAGCTAGACTACCAGCGGCATTACCTCACCTCTCAGGACCACATTTAGCCCAGAGTTCCCTGAGGGCAAGCCTTCCTTCTGCTCTCCTCAGAGACCCAGTGGGATCCGATCTGAAGCCCTGGGGGACTTGGGGACTCTGGCTGAGAGAGAGGAAGAAGACTCCCTGTGGGGTCATCTCAGCCTCTGGGGCAAGAAGAGCAGAGGAGAGGAGAGGCAGGGGTAGGGGTAGGCAGGGCGCTTCTTTCATCCTCCTCTTTATACCCTTACTGCTCACAGCCAGGCCTCAGGGAAGGGCCCCTGCCAGAAGGGACTAGCTCAGTGTAATCCCCCCCTCACCCCCGCTGTGGCTTTTACTTTTATTTTTACTTGTAACCCACCCAACTCACTCCCTTTTCACAGAGGGGCACTCCCAGAATCCTAGGGCTGGTGCTCAGTGACTTCACAGTCAGCCTGGCTGGCTCTGACAGGCATCCTTGGGGCCTCCATTCAGGGCCCACCTTCCCCCCGACCCCAGCCCATGTTAGGTTGCTTTTCTACAAGGTCCTCTTGCCCTAGGCTCACCTGCACCTTAGCCCTCTCACTGTTTGCCAGTGCCTGTTTACAAAGCTGTCTCCCTTTTGTCTGTGAGCTCACTGAGGGCAGGACCTCTCACACACAATCCAGGACCTGGAGTAGAGAAGGCGCTCAGAGAGCAGACCAACAGATGGGTGGACGGCGGCTGCTGCTGCTGCTGAATAGATGATGAGTCAGAAGATGGATGGATGAGTGGCGGGGAGACCGATGGAAGGTGTGGGATGGACGGGGTTCCGGCTCAGATCGAAACTGGTGTGGCTTCTGTCCTCTGCTGACCCTGCCTTCACCCACTTAGTCTCTCCCTGGCTCCAGCCTCCTTCATCTTGTCCTTTCAGAGGTCATGACCCAGTTGGGCCCAGGCTCCACCTCTTCCCTCACCACACGCCTGGGTCCAGCTCACCCCCACTGCTCCCCAACACCACCACATTCTTTTCCAACCTGTCCCTCACTCCACCTCCCTGGTGCTGTCCTTCTGTGCTCCCCTTCTTCACTTGTCCCCGTCACCCTCATCACAGCCAGGCCTGTTCTTCCTGGGCTCCCACCTCCCGGTCATTCCCGGTCGCCACTGCATCCAGTGGGTCTGGTCTGAGATACCTCGTCTCCGCACATTTTTTCCCAACGGTTCCATTGCTCACTCTCCCACCCACAACCCCCTGCGTCTTCTGTGCACCTGCAGCCCATCCCTCACCCAGCGGCCAGCACAGTCTCTCAGAAATGCAGATCTCAGGAGCCCAGCCCTGCACCCATTCAGTCGCTTCCGGTTGCCCTGGATAAAAGACCCAAATCCCTAACATGGTCCATATGGCCCTATGTGACCCAGGAGGTGCAGATGTGCAGAGATGTGGAGGGTGACATCAGGGGTATGAAGCAGGGCATCCTGATGGCTCGGTTGGCCCGGGTGCCAAACAGGAGCCACTGCCCATCCCTGTGGCCTGAGGGTCGAGCTGGGCATCACTATGAAGCCTGCCATCCTGCTTGTGGGGAGTCTTTTCCCTGCACTGAGACCCTACTCTCCGTGTTGAAATTATTGCAGCTTCCAAGCAGTTTAATAACGAGGTCCTGAAGGCCCACAACGAGTACCGGCGGCAGCATGGCGTCCCCCCACTGAAGCTCTGCAAGAAGCTCAACCGCGAGGCCCAGCAGTGAGTGTCCCCAGAGCCCCGGGTGACTCTGGCCCTTCGTGGCACTGTGGCTGCAGTCGTGGCAGGGCCCTGGGGTGCCTGGACGGACATAGGATGGGGGTGGGGCAGGGGAGTAGATGCAGCCAGGCTTGAACAACCCTTGTGCCACTTAACCTAGGCAGGTCCTTTTCCTCCAAGCCTCGGTTTGCCCCTCTGTGAAATGAGACTCTTGGGGGCTCAGGAGAGACGCCGGCACGATGCTCCTGGTTTGTACAACAAGCGCGGGGCAGGGAAGGAGGCCCAGCCACCCACCCCAGGTTAGGGCCCATACTCTGGGGCTTCCCTGGCTGGCACCCGCCCTGAGGCAGCACGTGGACTCCGGCAGGTACTCGGAGGCCCTGGCCAGCACGAGGATCCTCAAGCACAGCCCGGAGTCCAGTCGCGGCCAGTGCGGAGAGAACCTGGCATGGGCCTCCTACGATCAGACAGGTAGGTCACTTTCTCAGCTGTCCCTCCCCTACTCTGCCTGAGCTGGGCCTTGGACATGCAGGCCTCCTGGCCCCAGCACCCTCCTCGGTGTGGCCTTGGTGCTACAGGCCCAGAAAGAGAGAGGCACCACAGAGCCCTCTGCCTCTGTTCCCAGGGCTGCCTGCAGGTCACCACAAACTCTCCGATGGCTGGCTCCGGGCCAGGCCGGTGCTGGGTGCCAGGGACACAGAGATGAGTCAGACTGCCCAGCCCTCCTCTTCGAAAGAGCTCCCAGCTGAGGAATGGGGGGGGCGGGCGGGGGCGGGGGCGACAAATCACTTCTGTGCCCTTTTTGTGCAGAGTTTCAGCCTGACCCTGGGGGTGCCCCGGGAGCCCCAGCTACAGAAGAATTGTACTTTCTTCACATGTTTCTTTCTTTTAAGGGTTGGTGTATTAACTTTTAACACCAGAAGAATGCATTCGAGCTTTTTCCGTGTTAGAAAAAAAAATGAGAAAGACAATTCCTCCATCCAAGGTCACAGCCTGGAATGATGATCCCACCACAACTGACCAAACATTCTTGAGCTTCCTGGCTCTGACAGGGCTGTCCGGCTTTTTAGGAAAAATGCTTCAGAGAGCTACTTTGCCCTCTGAAGCCTTCTCCAGACCCCGATGGGAGGATGACATTCATGGGAGTTCCCTGGGGGGGTGGGGGTGGCCTCCTGGTCGCCCCAGAGCAGCTGTGCGCATGCTCCCGAGGAAGGTGGGAGCCTGCAGCCTCCTTCCCAGGCTCAGGCCGTGGGCTTTGGTGGGCCCACGGAGAAATCTCCCTGAAGGGATGGGAACAGATGTGATTGGTCCCAACCTTGTACTGGCTCCCTGTGGAGCCTTGAATGAGTCACTGCCCTCTCTGGGCCCAGTTTCCCCAACTCTGTTTCGTTAGGCTGTCTTTATCCCTACTCTGACTATGCACTGCGATCTTTTGCAGCACTTAAAAAAAAATCCCAACACCCAGTCTTTCCTCCTGGTACAATGAGTCCATGGCAGGCTCCAGGCATCAGCAACGTTTCAGTGCTCCCCAGGTGAAGCCAGAGTGTAGCCTCTGTGGTCTAAGGTCTTGCTACTCAAAATGTGGTCCACTGGCCAAGAAATGCAGACTCAGAGCCTTCGCCCTTGACCTCCTAAAGTCAGAATTTTAACAAGCGCCCCAGGTGATTCATGCACAAATCACAGTTCAGAGTGGGGCTAACTGCTGTGTGATCTGAGACTCCCAGCCGTGGCCCCGGCACCAACAGCTCCCAGGGAGATGCTGGGGATTTTCTCTTACCAGCACCTGCCGGGCCGGGGGCCGGCCGATGCTCCAGGTGAGGACCCTTCTGCCTGCAGTGGAGACCCTGGCCCACCAGCCCAATTACCTTTCCTCCTGTGGATATTTCAGGAGATAGACTTGGGGTGGGATGAGGCAGAGTCTCCCAAAAACTCAGAGCATCATTAAAGCCCTTGGAGTACGTTGCCTTCAGCCCTTGTGCGGAGGCCAAGGGAGAGGAAGGCTTTGCCTAGGATTACATAGCAAGTTGGTGGCAGGGCAGGGACACAGAGGCAGTCCCCCAACCCCAGGCAGGGCTCTTCCCAATCTCCAACAAAGCTCTGTCTTCAGCCTGGTTACACTCCTGGGCAGGAGCCCCCGTTTCAACTCACGGGTGCTTTATCAGACCTCTAACTGTGGGGTGGGTGGTTTGAGGTTAACAGGAGAAGATGGAAAGAGTAGTGAGTGGGTTGATGTTGCTGCTGAGGTGTGGTTTTTTTTTTAACTTTATTTATTTTGAGAGAGAGAGAGCACTCTGGAGGGGCAGAGAGGGGGGGGAGAGAGAATCCCAAGCAAGCTCCATGCTCTCAGTGCAGAGCCCAAGGTGGGGCTCAAACCCACGAACTGTGAGATCATGACCTGAGCCAAAATCCAGAGTCAGACGCTCAGCCAACTGAGCCACCCAGGCGCCCTGGTTCTGCTGCTGAGTTTTAAGCAGTGTCTTTCCCCTACAGGAAAGGAGGTGGCTGATAGATGGTACAGTGAAATCAAGAACTACAACTTCCAGCAGCCCGGCTTCACCTCAGGGACTGGTGAGTGAAGGCCTGGGCCTGGGCGGGGTTGCAGTTCGGAAAAGAACTAACCCTCTGAAAAGTGGCCCTTTCCCACCTATTTTATCTCTTCCGTACTTCTCTGGGATGACTTTGCCCAAAGGGCAAAACTCTCTTTCCCTATCACTTCTCCCAACACGCACACATCCCCCTCCACCTGAGAACACCCCAGCCACACACCCGCCCCCCTTCCCAGCAGCTCCAAGTTCTCCAGATGACTAGTGTGTCACGGGAGGCTGTGGGTTTTACCCGCTGCTCAGTGCTTCCTCCCAGGAGTGGCGCTCTGGCCCATCATCCTACCGCTGGAAAGCCCTCTCTTCAGGAAAAGGGCCCAGCTCCTCACTCTCTCCTCCTGGTCTTAACTCCCTCCACCCTCCTCCAATCCCTCCCTTCACAAGTGCTTCTTACCCCTACAGCCTCGCAGGCTCCCCCTTCATCTTCTCTCTCCAGTTTGGGGTTTAAGTGAGCTCAGAACGCAGAGAGCCTGACCTGTGCTCAGCTCCAGCACTTTTAGTTGTGTGAACTTGGGCTGACTCCCTGTGCTTCCCTGTCCCAGAGGGGGAGGGGTGAGGTGGTAGCCTCCTGGGGACATTCTGAGAGCTGGTGTTTAGATGCAGGGAAGAGCCAGGGGAAGAGCCAGCCATGGGACCATCATGGGACCATCAGCTTTTCTGCGAGGCCTCCAGAGTGAGCAGTAAACGTTTAGCTTACTACAGCCCCACCAGCTGCTCTGAGCTCTGGGCTCCCTCCTGCCCTCAGCAGGCTTTCCTCCCCTGACAATCTGTCTTTCCTCAGAACCAACTCAGATCTACTTGCAGCCAAAGATCGGTCAGAAGGGGCTGTGAGTTTCTCTAACCAGATGACACCAGGGAACCTGAAAAGGGGGTTCTCTGCCCCCACCTTCCCTCTCCCCTGCCCCATTCCACCCATGGGTGGGGCCACTATGGCCTCTCAGCCCCTGGGGCATTCTTCAGAAGCGGGAAGTGACACGTTCTCGGATCCAGTCACTGTTTCCTGTGGTTTGCTGCTCACCCTTCTGGGCCGGGGTTCTTGCAACAGTGTGGGCAGGACTGTGGGGCAGAGGTGGAAATATCTGCAGGGGCATTTCTCCTCCCAGCTCTCCAGGCTGGGGACAGGGAGGTGGCTGTCAGGGCCCTAGGCAAGAATTGATTGTTGTGTGGCTGCTCAGCCCAAGGGATGAGGAAGGGAACAGTAACAACTTCCTACCAGTGTTTAAGGATGCATATGCCTGTCTTCTTTTCATAGTCATCCAGAAGACATTTTATTTCACAGCATCTGGATTTGCTTACCCCACGAGCAAGACTCACTAGCAATTGGACATGTATCAGAGCGAGTGGTTAGCGTTGTTCATGCACATGGCACTTGACAATTATAAAGTGCCTCCACAGCCGCAGCCATGTGAGCCTCACAACACCATTTGTAGGTGGGGCTTTACCCTACCCATTTTGCAGAGGAGGAAACTGAGGCCCATAAAGAGGAAGAGTCTTCTTTTATATCTCCTATCTTCAGCCTGATGCTTTTTCCATGGCCCCTGCTCCGAGGTGGGCATCTCAAAGTGTCAGAGTTGGGAATGGGACTCAACTTTCCAGTTGAGTCCAACCCATTGCCCCACACCTCCCACCCTTAAAGAGGAAAACCCCAGAGCAGCTAGCCCCTCTACTGTCCTCGGTGCCAGTGGGCAATACCGGGGGACAGACTGCCTGATCCTAAGACAGGAGCACAGCGTTGGATGGTGTTATAATCAGAGCCTACAAGACCCTCAGCCTGGTGCGTGTGCCTCAGCCTCCCCAGAGCTGCTGCTTGCAGGGATTCCCCAGCCCGGGTCCATGAGGTAGGGAAGGGCCCTTGAAATACCCTGTGATCTACCCCCACCCACCTGGGCTCAGCATCTTGTGATGAAGGACACAGTTCTGTGCTATGTGCTGAGTGGAGAGGGATGGTTTCTTGCAAAATTCCTTTGTTATTTTCTGTTTTAATGAGTAGGTTAGTCTGTTTATTTATTCTGAGCAAATAATACTTTGACAGGACATGAAGCTTCCAAACTGTATAAGGTAAAAAAATCTTCCTTCCATCCCTGGCTCCAGAACTTTCCCTTCCAACCAGTGATACCAGTTCCCTGGGTATCATCCTAGAGTCGTTCTGATTTTATACCAGCATTTGTGTAAATACCTTCTCTTTTTCCCTTTTTGTATGTGTCAGGTATATGGTCTGTTTTGCACTTTCTTTCTTCACGCAGCAGAGTGTCAGAAATTGTTCCACATTAATACAAAAAGAGCTTTTTCATTCTTGCCTCCTGTTGTATGTTATTCCTTTGGAAGCATATACTGTAACATATTTAATATGTTTTTCAAATGTGTATTCTAGCAAGTTTGGGTCCATAGCAGGAAAGAGGATGTGATCCCTTTAGGGGAAAAAAAAAAAAGAAAAGAAACTGTAAGTGATTTAGTTGGAAACCATTGTGTATCTGATGGTTGCTAAGGAAGTGTGTCCTTTAACTCATCTCTGAATACCCATACTTCATTATCTCTGTAACCAGAGACCTCCCCAGCCAGAGGAAAAATTACTTAGTCTCATCTGTTTGGAAAAGGCTTCCACAGGAATGCACACTGCTGCGATGCACCTTGTGTCTGTAATCATTTCCTTGGTAACCGGCGGATAAAAGGCAGTTCGTCCTTGTCTGGCAGCAGAGAGAGTGAATGGTCAGTAGCCAAAGCATGTGGTTCTCTGGAGAGAAAAGGCTTGTGTGCAAGAGGGCTTGAGCCTTAGTAGAAACGCAGCTTCTAGAAGCAGTGACACGGGGCAAAGCTGCCGAAAGCCTGGAGCTGTGACTCTAAAGCGTAAGGACCAAGCTGAATTGGCAAGAAGTGTTTCTCCTCTATTTTGAAGTGAGAATCAGAGTTTATTGGGCAAAGGGTAATACAAGCTTAAGAATACGTGATAACGATGCGTAATTGGACCCAGGGTTTGCTTTCCTTTAGTTCTTGCTTTGATTTTATCATAGCAACTCTACTGTCCGGGTTTATGTTTGGTTATTCTCACAACTTAGTAACCTCAAATCTTTTATGGATGTAGACAAAGAAAAAAAGTATACCTAAATTTTAAAAATTATAAAAATGGAGTTCATCTCTAGGGCTAAATATACAATTTAACCAATGAACATTTATTCAGTCCTTACCATACATGAGACACAATGGAAGATAGCAACGGAAGGGTTGGAAGAGTGTGATTATCTACCTTTCTTCCGTTCATTTGTTCATTCTTCCTTCCTTCCTTCCTTTCATTTTGCGGTAAAATGTATTTACCATAAAATTAACCATTTTTGAGAATGCAGTTCGATGAGATTAAGCACATTCATGGATTGTACAGCCACTGCCCTACCCATTTCCAGAACTTTTCAGCCGTCACCAAATGAAACTCTGAACCCGTTAAACAATAACTCCCATCCCGCCCTCCCCACCCCCCACCCTTAAGCTCTGGTAACCACTATTCTACTTTTGTCTCTATGAGTTGACTATTCTAGGCACCTAATATAAGTAGAGTCATTAATATTTGCCCTTTTGTGTCTGGCTTATTTCACTTAGCATAATATCCTCAGTGTTCATCCTCAAGGTAGATTGTATCAGAATTTCATTCCTTTTTGAGGCTGAATAATATTTTGTTATGTGTATATGTACAACATTTTGTTCATCCATTCATCCATTGGTGGACATTTGGGTCCCCCCCCCCCTTTTGGTTACTGTAAATAATGCTGCTGTGAATATTGGTGTACAAATATCTGAGTCTCTGCTTTCAGTTCTTCTGGATTTATATCCAGAAGTGGAATTACTGGATCATATGATAATTCTATATTTAATTTTTTGAGGAGTCACCATACTGTCTTCACAGTGGCTACCCAATTTTACATTCCCATCAGCAAAGCATAAGGGTTCCAATCTCTACACTCAACAATACTTGTTATTTTCTTCTTCAAAAAAAAAAAAAAACAAAAAAACAGGGGCACCCAGGAGTGGCTGGCTTCGGCTCAGGTCATGATCTCACAGTTCATGGGTTTGAGCCCCACATCAGGTTCTGTGCTGACAGCTCAGAGCCTGGAGTCTATTTCGGATTCTGTGTCTCTCTCCCTGCCCCTCCCTTGCTCGCACCCTCTCTCTGTCTCAAAAATAAACATTAAAAATATTTAAAATAATAATAATATTCATCCTAATGGATGTAAAGTGGTTACCCTCTTTCTTTGTTACCTGCCTTGTGAGAAACCTAGTTACTCTGATTATAATTTTCCTCCTTCCGTCTGTCTCTTATATTCTTCATCAGATATTTATTGAGCATCTACCTGTTCCAACCTCAGTGCTAAACACTGGGTATATTATGGTCAATAAGAAAGGTGAGGTTCCCACCCTCAAGGAGGAAACATAGTCTCTCAGAGTTGTTTTAGCAAATGAATGCCATTCTGTGATATGGAAGTAAATATTGACTTGTCAAAGGATCTCTATGAGTCCTCAACAGTAAAAGTGGGAGGGAGCTTATCCCTCCCAACCTCTACTCCTAGGAGCCAGAAGTGTTAATGGTCATTGAGCAGAGAGTCCATTACAGCAACTCTCTGACCCCAAAGCAGAAGGGGAGTTGGAAGCTGAGCTATATTAAAAGCTCAAAAAAAGCAGTGAGTGAGGGGCAGGCAGCCTGAGATGGAGAGAAGCCTAGCAAACCACAGAAGTATCTGGAAGGTCAGGCAGTAGCTTGAGACAGAACTGGACTGTTGGGCTCAGAGCAGAGGGAATTGGAGGAGGCTCTAACCTGTCAAGGTCTCAAAGAGCTCGAAATAGAAAGCGTGCACCTCAGTGAGGGTGGAGCCCACGTCCAAGATGGTTCTTCCACATGCCTCTTTATTCACTCATTTCATTCATTCATTCATTCAACAAAAGTTTAGCTTACACTTTTCATGTGCCAGGCTGCACCACGGTACTGAGTATACTGAAACAATTTCATTCCTGCCTTTGTGAGTCTTATAGCCTAGTCAAAGAGCCAAGCAGATTAGCAAGAAATCAAACACACAGAACATTGCAAATGGGAAGAATGCTGAGGGGGGAAAACAGGGCATGATAAGATGACCTGGAGAGGGAGGTGTTCAGGAAATGAGTCATTGTGAAAGACATCTCTGCACAAGTGACATTCAGGCTGAGGCCTAAGGGACAAGAAGATGTTGATCATCATTTTGTGTTCCACACAATGGCCAGGGTGTATAAGGACTCCGGTGGGAAGTAACTGATGTGCCCAAGGAATGGAAAAGGGGCCATGGGGCCAAAGCATTCGCTTTCATCACTTTTATTCTAGATGCAATTGGAAGCAATTGAAGGATTTTTAAGCAGGAAAGTAAACAAATATGTCTAAAAATGGTTACTCTGGCTACTTTGGTAGAAAGTGAATTAGAGGAGGCAAAGGCAGATGCTAGGGAGCCCATCACGGGCCGTTACCATGGTCCAAGTGAGAGTGTTTGTGGTTGAGACCAAAGTTTGGGAGTAGATGTACTTAGGATTTTTTGGAGTTAGAATCTTCAGGATCAAATGATGTGTTGTCGAGGGAGAAATGAGGGAGAAGGAGGAATAGAGACCAGCCCCTAGCTGGGGTTGTGTGAGTAGAGGGATCATTAATGGAAATGGAAGGTAGGGTAGGAAGAGGAGCAAACTCTGGGGGGTGGGGAGGGCGGGGAACCAAAATCAAGAGTGAGGTTTGAATAGGTTACATTTGAGATGCCTGTGAGTCATCCAAGTGGAAATGTCAAGTAAATAGTTGTATCTGGAACACAGAGATTTGGGCTGGAGAAATACATTTGGGAGCCAGGGAAAGATGAAATTACCTAAAGAACGCAGCAAGAAAAAACCAGCCCAGGGCTGAGCCTTGGGAAGCGAAGACCCCTCCAACATTTGCAAGTGAGAAGGAAGAGGAGGACAAAGAGGCAGTGAGATGGGGATGCCTGGGAAGGGCAGCATCGTGGGAACCAGAAGAGGGGAGTGCTTTGAAAAGGGGAGTTGCTGACCCTATTAAATGTTCCTGAGATGTCACACAAGATAGAGACAAAAAGGGATCTTTGGGGGAACATGGAGCTAGATCATCAGTGACCCTGAAGAGTACAGTCTGGGAGCGGGGTGGAGAGAGGTGCTGAAAGGGTGTCATCCAAACTATTGGGGTCACTCAGCTTTGTTGTGATCTCTGGGAGACCGTGAAACCTTGAGGCACTGAGAATCGGTGAGCTGAGGATCTGTGAGGCTGATTGAGAGGACCCGAAACCTCCGAAAAGCAGCCAGGCCTGTGTCTCCTTCCTCTCATTGGTGTGTGTGAAGATCAAGCTTCCTAAGATCAAGTGTGGCGTTCAAGAATCCTTCGAAACATCCTTCTCCAGATTCTGCTAACTGATCTGTTCCCTTGTCCCCCCATCTGTGCCCCTACAGGACACTTCACTGCAATGGTATGGAAGAGTACGAAGAAGATGGGAGTGGGGAAGGCACCTGCAAGTGATGGGTCTTCCTTCGTGGTGGCCCGATACTTCCCGGCAGGGAATGTCGTCAACCAGGGCTTCTTTGAAGAAAACGTCCTGCCTCCAAAGAAGTAATTCATTAGATGTAATGGGAAGGTGGCGGACTTAGCGTGGATACAAAGTACCTAGAACAACAAAAACTCAGCGGTGTGTCTGTCCCTGTGGGCGTGTGTGCTTGGTGTGTGTTTGATGCATGTGAGTGTCTTTTGCACACACACACTTGCACATACGGTTCTGCATGAACTTATTCTTATCAAAGGAAGGAGCGTATGAATCCTTTATCCTAATGGTTATCTAGACCACAATTATTTCGACTTTAGGAGGAAAAATCAACTTGAAATCGTTTGTTGTTTTTTTTTTAAAGCTAACTTCTTTTGTATATTTCTTACGATATCCATCCCTGGGCTTTTTCTATTCCAAATGTTTGCGATGCTTAGAAGTGAAATTCATTTTGTACGATCTTCTTGCATTGTAATCTACTTTTGGTAGATATTTAAGAATATTAAAGTCTCATTTAACTGTAACATAAAACAGCTTTAAACACATAAACATAAAGCAGCTGCCACTGGGAACTTGGGGCAGGCAGCAAGTCCATTTCACAGACTCCCTGAGATTTCTCAGTTGTAAGACATGAGGTCATTGACATGCCTCCTGGAATCCTCTACTGGGAATGCCAAAGAACAAATGGAGAGAAAAGTTTTACTTCCTTGCGTTTTCTACCTTTAAAGAGCAAAATACCACCACTACCACCACCCTTGCCCTGCCCCCACCTTTTTTCTTAAAATTCTCTGGCAATACAGAGCTCAATATGTGCCTTCTGGTTTCTAAGGCCTTGCTTGGGTCAGGCCTGAAATCACCCCCTCCCCCGCCTCTGCTAGGTGGCCCAGGCCCCGCTCTGGGAGAAAGCCCCTTACACGGCCTGGGCTCATGGCCAAGCATCCGACAGATGAAGTCAGTGCGCGTGGGGGAGAGTGTGAGCTCACCAGGGCCCCCAGAGGAAACCCTCCAGCCTCTGCCCTCCCCTCACACAGGGCGGGAGCCCCGCTGTTCCGGGCAGCTGTGGCTGCAGCTGTGCTGGCTGCTCCCTCCAGGAATGTGACAGGCCCAGACGTTCCAGGGAGAGATCCCATGTGGAGGGTTAGGACCGCCAACTTGCTTCTGTGTTTTGCCTCAGACTATACAAAGTTCCCCTGAATAACAATTTCACATGGTCCACGTGAGGAGCACCAACCCAGATGCCCAACTGAGTGCCGTGAATGTGTGGCATCTCCGAGTCCTAAGATAGCAAGGGTGGGAGTCAGAAGGCCGCCAGCTTAAAGACAGAAGTCTGAGCAGGCCAGTCAGGAAACATGCTTCCTGAAGGTCTGGGTTACACTGTGAAACAGTCTCATGCTGTGCCCTTCGTTTCACCCAGGGATATTGACTAAGACAACAATAAAATCTTTTTCTTTTGTGTAACATCCTCCATGTCATTCATACCTGATTCTTAATTGGTGTCTAAGGTAATCATAACTGTCAGTTCAGGTCTTAAGTAACTCAAGCTTCTGAATACCTCCAACCTCTCCCCTGTACTTTGTGCCTCTTGGGCAGCCATGTTTTGAACATGTGACCCACCCTCACGCAGCTGATTGGACTAAAGAGTTTGCCAGTTGCACTGAAAAAATTAAGATGCCGTGAGTTTGAACGAGGGCCACGGCAAGCCAAAACTGTATGTAAGCCAAGTTGCCAGCTGAAAATACATAGAAGTGAGAAAGCCAGTTGTTAGAGGTACAAAAGGGGTGGAGTGAGCTTCCTAGCTCCAGGCCAAATCTGTGTATGTTTAGAGCACACCCCTCATCTTCAGGGCTTCCCAACGAAATGATAGGCTAACTGCTGCTCCCCAGAAGGTTAGAATATTAGGGTCCCTTCCCTCAGGAAGTCTTATTCAACCAAAGAATGAGCTGGACAGAAAGCTGAGGATGGGTGGAATAAAAAGACTGGGCTGAGGCCACACCTAGGCCACCACCTGGAGCAACAAGGACTGAATGACCAGTCAGTGAACTTCCCAGTGGCTCCCAGGGACACCTTCCACCCAGTACACATACATGACTGGGTGGTGGACGCAGGCGTGCATCCAGGCTCTTGATGCTTCCATCTGTTTCCTCAGGTGGCTGGAGAAAGAAAAAAGCTGACCAAAAGAGCATTCTAGGCTGAAGAAATGCCATGCAACAAAGCTGGCTGAGCAGGTGGTCATTAATGTCACTTCTTTAATGGATTTCTTAAAGACAGCAACTCCCACAATTAGTAAGAGCCAAAGACAAGCCAGGTTACCAGTTCTCCTTTGTCGCCAGAGAGCAGCGGAAGGAATTAGGAATCCTGGCCCCAAGCTCTAGCCCTGTGCTCTTAGGGTTGTGTGCCCTTTCCCACCTGGCTGCAATCTGTCCAGCTGTACATGGTCTGGCACAAAGTTAAGTCCACTGGATCTTCCCAGGTCCCGCGACACTCCCTATGCCCACCTTTCTTAACTGGAGAGACTTCCTGCCCTGGTGTTCTAGTGCCTAAAACAAATGCAAAGGGGCACAGCCACCACCTCCACCAAAATGGCCCCAACGCTAAAGGATGTGGGTACAAAGAAGTGGATGCAACAACAGGTCTGACCCAGCATCCGCTACTCATGGTTGAAATGCCCCTGGAGGTGAGGTCTGCCAGCCTCACAAGGGCAGGCCTAGATGCCAATGGGAATGAAAAGGCGGTTGGCATCAACACCAAGAGCTCTCACCTGCACCCAAGTCTCGGCCACTTCTCGCGAGATCAGGGTTGGCGAAGCATTTAGAGCTCCGTTAGTCTCACATGGAGGAAACGGTTAGAGAGGAACCCATCTACACCACACAGCTAGTCTGGTGGCGAGGCTGATATCAGACTTCTTTTCATGGGGAAAAACAGTTCTTAGCCTTTTGTAGAGATACGTCAAGAGACTGAGTGCCTGTACTCCAGGTATCAAAGTGAACAAAGGCAGCTTTCAAACGTAAGTACTTTTAAGTAATTTTCAAGTTGCCAAATCCCCAAAGAAAAAGCCTGGTCTAAAATGGAAGGGTGTGGTACAGAGCCATTGAATGACAACTTGACCAAGCCAGGCCGGGAAAGAGCCTGTAGGCTCGCATTCCCCCACGCTCCTGGCACCACTTTGCCCAGTAGGGGCACTAAGGCCCGCCTTAGGGTCAGGAGTGGGGCTCGGGGCCCAGGTTCTCTCTGTGCAGTCTGGCCATCCCCGCAAAGGCCTGCCCCTCGCCGGGGGCTCCCCAAGCGCCGGGTGGGGCCCCTGGGCTCTTCCACTGTCCGCAGGAGCCAGGCCCTTGGGGAAGCCCACGCCCGCCCGGGTTGCCGAGGGGTGACGCCCCGGGTCTCAGACGGCTTCTCTCTGTGGCCCCCGCCTGTAAAGCGGGCACGGGCGGCTGGGTGGTGAACGTGGGAGGTTCTGCCACGGGCATTGCGGAAGCCCCGTGGCAAGAGGGGGAGGGGGGCCCACTGCTTCCCGGCGGGAGCCGCGGCGGCCGAGCGGGTGGCGCTGCCGGCTGGCCTCCGCGGCCGGAGATGGCTCCCCAGCTCCACCGCGTGGCCAGAAGGGGCTCGGGGAGCCAGCCCAGAGGGGACGCGGGATTCCAGACCACGCCCCCTCCACCATCAGGAGCCAACCAGACCAAGGCAGGTATTTAGGAAGGGAGCAGCCAAGAACACCAGCACTGGGCGAACTGATTAATAAAGTAACGGCTATTAACATTTATGCCAAACTTTGTGCTTAACACTCTCTAGTCATGTTCTCATTTAAACTCTTGAGATTATTCCCATCTCGTGGTTGAGGAAACATGTTTAGAGAGTCCTGAGCTACCTGTCCAAGTCCACACTTGGAGAGAGCTGACCCACCACAGCCCCCAAAGTTGCATGACTACAGACTTGGTAATGTGGAGAGAAGGTCCCAGTTTGCTGTGGAACCGAAATAATCAGTGCGTCAGAGACCCTCCCATCCCCCAATGTGTGGCTAACTTTGACCCTGCTCCAACCAGTAGCCTCTGCCTCTCCATTTTAAAGAAGAATGGTGCCCATGGCTACAAAGGTCAGAACCTGAACTTCTCTGTTGACCAGGAGCCTTGGCAGAGAAAGGTACCTTGAGGCTTGAGAATCAGAGCCTGGTGAGAACTAGGGAGTTAGGAGCTTCCTGGAAAGGTGAAGAGCACAGAATTAGAGAAGGCTTGGGTTCCAGTCCCTAGTCAGCTTCCAACCCACTGTGGGATCTTGAGCAAGTCCCTTCTCTACTCTGGGCCTGTTTCGCTATCTGCGAGAAGATTCTTTTAGATCCCAAAATCTACTTTCTTCTCTTCCCATTCCACCCCCCACCCAAACTGGCTCTAATATTCCAGAAATAGCCTTGAACTAAATTTGAAAAGCCCCAGATGAGAGCTGCAATCCTTCTGAGTTTCTCCTGAGCTCTGGGCCCAGGGCTTTAAGTCCTGGCAGTGGACCTAGCCTTGGCACATTGGAACCATCAAAGGGGAGAAAAGTCCTGTGCCTCTGAGAAGGGCCTCAGAGGGCAGGCATTGTGATGACTTCATCCACTCTATGACATCACCCTCTCTCCCAGCCCCCCTCCTCTCTGATCAACTGCTCTGCAAACAACCATCAATCTGAAACCCAAAGGTCTGAGAAAGTCTGTTCTCCAGTACCTGCTGCTGATCTGCCTCAGCCAGCAAGAAGCACCATGAAGTTGGAATTCATGGAGAAAAACTACAACAGCTTCGTGCTGCAGAAGCTGAACAAACAGAGGAAATGCAAAGAGTACTGGGACATGTCCCTGACTGTGGACCACCATGTCTTCTTTGCACATCGCAACGTGCTGGCTGCTGTCTCTCCACTGGTGAAGAGCCTCATCTCCAGCAATGACGTGCAGACCACCGATGAGCTCTTTATCACCATTGACCCCAACTACCTGAGTCCGGCCACGGTGGACCAGCTCCTGGACTACTTCTACAGCGGCAGGGTGGTGATCTCGGAGCAGAACGTGGAGGAGCTCCTTCGTGGGGCCCAATATTTCAACACACCACGCCTTCAAATCCACTGTAATGACTTCCTGATTAAGTCCATCTGCCAAGCAAACTGCTTGCGCTACCTCTTCTTGGCTGAGTTGTTTGAGCTCAAAGAGGTATCAGACGTGGCCTACGCTGGCATTCGTGACAACTTCCACTACTGGGCCAGTCCTGAGGGCTCTATGCACTTCATGCGCTGTCCACCTGTCATTTTTGGCCGCCTGCTCCGAGATGAAAACTTGCATGTGCTCAATGAGGACCAGGCTCTCAGTGCACTCATCAATTGGGTGTACTTCCGGAAGGATGAGCGGGAGATGTATTTCAAGAAGTTCTTCAATTACATCAACCTTAATGCTGTCTCCAACAAGACACTGATGTTTGCCAGCAACAAGTTGATGGGCATGGAGAACAGCTCAACCCACACGACCCTGATTGAGAGTGTCCTTATGGACCGAAAACAGGAGAGGCCATGCAGCTTGTTGCGCTACCAGCGGAAAGGGGCCCTGCTTGATTCGGTGGTCATTCTAGGGGGCCAGAAGGCCCAGGGCAAGTTCAATGATGGAGTGTTTGCCTATATTATCCAGGAGAACCTGTGGTTGAAGCTGTCAGAGATGCCCTATCGGGCAGCAGCACTTAGCGCCACCTCTGCTGGTCGTTACATCTACATCTCTGGTGGCACCACTGAGCAGATTTCAGGGCTGAAGACAGCTTGGCGGTATGACATGGATGACAACTCCTGGACCAAGTTGCCAGACCTGCCAATTGGACTTGTCTTCCACACCATGGTGACCTGCGGGGGCACAGTGTACTCAGTGGGTGGGAGCATTGCTCCAAGGCAGTATGTCTCCAATATCTATCGCTATGATGAGCGCAAGGAGGCCTGGTGTCTGGCAGGGAAGATGAGCATCCCTATGGATGGCACAGCTGTGACCACCAAGGGTGACCAGAAGCTGTACATTGTCACTGGGCGGTGCTTGGTGAAGGGCTACATTTCCAGGGTTGGAGTGGTGGACTGCTTTGACACCAGCACTGGGGATGTGACCCAATGTGTCACCTTCCCCATTGAGTTCAACCACCGGCCCTTGCTCTCTTTCCATCAGGACAACATCCTCTGTGTACACAGCCACCGGCAGAGTGTGGAAATCAACCTGCAGAAGATAAAGGCCACCAAGACAACCACTTTGGTGCCACTCTTGCCCAATAACTGCCCTTTGGATGTGTCCCATGCTATATGCTCCATTGGAGACAGCAAAGTGTTTGTGTGTGGGGGTGTCACCGCAGCCAGCGATGTCCAGACAAAGGACTACACCATCAACCCAAACGCCTACTTGTTGGATCAAAAGACAGGCGAGTGGAAGACCCTGGCCCCGCCACCGGAAGCACTAGACTGTCCTGCCTGCTGTCTAGCCAAACTACCTTGCAAGATTCTTCAAAGGATTTAAACAACTTTTTAAGGGGGAGAATAAGTAAATGCCTTATTATTCACAATTTAGTGAGAAAAAGAGAGGGAGATGGCCTCTTGATTCCTTCTTAGTGATCCAGTCCATGTATGGCCCTGAAAGAGGAGATCCTGGGCTAGGGCTGCTCCCATGTGTGGAAATTCAGGGCTACTGTGTCACTGGCGGGATCCCAGCTGAGGCTGGAATGGAGCCTCCTGTGGGTGGGACTAAAGCATCTCCTGGGCACTGGCCACGGTGGTGTCTGGAAAACCCCCACTCTATCCCCTATAGTCATCTCGCCAGTATCTACTAGACTGACAGATAAAGCATTTGCTTAGAGTTATAAAACCTCAGGCGCCTCCAACATTCACTGCCCTTGAGTCTGTCTACCCAGGAAGGCAGGGGAGGGGAGATCCCAGGTTTGGGACAGACTCACAGGCTGGGAGTGAGGTAGGGGAGGGTAGAGAAAGTGGTGTGGGAAAGGCTCAGGGATGGGGGCAGAGGGAACAGAGGAGGCAGGGTTCCTTGGCTGTTGTGTTTGTGCAGCTATGGTGTGTTTGTGTCTTATTTGTGGGGAAGTTTTGGGGGGTTATTTACCATTGTTTTCAGTAAGCAAACTTCATTGAAAACTTTCTGCAGGAATACAGGGTTTGAGGGATTGGGAGCAAAAGAGAGATGAGTAAAGGGAGAAAAAACAAACCTCTATAGTAGTCCCCCTTCTCTGTGGTTTTGCTTCCCATTGTCAACTGTGATCCAGAAGCAGATGATCATCATGTATCATCAGAAGACAGTAGTAGCCTAACACTATGTCACAACGCCCACATCACTTACCTCACTTCATCTCCTCACACAGGGATTGTATCAAGTCCCATCATCACAGGAAAGGGGAGTACAGCACAATAAGATATTTTGAGACAGATGACATTCACCTAATTTTTATTATAGTATATTGTTGAAATCGGTCTATTGTTGGCTATTGTTGTTAATCTCTTACAGTGCTTAATTTATAAATTAAACTTTATCAGGGGTATGTTTGTATAGGAAAAAAACATAGTATGGAGTGGGTTCGGTATTATCTGCAGTTTCAGGCATTGATTAGGGGTCTTGGAAGGGATCTCCTGCAGATAAAGGGGGGAACTACCATGTCTCTGTTGGAGAGAAACTTGGGGATGAGGTGAGAGGACAGGGTAAGAGAGGCAGGATGGTATAGTAGTTAGGAGTACAGACCTTGGGACCATTTCCACCACCTGCTGGGTAATCCTAGACAAACTACTTAACATCTCTGTACCTTTGTTTTCCTTATCTGCAAAAGAGATAATGAGAGTGCCCTACCTCATAGGGTGATGTGAAGTTTAAATGAGTTAATACATGTAAATCTCTAAGACAGTTCCTGGCGTATATAAAAGTGTTACGGGAATATAATTTTTTTTTAAAGGAAAATAAGAGTGTGGCAAGGGTCCAGGTTCTTGTGCCTCATTAAGGTCCCGTAAAATGCTCTCTGAGACTCCCTACCTCAAAGCCTTCATGAGCCTTCTTTAATTCTAACTCTCTCTGTTTCCCTTTCACTCATTTGTGCACGAATATATAATCCTCATTTATCTGCTAACTCGTTCATGAATTGACTTATTCATACACTCAGCAGTTCACATGCACACCGTTCACTGAGGCCTCTCTGTGCAGGTCGTTGTCCCAGGCGTTGGGACCACAGGCATGACACAGACAATCCACGCCCCAGTAAGGGAGTATCTATAATAGTGCTGGGCAACAGGAAAATAATGCAAGCCACGTATGCAATTTAAATTTTTCTAGAAGCTATGCGACCAAAGTAAAAAACTGGATGAGATTACTTTTAATATATTTTATTAACCCAGTATATCCAAATATTATTTAGACAAGTAATCACTGCAAACATTTACTAATGGGATATTTAACATTCTTCTCGTATGATGTCTTTAGAATCCTGTGTATTTTACACTTACAACTCAAATGCATTTGTATTAATCAAATATGTAAGGACCCGGGAGGCTAGTGGCTACTTTATCAGTGCAGGATGCTTGAGATAGCCTCAGGGGGCAAGCCTGCTCCATCCCCCCCTTCCTTTTTTTTTTTTTTTTGCCTCTCAGTCCCGTTTGACCTGCTCAGCATCATCTTCTTGACCTCTCTGCTGGGTGGTCTCTGGCTTCAAAGCCTGCCTTCTGCCCAAGTCCTACTTTGCTCCCTGTAGGCCAGGACCTTCCACTTCACAGCTGACCTCTTCTCTGGAGTTTCTCCCACCTTGCTCACTCCTTCAATGCCAGTGGCCCCCACCTCTGCTTACCCCACTGCCATCTTCCTGCTGGAAGAACAACAGGGTCTTACAGATCCATGCGACTAAGCCCACCTGCCGCACCCCCGGCCCACCAGGCTTATCTGGCCACTGAGTCCCTTCTTACTGACTCCGGATGCCATTCGCCACAGCTGATTCCCTAACCCTCTCTGGTGTCCTGGGGCCCCACTCTTTCCTCTCTTTCTCAACTGTTTACCTCTCATTCTGCCACCACATGTCCAGAGAAATAGAGGTCAAATTATCTGAGCTCCATGAGCAAGCCCACATCCACCGAAACTCTCTCCGGCCCTTCTACTGCTTTCCTGCATCTCAGAGGAAGAGCTGTCCTTCCAGGATTCAGTGCTGAGCCCCGCTCCTGGGTCTCCATTTTGTCCCCTCACAATTTCTCAGGACTCTCAGTTCCTCCTCTCTCTACATCCCCTTCTCGATTTTTTTCTCTTTATTCCATAATATTCTCTCAAGTTTCTGTTTTTCTGGAAACAAACCCTCTCGGCTCTGAAGTCCACCTCTTGCTGTCTGCCCATCTATTTCCTTAGTTGAGCTTCCTGTGCCTATATTCTCTGGCTCCATCTCTCACTTCCAGATCAATCTCTAAACCACTCAGTCTGGCTTCTGTGCCTATCATGCCACCAAACTGTCTCCTGACAACATTGTCCTCTTTGTCCTTTTCTCAATCAGTTTCTTTTACTTGCAGTTCTGGACAGAACTGACCTCTCTACCCTGCAGGAGAATCACTAGGGTGCTTGCAAAAAAGGGAGACCTTGGCGTGGTAGGATTATAATTTGATATATTAACCCAGGTGGTCCGTCCTTCCTTCCTCCCTCTTCTTTCTTTCCTAACCCCTTCCAACTTTAAAATTAGACCATATGGCAATGTAAACTGGTGCAGCCGCTCTGGAAAACAGTGTGGAGGTTCCTCAAAAAACTATCCATAGAACTCCCCTATGACCCAGCAATAGCACTGCTGGGGATCTACCCAAGGGATACAGAAGTGCTGAGGCATAGGAGCACATGTACCCCAATGTTCATAGCGGCACTTTCTACAATAGCCAAATCATGGAAAGAACCTAAATGTCCATCAACTGATGAATGGATCAAGAAGATGTGGTATATATATATACAATGGAGTACTATATGGCAATAAGAAAGAATGATATATGGCCATTTGTAGGAAAGTGGATGGACCTTGAGGGTGTCATGCTAAGCAAAATAAGTCAGGCAGAGAAGGATAGATACCATATGTTTGCATTCGTAGGTCTAACAGGAGAGACCTGGCAGGGGGCCAGGGGGAGAGGAAGGGGGAAAGAGCGGGGAAGAGTGAGGGACACAGATCAAGGGAGACTACTGAATACTGGAGACGAACCATGGACTGAAGGGGGGGGGGGGGGGGGGGAGGGAGTGATGGTCATGGTAGGGGGCACTTGTGGGGAGAAGCACTGGGTGTTATATGGAAACTAATTTGACAATAAACTATTATAAGAAAATAAATAAATAAAATAAAATTAGACCATAAGGCTGAAACATTTGAGGCTTACTACCCTGAGGAGGCTGGCAGAGCTGAATGTAGAGTCAAATTCTTGGCTTTAGCTGCAAGGGAAACTTTAGCAACTCAAAGCAGAGATTGTGGTCTTAAAAGACAAGGTTTTGAACTACAAACTCAGGTCTTCAAACTCAGGCACATTAAGTCTTTCCAAAGAAAATTCAGACATGCATAATATTTAGGACATCAGTTTCCAGATCTTCAACTTTTTCCCTAAAATCAATCTACCTGAGAATATACCTGTGGTGGAGATTTAATTCTAGTTCTTTTTTCCCCACCTTCTCTTTCACAATTATTCGTTCAACACCTTATACACACACACACACACACATGCACGCACGCACATGTATGCACGCACCCACACAAAGCCACCTTTACCCATCCCACATCCTTCTAGGAGGTACTGCCTCACAGAGCCGCACAAGGGTGTAAACTTGTGTTTACACAAAGCAGGGAAGCATCAGTGAAGCCTCCTTTCATCAAGACACCAATGTCCGAAGAAGAGTTTGTTGTGTTTTTCTCTTATTTATCCAGTATTTTTGTTAAGGTGTGAAGTCTGATGTTAAAAACTGGGGTATCTTGGGGCACCTGGGTGGCTCAGTCTGTTGAGCGTCTGACTTCGGCTCGGGTCACGCACTCTCAGTTTGTGAGTTTGAGCCCTGCCTTGTGCTTTGTGCTGACAGCTCAGAGCCTAGAGCCTGCCTTGGATTCTGTGTCTCCTCTCACTGTTTGCTCCCTCTCTCTCTCAAAAATAAATAAAGGTTAAAAAATACTAAAAACTGGGGTGTTTTGTCCACGTTAGGTTGTTCAGAAATATTAAATAGCGTGATGGAATGATGATACATTTTGAAAAGGTTTATTGAGGTATAATTCACATATCTCATAACTCAATCAGTGTATACAATTCAGTGACTCTTAGATATTCACAAAGGTACAGTCATTATCAAAATCAATTTTCTAACATTCTCATTACTGCAAAAAGAAGCCTGGAGCCTCTTTACTGTCACTCCTAACCCCCTCATCTTCCCAGCCGTAGGCGGCCACTAGTCTACTTTCTGTCTCTATGGATTAGCCTGTCCTACACATTCATATACATGGAATCATATAATGTGTGACTTTGTTTTTTAAAGTAGGCTCCATTACGCGAGGCATGAACTCAAAACCCTGAGATCAAGACCTGAGCTGAGATCAAGTCAGATGCTTAACCGACTGAGCCACCAGGTGCCCCGATATGTGACTTTTTAACTGGCTTCTCTCACTTTGCCTAATGTTCTCAAAGTTCATCTGTGTCGTCGCATATGCCAGTACTTGGTTCCTTTTTATGGCCGACTAATATTTTGCTGTATGGCTAGACCACATTTTATTTATTCACTTGTCAGTTAATTGATGGGTACCTGGGTTGTTTCCGCTTCTTAGCTAGTATGAATAATGCTCTGCAAACATTCATGTACAAGATTTTGTGTTTGCATATGTTTTCATTTCTGTTGGATATACACCGCAGAGTAGAATTGTGGGATCATAAGGTAACTCTGTGTTGAATTATTTGAGACACTGCCAGACTGTTTTCAAAGCAGATGCATCATTTTACGTTCCCACTTGTAATGTACGACAGTTTCAATTTCTCCTCGACCTCGTCAACACTTCTTACCATCTTTCTTTCCAAACACAGTCATCTTAGTGGGAGCAATGCGGCATCTCATTTGTGGTTGTGATTTACACTTCCCTGAGGGCTAATGATGTTGAGCATCTTTTCATGGGCTTATTTTATGACAGTTGCTTAATAACCTTGCCCCTTCTACACGCCACTGTTCTCAGAGAAAGCATCCTTCCTGAGGATGTGATCTGTGAGGACAAAGGACAGGCAGTGTGGCTCAGCAAAACCGACAGCCAGTGTGTGCTCTTTCACGTCGGCCACAGACTCATGGCAAGTCTGTACTTTCCCACCTACCCATTTATTTTAGTCTATTTTTAACTTTTAAAATGTTTATCTTTGAGAGACAGAAAGAATGCAAGCAGGGAAGAGGCAGAGAGGGCGAGACAGAATCTGAGGCAAGTTCCAGGCCCTGAACTGTCAGCGCAGAGCCCGACATGAGGCTGTAAGATCATGATCTGAGCCAAAGTTGGACGCTCAACTGACTGAGCCACCCAAGCACCCCCTTACCTATTTATTTTAGAATTAGAATGTTCAAGATTTGTTAAAGGTATTTTGGAAAATGCCTGCTACCAAGTATGTCCGCTCTGCATTTTTACCTTTCTCCTTCCTGAGAAGGAGCCCTGTCATCCCGTGTCTATTGTACCCCATTTAAAGGATGACGTAAAACATGCCACATTTACTTCCAAAAGATCAGTGTTAGGTCTTTGAACAAAAGTAAATACATCACAGCTGAGCGAAACGCTTATCAAGAAATACGACACATGCTAAATAAACCTTTTTATTGTGAATACAACACACACAGAAAAGCAATGATGCATGACTGTGTAGCTTAATTATTATAAATATCCATTAACCACTATTGAGCACTAGAAATAGAGCGTTGCCAATACCTCAGAAGCTACATAAGCCCCTTTCCAGATTATAATCTCTTCTCTCCACTCTGACCTTTATGATAATATGTTCCTGGCTTTTCTATATGGTTTTATTATCAATAGTCATTTCTAATGTATAGATAAGTTCAGACTGTTTTTGAACTTCACAAGAAAATTGTACTGTATGTATTCTCTTGTGTCTGGCTTCTTTGATTCAAAATTATGTTTTATATTTTATCCATGTTGTATGTATGTAGGTTCAGTTCCATCCATTTCACGTCTGTATGCTATTCTTTCATACGAATATGTCATATTCCTTATCCAGTCTTCTGTTCATGGACATGTGGGTTGTTTCCAGTTTGGGAAATTACAAACAGTACTGATCTTGTGAGTACATCTTGGTGCACGTGTACCAAGTTTGTCTGGGGCATATACCTAGGAGTGGAATTGCTGTCTTACCTGTAAGATACTGCCAAATAATTTTTGCAAAGTGACTGTTAATTAACATTGCCATTAGCAGTATATAAGAATCCTGTTGTTTCACATGCTTGTCAGTACTTGGTATTGTCTGAGTTTATAAAATCATAGCCAATTGGATTTAAGTGGTATTTCAATGTGGTTTTTAATTTGCATTCTCTTAGTTGATAATTAGGTTGAGCACCTTTTCATGTTTATGGTCCATGTGGAATTCCTCTTTTGTGAAGTCTTCATTTCTTTTTTCTATCTTCTTTATTGACTTGTTTGAATTCTTAATATATTCTGGATATGAGCCCTTTATCATACATACGTGTATATGGTTAATATCTTCTTCACCTCTGTGGCTTGTCTTTTCACTCTTAATGGTACCTTTTAATTGTAATTAGTCTAATTTATCTTTTCCTTTGTTGTTACTGCTCTTTGATACTTGGAGAAATCATTCTCTACCCTGGGTCACAGAGTTCTCATATGGATGTATAATTGTCCCACTACCAATTTTCCACTTCTCTGCAGTGCCACCTTTATTTTAAGTCACATGTCCATATAAAGAAATGTGTTTATGAGCTCTCTTATTTCATTGGTCTATTTTTCTGATCTTAAGCCAGTACCACAGTCAGCAGTTGCTCTCTTATTTCATTGGTCTATTTTTCTGATCTTAAGCCAGTACCACAGTCAGCAGTTACTGACATTACCAAAGCTTTATCACATCCTCCACAGTTTAGTAGAAGTAGACCATCAGGATCCACAGAAAACCTGTTGGGATTTTGGTTGCGATTGTGCTAAATTTATAGATCAATTTAGGGAAATTTGATATATATACAATATCAATTTTTTAAATTCATGAACATGGTATACATCTCTACTTTGGATAGTCTTCTGTAATTTCCCTTAAAGTTTTATACTTTACTTTGTTGAGGTGTCACATACTTTTGTTAGATTTATTCTACCTGACACTTAAAAATGTATACACACGCATGTATGTATACTTTATAGTATCCTTTTAAAAATTCATTTCCTCTCTTTATAGCTGAAAATATATAGAAATACAGCTGGTTTTTGTTGTTGATTTTGTATTTAGCAAATTGTAGGACATCTTTATGTATTCTGGATGTGAGCCCTTTATCAGTTTTATGTGTGGTAAATATCTTCTCTCCACTAATATGAATCATAGCTCTAAATGTAAGAAGCAAAACTACAAAACTTTAGAGGAAAACATAGGAGAAAATATTTGTAACGTGGGGTTAAGCAAATATTTTCTAGATATGACATTGAAAGCATGATCCATTTTAAAAATTGATAAATTGGACTTCATCAAAACGAAAAACTTTTGCTCTGGGAAAGATACTGTTAAGAGGATGAAAAGACAAGCCACATAGTGAAAGAAATATTTGCAAATCACCTATCTGGCAAGGAACTTGTCTCCAGAATACGTAAAAAAATTTTTTTAAATAATATATTTGCAGATACTTCTATACTTTCCAAATACACAATTATATTATGTATAATAACTTTCTATTTCTCTAAGGAAACTGCCTTTATTCTGAGTTTACTAAGAATTTTTATAGTGATTCTGAATGCTACAAATACTTTTTCTGCATCTAGTGAAATGAACACAAGTTTTCTCCTTTATTAATTAGGACAAGGAGCTTTTATTAATTGGTCAATGCAAAACCATTCATCCATTCCTGCTACAAACCTAACTTGGCTCTGATATCTGACATACTTTTATATAAAATATTGTATATTTTTATGTAATTACTGTACTCAGTAACTATAGAATTCCCTCTCTATATTGCTAGAGTCCATGTGCTATATGTTCACTCATTTTTATTTTATTTGTAAAATTATCATAGAGAGCTAACTGTAAGTGGTATTTTAAAAATTTTAGTTTCTAGCTATACATTGCTAGTATGGAGAAATATGATTGATTTTTAGCTATTGACCATGTAACTTGCAACTTGGCTAAACTCACTAATTTTAGGAGGTTTTTTTGTAGATTTCTTGAAATTTTCTATGTAGACAATCATAGGGACAATTTCATTCCTTCCTCTGCAATCTGTGCGCCTTTTTAAAATTAAGTTTTAAAATTTTTCATTCCAGTACAGATAACAGACAGTGTAATATTAGCTTCAGGTATATAAGACAGTGATTCAAGAATTGTCTACGTTACTCAGCGCTCATCATGGTAAGTGTACTCTTCAGTCCCCTCCACCTAGCTCACCCCCCACCATGTTTTTATTTCCTTTTCTTATCTCACTGTACTGGCTGGGATTCCAGTGCAGTATTGACTGGAAGTGGTGAGGGAGTATCCTTGACTTGCCACTGATCTTAGGGGAAGAGCATTCAGTCTTTCACCGTTAATAGGTCAAACTTATCATTAATTTGAAAGGTTTTTCATAGATGAGACTTTATAATAAGTAGATACTAAATTCTGTCCATTTTTTTTTCTGTGTGAGTCATGTGATTTTTCTTCATTAGACTGTGAATGGGGTGGATTACATTGCTTTGTTTTCTTTTTTCTTTAACTTTTTAATGTTTATTTTTGAGAGAGCGAGAGAGAGAGAGACAGAGTGTGAGTTGGGGAGGGGCAGAGAGAGAGGGAGACAGACACAGAAGCTGAAGCAGGCTCCAGGCTCCGAGCTGTCAGCACAGAGCCTGATGCGGGGCTCGAACTCACGAACTGTGAAATCATGACCTGAGCCGAAGTTGGATGCTTAAACCAACTGAACCACCCAGGCAGCCCACATTGATTTGTTTTTCAAATATTGAACCAGCTTTTATCCTGAGATAAACTCCATTTTGTTATGATATGCTGTTCTTTTTATATGTTGATAGATTTAACTTGCTAATATAGATCTTCCTCGACTTATAGTGGAGTCACATCCTGATAAACCCATTTTAAGTTGACAATAACTCAAGTCAAAAATGCCTTTAATACAACTAACGTACCAAACATCACAGCTTAACCCGGCCTAACAAACAGGCTCACTTACATGAGTGTACAGTTGGGAAACGTCATCTGCCACAAAACCTATTTTATAATAAAGTACTGAGTATCTCATGTAATTTATTGAATACTGTGCTGACAGTGACAGATTGGTCGTGTGGGGACAGAATGGTTCTAAGTGTATCACTTGTTTACTCTTGTGATCTGGAGCTGCCGTCACGAGGGAGTATTTTACCACATATCGCTGGCCTGAGGAAAAATCAAAATTCAGACAGTTTCTACTGAATGAGTATTGCTTTTGGACTATCATAAAGTTGAAAAATTATATACTGAGCCATCATTAAGTCAGGGACTGTATTCTGTTGGGGGATTTTTGCACCTATGTCCTTAGGAGATATTGATTTATAGGTTTTTTTTTCTTTTTGAACTCCTTTTGTCTAGATTGTCAGAGCAATGCTTGCCTCATAAAATGAGTTGAGACATCGTGCTCCCTTTTCTCTGTCTCTGTTTCTCTTTTTCAGGAGACATTGCTTAGAAGTGGCATTACTTCCTTAAATATTTGGCTAACGATACTGCGTAGTTCTGGAGGTTTCACCCCCCATCAGGAGGCAGTAGGGGAGAAGGTTTTTAATTGCAAATTCAATTTCTTAAATGGTCATATGACTGTTCAGATTATCCATTTCATCTTTGGTGAGTGTTTGTATTGTGGCTTTCAACTATTTGTCCATTTCACTTAGGTTGTCAAATTTACGTGCAGTTGTTTATAATATCCTCTTATCATCCTTTTAATGTTGTAGAGTATTTCATAATGTCAGTGGTTGGTACCTTCTCTTCTTTTGAGTCTTGCTAGAGATTTATTTTATTGATTTTTTAAAGAACCAGCTTTTCATTTCATTAATTTTCTCTATTTTTCTATTTTCAATTTTTGATTTATGCTCTTATCTTTATCATTTCTTTCCTACTGCTTGCTTTGGGTTTATTTTATTCTATTTCTAGTTGCTTAAGGTGGAAGCTTAAATTATTTACTTAAGATATTTCTTCTTTTCTAATATCGGCATTTAATATTTACTAATAATTTTACTCTAAAAACTATTTTAACTACATCCCACAAACTTTATATTTGTATTTTCATTCACTCAGGTAAAAATATTTTCTAATTTCCCTAGAGACTTCCTTTTTGACTCATGGATTCTTTAGAAGTGTTGTTTAATTTCCAAAGTTTTGGAATTTTCTTAATATCTTTCTGTTCATGACATCTACTTTAATTCCATTATGATCAGAGAGTACACACTGTATTTTTTCCCCAATTCTTTTATGTTTGTTGTAGTTTTTATATATTTTTTAAATGTTTGTTTATTTATTTGTTTATTTAATGTTTTTTATTCATTTTTGAGAGACAGCGTGAGTAGGGGAGGGTCAGGGAGAGAAGGAGACACGGAATCTGAAGATAAGCTCCAGACTCTGAGCTAGCCATCAGCACAGAGCCTGATGCAGGACTCCAACCCATGAACTGTGAGATCATGACCTGAGCTGCAGCCAGAGGCTTAACCGACTGAGCTACCCAGGTGCCCCAATGTTTATTTATTTTTGAGAGAGAAAGAGAGAGAGAGTTAGTTAGTTAGTTAGTTAGTTAGTTAGTTAGTTAGTTAGTTAGTTAGCTGGGTAGGGAGACAGAGAGAGGCAGACACAATTCAAAGCAGGCTCCAGACTCTGAGCTATCAGCACAGAGTCCAATGCAGGGCTTAAGCCCATGAACTGTAAGGTCATGACCTGAGCTGAAATCAGATGCTTAACCAACTGAGCCACCCAGGAACCCCCTGTTGTAGTTTGTATTATGACCCCAGATATGGTCTGTCTTGGTGAATGTCCCATATGCACTTGAGAGAAAAACACATATTTAGCTATTATTGACTAGAATGTCCTACTAAGTGTCAATTAGATCCAGTTGGCAGATGGCATTGTTCATTCAGTCCTTCTATATCCTTGATTTTCTTTCTATTCATTCTATTAGTATTGAAGTTCTTGACTATAATTGTGGATTTGTGTGTTTGTCTTTTTGATTCTGTTTTTGCTTCCCGTATTTTAAAGTAATTGTTGTTACTTACATACACATCTAGGATTTTACTGTTTTCTTGGTGAACTGATCGTTTTATCATTGGGTAATATATGCCTTTATCCCTGTTACTTTCCTTGCTTTGAGTCTACTTTGTCTAGTATTAGTGTTTGCATGGTAGATCTTTTTTCCATCCTTTTCCTTTTGACCTATCTGTGTCATTATCTTGAAGTTTCTTATAGACAGACTATAATTGGTTCATGTCTTGTTATTCTAGCAAACTCTGATTTTTATGTTGGTATGTTTATTTATTTTTTAATGTTTATTTATTTTTGAGTGAAAGAGCATGCTAGCAGGGAAGGGGAAGAGAGAGAGACGGGGAGAGAGAGAGAATCCCAGGCAGAGCCCCATGCAGGGCTTGAATCCATGAGCCATGAGATCATGACCTGAGCTGAAATCCAGAACGAGACATTTAACCAATGGAGCCACCCAGGTTCCCCTGTAGTGGTGTGTTGAAAACAGTTATGTTCAGGGGCGCCTGAGTGGCTCAGCTGATTAAGCATCCAACTCTGGATTTCAGCTCAGGTCATGATCTTATGGTTCATGAGATTAAGTCCCAAGTCAGGCTCTGTCTTGACAGCACAGACTCTCTCTACCCCTCCCCCACACTCTCTCAAAAATAAATAAACATTAAAAAAACAGTTACATTTAATGCACTTATTGATCTGTTTGGATTTAGGTCTGCCATTTATTATTTGTTTTCCATTTTGCCCCTCTTATTCATTCTTCTTTTTTCTTTTCCACCTTCTTTGGGGTTATTTGAATATATCTTAGTATATTCAATTTATTATGTATTGACAGTATCTCTGTATAAAGTTTTTAGTGGTTGTTCTAGGGATTACAATATGCATACTGAACTTCATAGTCCATTTAAAATTAATATTTAACTACTTCAATTGAAATATTAAGAACCTTACTCCATATAGGCCCCTTTACCCTCCTCCTTTATATTATAGTTGTCTTACATATTACATCTACACACATTGAAAACCCCATCACTGTTCTATTTTTTTGTTTCTAAATATCAAGCATATTTTAAAAAATTCAAGAGAAAAAGAATGGTCTATTATATTTACCCAGATGTTTATCATTTTTGTCACTCTTCCTTCATTCCTGATGTTCTAGCTTTCGTGTTGGTGTCGTTTCCCTTTTCTCTGAAAAACTTGCTTTAGCCATTCATTTAGAGCATGTTAACAGGCCTTGAATTCTCTTACTTTTCCTCCTTCTGAGAATCTTTATGTCATCTTCATTATTGGAGGTTATTTTTACTGGATAGAAAATTCTGGCCTGAGAGTTCCTTTTCAACAATTAGGAAACATGGTGCCACCTCCTTCTTGCCTTCATGGTTTCTGATGAGAATTCAGCATTCATTCAAATTATTGCTTCTGTGCCAGGAATGTGTTATTTTTGTCTGGCCACAGAGAAGTTTTATTTTCTTTAGTTTTCAGCAGTTTTATTATGATGTGTATGGGTATAAAATTCTTTGGCTTTATCTTGTTTGGAGTTCACAGACCCTTTAAAAAAATTTTTTTTAATGTTTTTTTTTTTTTTTAAATTTATGTTTGAGAGACAGAGAGAGACAGCACGAGCAGGGAAGGGTCGGAGAGAGAGAGAGAGAGATACAGAATCCGAAGCAGGCTCCAGGCTCTGAGCTGGCTGTCAACACAGAGCCCGACACGGGACTCGAACCCACAAACCGTGAGATCATGACCTGAGCCGAAGCCGGATGCTTAACTGACTGAGTCACCCAGGCGCCCTATCACAGACCCTTTTGAATATGTGGATTTATGTCTTTTGCCAGATTTGGGGAGTTTTCAGCTGTTATTACATCAAACATTTTTCTAGCCCTGCACTCTGTGTATTTCTGGGTCTGAGGGAACAAATGCTGAATTTTTTTTTTAATTGTTCCACAGGTTCCCTGGGATTTTTAGGGTTCTCCCCTCCTGCTGTTTAGACTAATTTTTACTCATCTTTAAGTTCACTGACTCTTCCCTTTATCATCTCCATTCTGCTCTGGGATACATCTCCAGTGAGTTTTTAATTTCTGGGCTTTCTTATTTTCCAGTTCTAACATTTCCATTTTGTTATTCACTGTGTTTTCTATTTCCTTACTGAAACTTGCCAGTTTTCCATTTGTTCCAAGTGTGTTTACAATTGGTAGAACATTTTTATAATAGTTGCTTTGAAGTCTTTATCACATGAGTCCAATATCTAAGTCATCTTGATATTGACATGTGTTGACTGTCTTTATTTGAGATTTTCTTAGTTACTCATATGTCAAGTAATTATTCATCTGCCAAGTTTAAGAATGTAACTTAAACATTTTGAATGTTAGGCTAGGAGACTCTTGCTCTTGTTTAAATTGTATGAAGAGGGTTAGCCTGAATGGCTCAGTTGGTTAAGTGTCCAACTTCAGGTCAGGTCATGATCTCACGGGTCATGAGGTCAAGCCCCACGTTGGGCTCTGTGCTGACAGCTCAGAGCCTGGAGCCTGCTTCGGATTCTGTGTCTCCCTCTCTCTCTGTTCCTTCCCTGTACTCTCTTTCTCTCTCTCTCTCTAATAAATAAAGATATAAAATAATTTTTAAATATCATGTGAAGAATGTTATATTTGTGTTAGTATGTAATTGATCTAATTAAATTCAGGTTGTATGTTCCAAACCAGTCTTGTGGACTGTGGTTGGAATTTCATTTTAATTTTCACACTTTGCAATGGTGTTCAGATCTAGTCCACATGTGCGCTACCCAGTGGACAGTCTGGGACCTGGATGGTGGAAAGTTCAGTTCTCAAAGTCTTATATGCTGATTAAGACCAGGTCAACTGGAGCGCCTGGGTGGCTCAGTCGATTAAGCAGCTGACTTTGGCTCAGGTCAAGATCTCACGGTTCGTGGGTTCGAGCCCTGCATCGGACTCTGTGCTGACAGCTCAGAGCCTGGAGCCTGCTTGGGATTCTCTGTCTACCTCTCTCTCTGCCCTCCCCTGATTGTGCTCTGCTTCTATCTCAATAATAAAACATTTAAAAAAAAAAAAAAAAAGGCCAGGTCAACCTAAGTACAGCTCGGGGCTGATGCCAGGGGTTTGTAAACAATTCTATAGAGTCACTTCTCCAAGGTGCTCCTCTCCGATCTCCCTTGTACTATTCAGTTTCCTGGGGTTCCTCTTTTTGGTTCTCCACCAGGAAGCTAGAGCTTAGCTTAGCCCATTCTGCCTGCCACGCACTTTCATAACGGCGCCCATGTCTGAGATCAAGTGGCAGGAGAACCAGAGGATAAAAAATGGTGAATTCATTGCCAGTCCAGTGCTTCATATTTTGGTCTTCATCCCCAACTTGTCTGCCACTATTTACTTTTCAAAGTCCTCAAAGAGCTTCTGCTCCATGCATCCTGACTAGGTTTTATAGCTGCATTCAGTGGGAAAGACCAGGAGGGGTGTGCTTGCTCCATCTTCCTCCCACTCAGGGTTTCTTTTCTTTTTTTAAAGATTTTATTTTTTAAAATTTTTTTTTGTTTTGTTTTTTTAATTTTTGATACAGAGAGAGACAGCACATGAGAGGGGGAAGGGCAGAGAGAGGAGGAGGCACAGAACCGGAAGCAGGCTCCAGGCTCTGAGCTAGGTGCCAGCACAGAGCCTGACGCAGGGCTTGAACCCACGAACGTGAGATCAGACCAGAGCCAAAGTTGGACGCTTAACCAACTGAGCCACCCAGGCACCCCCACTCAGGGTTTTTTCAACCATATTCATGAATGACTTTGCCTGTAATCTTCTCTTCTCTTACTGGGTTTTGTATGAAGATTATGCTTACCATAAAATGAGTTGGAGTGTGTCCTCCTTTTTAAAATTCTCTGGAAGAATCTGGAGACTAGAAGCTTCACTAATGAAGGCAAATGGAATTTGTGGGAAGTGTCTGACTTAGGTTCAGGTCATGATCTCATGATTCATGGGTTTGAGCCCTGCATTGGGCTCTGTGGAGACAGCTTGGTGTCTCCCTCTCTCTCTGCCCCTCCCTTGCTCATGATCTGTCTCTCTCTGTCTCTCAAACATTAAAAAAAAATTAAACATAAGTAAATAAATAAACTTAAAAAAACATGAGCTACTACTTCATACCCAGTAGGATCACTGTAATAATAAAAAATAAATAAGTATTGGTGAGTCTGTGAAAAAAATGGAACTCACATACAGTGTTGGTGATCATGTAAAACGGTGTGACCACTTTGAAAAACAGTATGGCAATTTTCAAGTGATTAAACACGCAGTTACCATATGACTAATAATGTGTATACTAGGAATAAATACCCGGTAATTTCATTTTTATGTCTATATACTTAAGGAAAATAAAAACATGTAGGCACACAAAACTTGTATGTGAATGTTCATACATAATACTCAAAAAGTGGAAATAACCCAAATGTCCATTAGCTGATAAATGGATAAATCAGATATATCCATACAATGAAATGTTATTCAACCATAAAAGGAAATGAAGTACTGATACATGCTATAGCATAATGACCATCATAACTATTATGCTAAGTGAAAGAAGCTGGTCACAAAGAACCGTACATTGTATAATTCCATTTGCATGAAATGTCCATAATAGGTAAACCTACAGAGACAGAAAGTAGAAAATTAGTGGTTGCCTAGAGCTAGGGGATTTGAGAGAATTCCTTTAGGGGTAATGAAAAAGTTTTAAAATCAACAGCAGTGGTGGATGCACAACTCTCTGAATATGCTGAACGCCACTGAATTGTACACTTCACACAGGAGACTTGTATGGGATGTGATTTGTATCTCAGTTAAGTTCTATAAAGACACCATGCCTCTGTCTCGGTCATTCTTTCTTGGATTATTCACTCTGGAGAATGCCAACTTCTGTGTCATAACATTTTGGGGAGGTCCATGTGGCAAGGAACTGAAGCCTCCTGCCAACAGCCATGTAAGTGACCTTGGAAGTGGTTATCCTGTCTCCATCAAGATTTCAATGACTGCAGCCACTGCCTATAGATTCCTGACCCTCAGAAACTGTGAAATAATAACTGTTAATAACTAAAGGTGCTAAGTTTTAAAATAATTTGTTATACAGCAATAGATATATAAGCCCATCTAGCTCTTTAAGACAGGAATTTCTAATAAAATTTTACATTTTATATTTAATAATTATAGCATTTTCTAGTATATTTTGCTGCTTTGATAAAATGTATACTAATTATGTCAATCCAAAACAAAATTTTAACAGAGCCTTATGGTTATGGGATATTTTTAAATTAAAAAAAAATTTTTTTAATGTTTTATTTATTTTTGAGAGAGAGACAGAGCATGAGAGGGGGAGGGTCAGAGAGAGAAGGAGACAGAGAACCAGAAGCAGGGTCCAGGCTCTGAGCTAGCTGTCAGCACAGAGCCTGACACGGGGCTCGAACCCACAAACATGAGATCTGACCTGAGCCGAAGTCGGAGGCTTAACCGACTGAGCCACCCAGGCGCCCCTATGGGATACTTTTTAAAAGTCAATTATAGGGGCACCTGGGTGCCCCAGTTAGTTAAGCATCTGGCTCTTGATTTTGGCCCAGGTCATGATCTCATAGTTTGTGGGATGAAGTCCTGCGTCAGGCTCCATGCTAATAACACAGATTCTCCCTCCCTCTTTCTCTGCCCGTCCCATTCTCGCTTGCTCGTACACACCCTCTCTCTCAAAAATAAACATTAAAAATAGTCAATTATATTTATATTACATATTTTTGTTACAAAGAAGTATGATAAATTGATCAATAAAAGTCTTTCAAGCACCAAAGCATTCTAATGGGGTAGAACTTAGGGGCAAGTGTATGTGTTTAGGGGAATGGTAGTATGTGTTCAGGGAGAAAAAGTAAGAATTTGAAATTTCTTAGTATTAATGAAAAGCTTTGCGATGTATTTTCTTAATGGATGGTGGTGACTATCAAATCACCATGATAGATCCCATTGGATACATTTAAAAGAGCAATACAACAATTTTTTTGGAAAGGATCAATATTTATAATATATTAGAAATTACATCCTTGCAACAAATTATGAAAAAAATTAGATGTTAATTTAAAAATGCACAAGAGGCCTATAGATTTTTTTTAATGTTTATTTAGTTTGAGAGAGAAAAAGAGAGAGTGAACATGAGTAGGGAGGAGGCAGAGAGAGAGGGAGAGGGAATCCCAAGCATCCACACTCAGCATGGAGCCTGACTCAGGGCTCCATCTGACGAACAAGGAGCTCACAACCTGAGCAGAAATCGAGAGTTGGTCACTTAACTGACTGAGCAACCTAGGCACCCCAAGGCCTGTAGATTTTTTTAAAAATTGTTTTAGGGATTTGTTTTTTGTTTTTGTTTTGTTTTGGATCTTGCTTGGAGTTCATGGCGCTTCTTGAAACTGTAGCTTGATTTAATTAATTTTGGGAAATTCTCAGCCATTTTATCTTCTGACACTGCTCCATTCTCCTCTCCTTTGTAAGATTTAATAGGTGGAGGCAGAGGTGAGAGGAAAGAGAGAGACCAAGTTATGGAGCCAAGAGGGCCTTTATTGGAGTCTGCAATTCCCGGGCGAGGTCCCGTGACTCCGGAGGGGGGAGTCAGGGAAGTCGTGCCTGGTGTGGGAGAGCAAGGTGTTTTTATGGGTGTAAGGGTTCCGGGTTTGACCTCAGGTGGGCAGATAGCTAAGTAAGGGCATCTTTGGCCTGTGGCAGGATAGGATTGGCTGTTTATTTCAGTGGGGGATGCTGGAATTCCACGGTGAGACATTCCAGCTCTGAGAGTGGGGGGTCGTCAGTCCCTGGCGGTGCCTGGAACTATTCTCTGACCCGCAATACAATGGCCGCTGGTGCTTTTCAAATGGCGCGGGTCATTCCAGGTTTGCAGGTGGGGGTTGTCAGTGCCTGCAGCTCTCCACAGCAAAGTGGCCGCTCGGTCGCCCTCCCATGGCAACTCTTACATCCTTCTAGCTACAATTACATGTCTATAAAACCTATTCCTCATATTCCATGTGTTTTTTATGCTCTTTTCTGTTTCCCATCATTTTGGCTCTGTGTTCCAGCCTGGATACTTTTCTGCTCTATCTTCTGGCCTACTAATTCTCTTTTCAGCCATGTCTAATCCATTATTAAATTTATCCATTGACTTGTTAGTAACAGATACTATAAATTTTGGTTCTCAAATGTTTAAACTGCTGGAATTCTTTATTTTAATTCCTCTAACTCCTTAATCATAGCTATTTTAAAACCTAAGTCCAATAACTCCATTATCTGAATCCTCTGGGATTTCTATTATAGGTCTGTCTCTGAAAATGTCTCTGAGCATATTTTGTCTTTTCATGCTTAGCTATTTTTGGACGAATGTTTCTCTGTTAGAATTTACTTTTGCTTTTGGCAGGCAGCTCTAGGTTAAAGGCATTAGAAAGCCTAGATCACTTTAATTCAATCAAGAATTTGTAAGATTCAAAGCTGGGCTTTAGATTTTCACCCTGATTCCTACTGTACAGTCGTAGCCCTCCGGGACCCCACATACACACCGGGTGCAGTTCTCAGGTTCTTCTTTTCCGGTAAACCCTCAACTGTTTTCTCCTCCCAGCCTTGTTTACAGAGAGCTCTACTCGGCTTCTCAGCTTCTGCTTTTAGAACTAACAATCTCCTTGAGAGGAAAGGTGGCTCCAAATGTCAGATTCACTTTTCTTGGCTTACCCTCCTCTCCTGGGACTCAGACTCGCAACTCCTCACTGCTTTGGCAGTCAGTCCTCTGATGCCTTCAGAGAGATTTTGAAAAAACCGTTTACCCAGCTTTTCTAGTTATTTTCAGCAGAAGAGTTGGCCCCAAGCAACTGTGCCCACCATTGCTAGAATTAAAGGCTCCTCTCCTGAATGTTAGACTGATTTCCAATACCCTGTTGGATGCCTTCTGAACAGGTCACAGGTCCCCTGTGCTAAGAATCGACACTGAACTCTTCATTTGTCTCATCTCCTGCCTCACCGCACTCAACTGGCTTTTCCTGTTGTGGCTATTTCTGTTCGTATTTTTTTTTAATTTTTTCAAACATTTATTTATTTTGAGAGAGAGACAGAGCCTGAGCAGCAGAGGGGCAGAGAGAGAGAGGGAGACACAGAATCTGAAGCAGGCTCCAGGCTCCGAGTTGCCAAGCACAGAGCCTGTCGAAGGGCTTGAACCTGTGAGATCATGACCTGAGCTGAAGTCAGAAGCTCAACCAACTGAGTCACCCAGGCACTCCATTCATGGTTTTCTAAGCCATATATATTGCCTGTGGATCTCCTCCCTGCTTCCTAAATGTGATCAGTTACCAAGTTACGTATACATCACCTCCATTATCTTTCTTCCATCAGAGCCTACTGCTCAGTTCCCGGGACTCTCATCCTTGGCCCCGCTCGTCTCCCTCCTGAACCATTGCAGGTTCAGTCCAGCACCTTTCCTAACTATCCTCTCTGCTTGCTGAGCCCTCTATGCTTACGCTGCCTCAGACGCCGGATTTCAGAACAGGGTGCTAATTTACTGCCTGCTTAAGGTCCTTCAGAGGCTCCTCTCAGCCCCTGCGCTTCAGGAATAATCCTCAGCTGGGCACTCAAGCCCTCCCTGATTTGACTCCAACACACTTGTCTTCAGCTGGATCCATTTACTTTCAGGCGTGCACGATGTCTGTTCCTCAGCTGCTACTGCTGAGAGCGTGCAGCAGCAGTTGTTTTCCCTGGACCCCCCATGGTCATCCTTTCCCATTATCCTCCACCCAGGGGCAGGAGAGGTGGTTTCAAGGAAAAGATGAATGTGAAACTACTTCTTAGGTTGTTGATAATTATGTTAGGGATGAGCATTTAGACAAAAAGAGGGAGGAGAAAATTGCGGCTCTAAAATTTTGTTTCTTAAATTTTTTTTTCAAAACTTTCCTACATTTCCTACTTAAAATAACTAAAAATACATGCTTTAAGCAAATAATTACCTTTTTGTCATTAAAAGTTTTTAATATTTATTTCCAAAAGAATGACAGAGCACGAGTGGGGGAGGCGCGCAGAGAGAGAGAGAGAGAGAGAGAGAGAGAGAGAGAGAGAGAGAGGGAGAGAGGGAGGGAGGGAGAGAGGGAGAGACACAGAATCTAAAGCAGGCACCAGGCTCTGAGCTGTCAGCACAGACCCCGACGTGGGGCTTGAACTTACCAACTGTGAGATCGTGACCTAGGCCAAAGTCTGATGCTTAACGGACTGGGCCACCCAGCTGCCCCTTATTATTAAAGATACATATAGTTTTTTAAAAACCACCTTCCTGTACTTTGCTGACAATCCTGGGAGACATTTTTGACCTCTGGTTGGTTGGTTTTTGCTTTTTTCCTTTTGGGTGTGGTGGTGGTGGTGGTGGTGGTGGTGGTGAAGGAGGTCTTCCTGTTGGCCACGGCTTATTTCAACAAAAGCAAGGTTAACTGGGATCACCCATTATCATTTCTATGTGTCGACAAAATCCCCTGAGGTGAAATACTGAAGGAATTTAAAAGAATACTCCTGCTCTCCTTAGCTGACAGAGGTATGTACATACAAGAGGTTGTACCATTACTGAGGTGCCCAGAAGACCTGGGTTTTCTCTTGACCACTCTCTGGGGGATTAATCCCTTCCCACACAGGGGCCTGTTTCCCTGTGAAATTCCTAGGCGATCCCTAAGGAGTTTTTCAGTTCTAGAAACGTTATGTGTAGCCCTGATAAGGCGTACTGGCTGCAAAATGGTCTCCTTTTCTAAAAGGAGACATATTTGCCTCTTTATAAAAATACCGCGGGGTAGAAAAATCAGAGTGAATTAAGTTTGTTTATTTAAGCAAACGCTACACCCACGGTGAGGCTCGAAATTATCACCCTGAGACCAGAGTCACGTGCCCCACAGACTGAGCCAGCGAGGCGCCCCTGAGTGAGTTACGTTTCAGTTCGGCTTCTCCACAGGCAAAATAATCTAGGCTGGGTGTATGAATTAACAAATACAAATTTTTTAAATAAAGCCAGTAAACAGCTCTGAAAGGATTGAGTCTTCCCAAGGAGCCCGGGAGGGAGGCAGTTCAAGATTCTCGATCCCATTTTCCAAATGAGGAAACTTCGGTTCAGAAAGCATAAGTAGCTTGCCTCTTCCGCAGTGGACCGATCGTTGCCGCCCTCATTTCACCTCACCTCCGGCTTCAGCACTAGAGTCCCCTCGGAGATGGTAGTCCAGGGTCAGGGCAGCCCCAAAGGCCAAGTGGGTAAGGCCGCTTTAGTAAAGCCACTTCCGCCTCCCTCGGGCCCGACTGGGCTCACCACCCTCACAGCTCGCGCTCTCCGAGTCACGAGTTTTCCTCGGGGGCCCGCCCCTCCTCCTGGCGATTGGGTAGTTCTTGAACTATTTCTGTCCTCTGATTGGTTGTTACCCCTTCGGCACCCACCCCAACACCGCCTAGACCAACCGGATATAGGGGCAGGGTTTCCGTTTCCGCCTTCTCCCTCCCGCTCGTCTGGTCGCTGTCGCCGCCACAGCTGCCGCTGCGGGGCGCGGTATCGATCGGTTGGCTTGTCTTTCAACGTCGGTGTCCGTGCCGTTGAACTGTCCGCTATGGCTGAACTAGATCCGTTCGGCGCCCCCGCCGGCGCCCCGGGTGGCCCCGCGCTGGGGAACGGGGTGGCCGGCGCCGGCGAAGAAGACCCGGCCGCGGCCTTCTTGGCGCAGCAGGAGAGCGAGATTGCGGGCATCGAAAACGACGAGGCCTTCGCCATCCTGGACGGCGGTGCCCCCGGGCCCCAGCCGCACGGCGAGCCTCCGGGGGGTCCGGGTGAGAGTGCGGGAGCGTTTGGTGAGGGAGGATTCGTATAGAAACTTGGCCCAGAGTGGGTCTGAGAGCTCAGTGTAACTCTTGTTTCTCGCTGAACCGGGAGGTTAAGGAAAAGTGCAAGGAGGAAACGAGACCCTGGCCCACGGATTCCAGAAACCTGGGTTCGGGGAGCTTGCTCGGTCGTTGAGTATGTTTGAGTGCTCCTGGACGGGGCACAGCGAGAAAGCAAAGAAAATACGGTGACTTGTCAGGCTGAAGAGCCTGAAGAAGCCTGTTCAGCTCGGGAACTTTTCATTGAGCACTTGCTGTGTTTTGAGTCTGGCCCTTGAAACATAGCCGCATTGGCGCAGTTTGGCCAGACTTAAAGGCAAGTCTGAGCCCAGCACAGAACCAGTTATTGGGGGAAAAAAGGCAGAAAAAATGAGAATAGTAGTGTCGTTTTTGAGATATATCAAACAAATATAGCAGTGCAGTTCAGCATTTAAGCACTTCAGATGTACAGAGTTGGATTATGGGGAGGAAAAGGTGTGAGTAGGGAACTCAAGGAAGGTGGCCTAGCCCTGGAGGAAGAAAGTCCAGCCAAAGAAGGATTAAGAGTTTTACCATTTATCGAACGGATTACGGCCAGGATTTCTGGAGCTCTACTTCCTTTGAGAATAGCTTTAATAAGCAGTGTTTCCTAAGCAGAATTTAAGATCAGTCTGGACTAGCCTTGCAAAAGGTGAACAGAGAATTTATGTGGCTTTTCCCAGCCAGACTCTAGCAAAAACAAAACCAGAGAACTAGCGGTAGGATGCCAGTCTGACCTTTGAACGTCTTAGCTGTGGGTGATGGTTGGAATTTTGGTGGGAGGAAAAGATGATTGGAAGAGACCTTTCTAGTCGTATGGGGAAGGAGAAATTAGCTGGAAGAAGTAAACCTTGGGTTTTCATTTACTTAAAAAAAAATTAAAGGAGAATAGGGCACATTAGGGCAGATAGTGTTTCGACTACTGCAACATTAAGGGGCCTGGCAGAAAATATAAATGAGAGACACCTGCTGGGAATGAGACAGTAAGGAGTGTTGGAGACCCAGGTTTTGGTGCACTAGAGTTGTGTTCTTTATGGAAGCCTTCAGACTCAGAACTCTCAAATTACTGTGCCAGCCAGGCAGAACCATTTTTGTGAGTAGGAGTGGGGAGACTGCTTATTTACAGACTCTTGGGGTTTTATACTGCACGATGGTACCTCCGAAGCAAATCGGTCCCCCAATAAAAACTTAAATGAGAATACACGATCCACTTGAAAATGCAAATTACAGCAAGCAGGTGGGACTGAACGGTGAACTGGGCTATGGCGGGAGATGAAGTTGGTCTTAAGTGAATAGGTTTTTGTGGTTTGGTGGTGTTCATTAACACTTGCCGGGAATCATAAATTTACTTTGTAGATCCTTAGTTTACTTCCCTCAGTTAATAAAAGAGAACTTGAGTGCTAGAGAAGATTGACTTGCTTAAGAAAAAAGGGCAAGTTTATAGTTGTGCCCTAAGTCCCCCTACCCTATGATTGTACCATGTTCTGTTGCGGTTGTGTCAGCAGGAGTATTGTGGGATAAGAGATTGTCATTTCTGAGAAGCAGTTGTGGCTGCCTTGGGTAGGACAGAGCAGAGAATCAGGACCCATGGTTAGAAAACCGTCCTGATCCAAGGACAGTGTTACTCTTGTTCACGGTTGTATCCCCGATGCCTACCGGGGTGTCTTAGCACATAGTACAAAGGAATGAACAAAAATACCAGGTCTGAGTGTCCTGTATAGAAAGACAAATGTTGATGATGGGCAGTTTGGAGAGGTAAAAGGGAGAGGCCAGGTCCCTTGTGCACTAAGCTTTCAGCAAAGGGAAGGGAGAAGGCACGGTTGCTGACTTAGTTTCTAGGAAGGACTTTGTTAGTGAACTATGCGTTCATGGACTTACAGCCGGTTCCCTTACAGTGCAGTTGAGACCGGTAATGGTGCAGTGGTCAGCACTTCCTCTGGGGATTGGAGAACTAGTTCAGCTCTGCTTTTTTTTTTTAATAGAGGCACTCCAGTGGTGACGATTCTGTGCTGTCCTGGACCGCCTGAGTGGGAGTTTAACTTTGTGGTCTCAGGCAACTTCCATAACCACCATGCCCTGCCTAAGAGATTTCCTCTGTGAAAAGTACAGATCTACATAGAGTTGACAGGATTATATTAGTACTTGTAGAGTGCTTACACACTTGGTGTATTACTACAATTACCTGGCTATACTCTTATTCCTGGGGAGGGGGATGGGAGAGGCGTTACAGGGCCTCTCAGCCTTGGGGTGTGCTGAGGAAACAGATTTTAGGAGGGAGCCCTGTTTCAGATGTGTGACTATACAGAAATATATAGGCAGGAGGCTCTAACAGATTGAGGAGAGAGGAACATACTTAAACTCTCTCCAGCCTTGGGGAAAACTCCCAACGAAGGATGGGAACAGGCAAAAACCGGAGGGCCTGAGCCTTGGATGACTCCCTTGGTTGTTAGGAGGTCTGGAGAAGACAGGTTAGTTTAGAGGGGGGAGGTAACTGGCTGTGTGAAGTGACTCAGACACTAAAGAATAAGTTAGGAAAGAGGCAGCATGAGTCTAGAGCTGTGGAAAAGCCCTCAATTATGAGGGCTAAGGAGGGAGGCGAAAAAATGAAGGAGCTACTGTGAGAGTATGGCAGTGAGGCAATATTTGTTGTTTCTGACAAGTCTGCCCTTGGAGAAGGAGGGAGAGAGGCACATGAATTAAAGTTTTCTGGAGGAGGAGAATTATTTTTTTGGTAGCAGTGGTGGAGAGAATTCAGGGAAATCTCATGCATGATAATTAGTAGTACTGCATACGTAATGTATGCCGGCTCTCGTTTCAGATCCATGTAAAGTGCAGGCTAGGTGGTGGCGTCCTATTTCAGGCAAGAACTGATCATCATGGAGTTGAGCAGTGTTCCTAAGGTAGCAAGCTAATACATGTCTCCAGTGTAATTCAGGGCCACATGTGCTTGACCCCCCCACCCCCTCTCGTGGATGGGGAATGTGGGAAGTCCAAGGTGGGTTTGGAACAAAGTGTCTCCTGTCTCTGGAAACTAATTCTGGCCCTTGTTTCTCTCTGAGATGCCCTAGAAAGTTTCCTTTTGGAGCATCAGGTTACTTAGCTTAGTTATCCTAGTAAGTCAAGGCCTTGGATGTCTGCTATGTGTGTTTTTGTAGCAATAGGCAGTCCTTTGACTTGGGCCAGCTGAATGTCAGTTCAGTGGTACTTTAGTAGTAACTAGTAAGAGCTCAGAGCACTTGGCCAGTAGGGTTTGAATGAGTCTTCAGACCTAGAGGACAGGAAGCATGTGACTTAGGAGGAGGTATGGGGTGACAGTTGCTTCTAGTTTTGTGTATGGAGTAGTGATCAAAGTCTCTTCCTGTTGGGAATCGCCTTGGGCTGGAATATATTAACTGGACAGTTGGGGTGTGAAATGTAGTATATTAACCAGAATTTAGGTTTAGGCCTGGCCATAGTAGCTATTACAAGCTTTAGGAGTCAAAATTATCTCACTCTGTCTTACAAAAAATAGATTCCAGATGGGCTAAAAAGAGGCATTTTTGTTTTTTTAGTACCAGAAGAAAAGTGACTATCTCAGAATATAAAAGTCCTTCAGCATAAAAGCAGATAAAGAGATCCTAAAGGAAAAATTGATAGTGTCCATGTACAAGTTAAGTAGCTCTAGGTATTAAATATTATAAATCATATAAAATGACAGTGGGGAAAATATTTGTAATAAGAGAGGACAAATAATACAAGTGAATATTTAGAGATCAGAAGATTAAAAAATGGGCAGAATTCTCACAATTCAGTAAGGAAGAAAATCAAACATCAGATACATGATGACCTCACAAGAAATAAGATTGACACAGCAAAGCCACCTTAAGTTTTTTCCCTGCTATCAAATTAGCCAAAATTAAAAAGCCCAATCTCAGTCTTTAGTGTCATTGAGAGTCTGAGAAATGGGGGCACCTGGGCGGCTCAGTAGATGAAGCATTCGACTCTTGATTTTGGCTCAGGTCCTGATCTCCATGATTGTGAGATGAAGGGCTCTGCACTCAGTGCAGAGCCTGCTTGAGATTCTCTGTCTCTTTCTTTCTCTCTCCTTGCCCCCCGCCCCTCCCCACTTGTGCTCCCTTGCCCACCCAGCCTGCCTGTGCCAGTGCTCTCCCAAACAAACAGAAAAGTCTGAGAAGTGGGGCAGTCATGTGTTGATGGTAGTAATAGAAACGGACTAAAAGGAGTCAGGTGGTGGGTGTTTAGTTAAAATGTATCCTGGGGCATCTGGGTAGCTTAGTCCATTAAGCATCCTGACTCATGATCTCACGGTTTTGTGAGTTCAAGCCCCACTCGGCAATGACAGTGGGGAGCCTGCTTGGGATTCTCTCTGCCCATCCCCCACTCTTGCTGTCTCTCAAAATAAACATTAAAAAAATAAAATGTACATCCTGTGACCAGCAATTTTATATATATATATATATATATATATTTATATATTTATATACTTATATATATTTAAAGTTTACTTATTTATTTTGAGAGAGAGAATCTCAAGCAGGCATGAGCATCTGACTCTTGATTTGGGCTCAGATCATGATCTCAAAGAGTCCTGGGATCAGGCCCTGTGTCAGGCTCTCTGCTGAGCGTTAAGATTCTCATACTCTCCCCCTCTCCCTTTCTCTTCCCCACTAGCACATTCCCTCTAAAAGAAAAGGGGGGTGGGGATCAAGCTTTATTTTTTTAAAAAAAGTATGAGAAATATGTTGAAATAAGCAAGAATTATAACGAGCAATTGAAACCTAGATCAAAAACCATTGAGGTACGTAAATGCTTAGATCCTGCTGTTTTATATTCATGTATCAGATCATCAGATGACTTTCTGGCCTGCTCAGGTATTGCAGGACTTTTTAAAAGCGCATAAAACATGCATTTATTATTTTTTCTTACATATCTTAAAAAGTTAAGAGAAAATACTGTCATTAATCATTTGCCCCTTCAAGAACACCTTATTCATCTTTCAGGGAAAGCTACACCTATTTTCAGGTCTTTTGTGAAGTGCTGATACATTCAGATTTATTGTAAGGATTAAAACTTAATGTATATAAAATGTTGGACATGGTGCCTGGCACCTTGGAAACCATAGTAGGTACTTTCATACTTAAAACATTGAGAATTTAAGGACATGAATGAATTTAAGAATGAATGAATTCCAAGAAAGCATATGTTGTAGAAGTCTAGTTTCACTGAAAGCAATTTACATATGTGTATTACATAAAGGGTAGAAGCCAGTGGGCTGAGCGATGAAATTATTAGCATTTTCTTCTCTCTTCCCCTCCCCCCCCTTTTTATTTTATTTTTTTTTAGAAAACTGTTAGAATCAGGGAGATGTGCTGGGGAAATGATCTATAAAAGTTTTCAATACTCCCAAAGCCAAGAAGGAGAGTAATTGGGAAAAGCAAGAGGACCAAATGAATGGATAAAATGTTGGGGTTGGTTTGGAAAATAGGCAGTTCGAGTTGGGTTTAATTAGGAATCAAGAAGAGTAGAAGAGGGGTTAATGAAATCTTTGCCTGTTAGAGGGAAAGGATGAGGCTGAGAGCACCCTGTCCCAGGCCTCAAAGAAAGCTGTGGTGTTTCCATAGAGTGCCTTTCGAGGGCCTTGTCATGGTGGCCTGCACTAACTGCTCGGCATTACTTTTACTGTGTGGGTTCTTGTGTCTTTTAGGTTCATCTCTCAACTTCCCTCTCTGGCCCCAGGCAATGAGATGGTCATTGTAGTTTGAAAAAATTGGACACATAATAGAAGTCCTCCATAGTAGGTAGTAGATGTGGGTCAGCCAGCAGCTATGGAGTGCAGAATGTGTAGGGGAAGCTCAGTGTTCATGGTGCCTGGCTCAAGGCTTTTGAAGGGAAGGCAGAGCAGCCACTCCAGAGGGATGGCATTCAGTCTGTAGATTGCCTCCTAGTTACTGCTTTTGGGTCAGGGTGGGGGTTAGGACACAGGCTTATCAGGCTGATCAGATAACTGAATTAGTGAGATACAGAATGGGTTTGAAAAAAAAGTGGGGTGGGACTGGGGTCCCGGCAGATGGACCAGAGCACGCAGTATGTAAAGGCTGTCCTTTCATGCAGGCCCAGTGTTGCCAGACCTTCTGTCTGCCCGTCCTTGTCCCGAAAGCTAGACATCCCAATTTTGTGAATTTTCTGACTTAGCACTTACTTGTGTTTTAAATAGGTTTAGCTTGTGGACCACCGTTTTGTTTTGTTTTTAATTTTTTTAACGTTTGCTTGCTTATTCATTTAGAGAGCAGTTAGCACAGATCCCGACATGGGACTCCATCTCACAAACTGAGATCATGACCTGAGCTGAGGTCAAGGGTCTGATGCTTAACTGACTGAGCCACCCAGATGCCCTTGGACCACCATTTTGTACCATATGGATTGATAGTTTCTAGGTCGTAATTTAAAAAGACATTTTTTACACTTCTCAGATGGACTTTCTTATTTAGCTCATGAATAATTGTGCCAATAAGACTGGATTGTACACCATACATTGAGTTTTTTTGTAACTTGTGTCCTTGAAAACACTGATTTAATTTGGAATGCCCCAAATCTTACTATCTTGGGCTAATTCCAGGCAGACTGGAGGAATTACAAGAAGTCAAGTGAGACCCTTGGGTCTCTACAGGCACAGGATGGAGAGTCATAACCTCCAAAAAAGCACCTTGGTTTGAACATGAAACTGCTTGTCACTACTCACTGAAGGATTCCAGGTCCCAGAACTTTCATAGAGAGACACACTGTTGCTCTATGAAATTATTCTGCCAGGCATCCATGTGTTCCCTTTCTAGGCCAGAAGATTGAAAAGTTTTGAACTACAGTCTTAGTATAGATTTATCCACGTTTTGGTGAAATAATTTGTGTATAAGTACACCTTGGTTTCATTAAACAAGAAGTCATTTGTTCTGTCTAGTGTCTGACACGGGATAGTATTGGTGTGACTCACAGTACCTGCAGCATATAGTATTGTATTATGCGCTCTGGTGCTTTGGGCCAGCATTTGACTAGCCCTGCTTAATAGACTGAATTTTATGTCTTGCAGATGCTGTTGATGGAGTGATGAATGGTGAATACTACCAGGTACAGAGTTCTCTGATTATGTTGAATGATAGTGGTCACGTCTTCCTTTCTTGTGATTTGAATGGACTGATCTAGAAAGGACCCCACTCCTTTGACTCTCCTAGATGTTTTAGTATTGGGTATGTTACCTGCTAGAATGGAAGGATTTGAAGAGAAGGGACATTGATGGAGCATTCTTTAAAAATGTTCCTAACCTGGCCTGATTGTTACCATTTTTCTTCTCCAGAAGTGAGCCTTCATGATGATGGGAGTAGCAGTGGCTAAACACTATGTGCCTTGTACTGTGTCCTGCACTGTTTCTACCTGGGGAACCTGGACTATTATTCCTGTTTTACAGATGAATAAACTGAGGCACAGAGAGTAGTCTAAAAGTAACAGCTGATATGTGGTGGGTCCAGCATGTGAACCTTTAAGATGATATTGGGGATGGGGGTGGCTGGAATTTGTTGTTACTACCATTATTTTACCTCTTTCTCATGAAGCTTTCAGTTGCTAAGGTAATCCCAACTCGGATTACCTTAAACACAGAAATCTTAGTAGTTTATATAATTGAAGCGTCCTTGGACGAGGACTCTGGCTCTGGTTGCCGAGTGTGCATTTTTTTTGCTCTAGCTTTTTTCATGGTGGTCAGATGGCACATTGGGCTTCACGAGAACAAGTGGAGGTTTCTCCTCTTCTCCCAACTACCCAACAGAAGTTATGGGCTTCCTTCTGGACCAAGTGGAAGTAGTCACTATGACTTGGAGGAATAGTGTGGTGCTTTGCTTAGGCCTGGGTTTCTGTCCATCCTTCAGCCAGTTAAAGCATAAGAAGGATGTTAGTCTAAATGGTTTAAACCAAGTATGGACTAATTTTTTCATAAAGTACCGGATAGTAAACATTTCAAGGTTTGTCATGAAGGTCTCTGTCAAACTACTCTTGCTATACTGTGGAAGCATCCATAGACAGAACATAAATGAATGGCATGACTATGTTCCAGTGAGGTTTAATTACAAAAACAGGCAGCTGGCGTGGACTCTAGTTTCCAGTCCCTGGTTTAGAGCTGAATCCTTAGAGTGAGACACAACGGGGTTCAGATTCTGGCTCTGTCCCTTGCTAGCTGTGACTTGGACATGTCAGTTCTGTGTCTCAGTTCCCCAGCTGTGAAATGGGAAGAAAACCTTTGCCTTGTAAGTTGCCTGGGAGATAAAGCTTTTATGTGCCTGACACATGGAAAACGTTTTTGGTTTTGTTTTTTTAAGTTACTAATATTTTAAATAATTCCCCTTCCATCTTTTATGATCTGGTTAGGTTAACGTGGAATATACTCCCTAGTTCAACCAGTGAAAAAATCTAAAAGATAAGTGTCTTAAAGATTAAATTCTGTTTGAGTCTTTATCAGTGTATCGGACCGTAGCCACTCTAAAGGAGAATCTGCCCCTCGCGCCCTCCCCCCCGCCACTTGTGACTCCTATTTGCTTGCCTTTTTATTCTTTTCTTTGGTGTGGCTGTAGTGACTGCACATTTTCTTTTGGACTCCCTTTTACCCAGAATTCGCCTATTTCGGTTAGGTGGCATTAAGTGATCTTTTTCCTGCCTTGTATAATGGCATTAGAAGTCTTAGGTTCTAGGCCTTGCTGGGCTGTGTGTTTACCTTTGTTACTTTGAAGATCCCACATACCTGTGTGCCAAGTGAGGAAATAAATACTGCTAACACTTTCCTAGGAAGTCCGTTACCCACCTGCCCGTTTTCCTCTCTCCCACTCACGTCCCATTTATGAACAGGATAACAACTGCTCTGCCTCCCTTATTATGTACAGTAATGTTAAGAGTTCCTTATCAGCACGTGAGGTTGTGTTGTGGCTTTTAAGGTAATCCTTTAACATTTTACAACTGCATCAGTGCTGTACCAACCAGGGGTCCTGTCGTGGATGAAACCTATCTCAGGAAGGAATGTTTAATACAGAACACAATTGTGTTTTCTGTTAAGGAGAGTAATGGTCCAACAGACAGCTATGCAGCTATTTCACAAGTGGATCGATTGCAGTCAGAGCCTGAAAGTATCCGTAAATGGAGAGAAGAGCAAACGGAACGCTTGGAAGCCCTTGGTAAGGAATCTTTTATGTCTTTGGGTGTCTGTATTCAGTGTAATAGTTGACCTTGGTTCTTACTCCTTTTTAACTAGAAATTAGCCATAGTGTCCTTGTCTAGTATTTGGGAAGATACCTTTCTCAACCTGAAGGTCCCAAGGTTCCACTTGTGTGCGAATTAGGGCAGCTTGGAGCACCGCCACCAAGTGCACCCTCTCAGGAAGAGCAGAACGGTGCTGTGGAAAGAGTCCTGCGCTTGGAGTGGGAGGCCTGGTTCAGGGCCCAGCCGCAGCTCTTACCAGCTGTGGGCACTTGGTTGCTCAAACCTTGCAGTGTCTGTTACCTCATCTGTGGGATAAGATCTGTGTTACCAACCCCAAGGGTGGTCCGGGATGGTATTCATGAAGGTGTCTATAAACTTGAAGGTATCCTGTCCGTGTGAGAGACTTCAGAGTCCCATTTATCATTTCGAGGCTGAATTTATTAGGGAAATGCTTTTAAGAGGAAAATGTAAATTTTAGGAAACATGTACGATTTGATTTTCCTATTCTAATATCTCTGAAAAGTAGGTTTTTACATTTTCGTAGGTGAGGAATGGGAGAATCCCAGGATCACTTAGCTAAGAATTGATAGTTAGAATTAAGCCTAGGTCTGCCCTGCTTCAGAGCCCAGACCCATCTATCCCTTAGTCACATTGCATTTAAGTGTACACCATCTCACCAAGCAGGCACAGCCCAAGATCAGTGCCAGCTGGCCTGGCCCTGGTGAAGAGCTGTGTATGGAGTGTCCCTTTCGGTCAGGATTGGGAGGCTTGGTGTCTGTACTTACGAGTTGCAGAGGTGTGGCACAGCATGGACTAAAGTCATGGCGTAGTCTTCTCAACTTGTTATTGCGGTTTCAAACAGAATAGTTGAAAGAAGAGTAAAATGAACTTGTGTGTATCTCCTAGGTTCAGTAATTAACATTTTGCCATATTGGGTTATCTTTATATAAGTGAGGCATGTACGTGCACGTATATATTTTATACAGACCTGTTTCTGATCCACTTGCTGAAGCATCACACATTTCATGCCTAAATACTGTGTATCTAAAAATAATGATGTTCTTCTGTATACCCCTCATGTCAGCTTTATTTCTTCTTGGGAACCACTGCATTAGTAAAAACTGGAGTCCTATTTTTCAGACGGGGTAGCCAAACCGTAGAAGTAGGACCAAGTCTGTTATTTCTCCAGCCCAATTTATGTGGCTTTCAGATCAAAGGACACACTTCTATTTGAACCTTTATGGCACTATCCAGTAGTAATTTCTTCGTTACATTTTGCAGCTTAGCTGTTGGCTGTGTCCTCAGATAATTGTCTTTTCCACGAACAGCAGTCGGGGTTGCCGGAGAAGACGGCGGTCCGAGTCCAGCTCTCTGAGGAGACTCTTCATCGTCTCTCCCTCTTCTCCTGCCCAGATGCAGATTGTGTTGCAGCTTAGATCTCTGCCCTGTTGAACTAGGCATTTAAGAATTCTAAATTCTTATTGCTAGTGTTCGTTCATAAATCTGTAAAAGCAAGGAGAGGATTTAAAGAGATGTTTTTATGTAGGAACTGCAATCTTTGCAGATGATCACAATTTTTAATTTTTAGGAGAAAGTTCTGTGATATTTTGTTCCTTGTATGTAATAACTTAAAAACGTCATTAGACTACACACAAAGGAAAGTACTCTGCAATCAGAAAGTAATGTTTTGGAAGTGATTTCACCACTCTTGAAAAGGAGACCTTGTACTTTAACCTTGGTATTCTTTGGCTCCTTGTCCACCCGCACTGCCAGCCCACAGCATCGCCCAGCGCATTGCAGCGTCCTCCATTCACTTACACAGCAGGCCAACGGGTTCTTTATAATCCGAAACTTTTGCAGAGTTTCTAGTAGTTACAGACACAGCCTGTTCTGTAGGTTGTTACTGTAAGATGTTCTCGCAAAGGCCCTAAAAATGCCCCCGAATGCTCAGTTGCTTCCCTTCAGGGGGGGTTACTTGACACCCCCGCTGCTTGTAACCGCCTTGAGGATGTACTTCCAGGTTGGGCTCTGGCTCTGTGCTCTCCAAACTCTTGTCTGGAGCACTGGTGAGCACCCTCTAGTCACGTCTTGTGGTTCTTTCTCGGCTTGCTTTCCTTTCCATCCTTCCCTTTGGAGGCAGCTTAATGAAGTAAGAATGTGTAAGCTTTAGAGTCAGGTCTGGGTTTGAATCTTAGTTCTGTCACTGTCTTTAACCTTTAGAAAAGTTACTCAAACTTTTTGAGCTATAGTTTGTCTCCATGCTGAGCATGGGTCTAGAGTTCACCTTCTTGGGATTGTCTTTAAGATTAAAAAAAAATAACACCTGCCAGAGAGGCTTTCCTTAAGAACAGGCTTAAAGTGAACTCTCAAGGTAACTTTAGATGTCACCTGCAGCAGAAGCTATGACCTGCATTTCTGTCTCTTGCTATCTACTGACTTGGTCTTTTTAGCTAAATGTCTTAGGGAATTCTTAGTTCTGAGAAACTTAATGTTTGAGAATCCAATCTGGCAAACCTGGTAAGTTTGCTTCTTCTAAATTTCTAGAACCTTTTGCATAACTGTTAGTGATTCCCTACCCCACCTCAACCCTCTGCAATCCTCCACTAGTTTCTTTTTTAGTTCTGTCTTAGCTCTGCCACAAACTCACTACAGTCCAGCGGGAATAGCTATTTTGTGGTCCCCCTCAACTCCTACCGTCTCTATTCTTCTGTTCCCTGTTTGCTGAATCCTCTCTACCGCTGGTAATTATAACCAGAGCTCCTGCTTTGTAGAAGTGCTTCTACCATTTTTAGTGAAGATATGCTACCTTATGTTTTTCAAAACCATTGATTGTCAAGCCTGGGTGTTAAATATAGTTTGGGAGAAGATTTTGTTAGATTATTTAATGGTCTACCCAGAACTGATATTGGCAGCATTATTAAAGAATGATCCAAAATTGCTTTTTCCCTGGCTGGTGCCCCCGAAGGCTTTTTTTCTATTAAGTCTTCCTCCCCTCCCTCACCCCCAAAGAAACCCCCAGATTAGTGAATCCAAGGTGTCCGTGTTTGGAGATAAAATGTGAAGCGCCTTGAATGGAAGCCCTGAGATCAGAGACTGGACGCACAAACAGGGAAAACCGAATTTTGCCTTCCCTCCTACCTAGACGCCCTCCAGTGCACAGTAGTTTAATAAGACCGAGAAAGTTATGGAGCAAACTTGGATTTGTGTTTTGCCTCATTTTCTTTTCCTTCCTTTCAAAGATGCCAATTCTCGGAAGCAAGAAGCAGAGTGGAAAGAAAAAGCAATAAAGGAGCTAGAAGAGTGGTATGCGAGGCAGGACGAGCAGCTACAGAAAACAAAAGCAAACAACAGGTCAGTCCCCGGTGTTTCCAGCAGTGCTCACTTTCCAGAATGGAATCAAGTTCATTTCCAGTGATCAGTAGTTCTCACGTGCTGCCTCTTTTAGTGTGAAATGAGTGTGAAATGTATTTGCAGGTTTTGGAAAAAGTACTTGAAACATAAAGGTTGCAAGTCTCTTGGGTCTTAGGAGCTTGGAGTTTGGTTTATATGCATTGTTTGTTACCGTATGAAGCAGGGAAAGGGAAAGTCACGTCATGGATTAAGTCCACACGTGGAAACGTTAACTCTGAACTGAAGGGCCGCATTCGTGAACATACCAGGATCTCGGTACTTTCGCTACTTTGGAAGTTATAGACTTGGTCATGTTGCATCCCCTAAATACAGCCCTGTTCTCTGGAAGCTGCTATGCCAAGGGGCCCGTTAGCAGGGCAACTGTGCTTTGTAATGAGGTAGCCAGGGATGTTCCAACATGGTGACTTTAGAATGAAGAATCCTCTGGGTACATCTTTAAAAAGGTCTCAGTTGGCCTTTCTAAAGTATTCTGGTGCTCCCTGAAGGGCCAGGAGCTGCAGGGAGAAACTAAGCTCCTCCTCCGCTCCCCACGGAGCAGCAGCTGTGCTCTCCCCGCTCGCAGTCCACTCGGAAATCGTGCCGAGGAGGGTGGAAGGCTCGCCTTCCCTGCTGCATCCCGACCCCAACTCTCACACAGTCACTTCACTACCGTGGTGGAAAGATAGGCTAGACCAAGCCTGGGGATACTTGCAATTTTCAGGGTAAAGAGCCTTATTAGGCTCTTGCCCTGAGAGGCAGAGGTTGGTTTAGTGCTCTGGTCTCTGGCAGCTCCTTGCTGGAAATCTGCCAGAAAAGAGGGAGCAAACCACTTTGCCAGCCAGTGCGTGCCATCCTGGCGCAACTACGCTCAGTCAGATGGGCCGTTCTGTGTGGTAGGCTTCAGCTGCCTGTCCCTTACTGGCTGTAGTTGGTTCTGTCAGCTGCCCCTTAAATGCCACATGGGAGCCTTGTCCTGGCCCCCTTCCTGTGGGGATGTAATTTCTAGGAATGCTTCTCAGGTTCCAGTGAAGTTCTGTGATAAAAACGGTGGGCACTGCCCTCTGGTCTTCACGGGGGGTTGCTCAGCGTAGCGTTCACTGCCAGGGCTGCTCCTGAGCTTGTGGTCATTTTGAAGTGCTGATAGGTCCAGGCTGCTTTATCCTGTGCTCATTCAAGAGGATTTATCCCAGATACAAGTTCAGATCTGTAAAGGGAAATGAGCGAGTGCTTTATTCAAGCACCGTGTGAGGCTCCGTTTATCTTAGCAAGTTGCCCAGGAGTCAGTCTGCTCTGAAGTAATTGGTAAAACCAGGCTGACCCTCCCTGTTCAGGATCCCTGATGTGTAAACGAGTTGACATACAGATTCTCAAACTTAAACTATGGTGGGAATAGGCTTCTAATTGCAGAAACATTTTAAGGCCAGTTTTGCTGAACTGTAGCCCTTCTGGAAAGGAGGCTGCCTGCATCCAGCATCAGTTGTCCTTGGAGTGGGAGTAAGCACATCCTGTTGTAGGAGCTCAGTCTCTAAGGTTTAGTCCCTCCAGGAATCGATTTAGGGCTTTGGTACCTTTCTCAGAACCATAGAATGTCGGGCTGGATGGTGTCATAGGTGAACTTCCCACGTTCTAGCGAGAGGAAAAGACAAACTGGCTGCACATGCAGAATGTAGAGCTGTTTCAAAACCAGGTCCCTTCCCTTGCAGAAACTTTGAAGCACAGGGTAGACTGTGTAAAACTAGAGGCACATGAGCTGTTGTCACCAGGGTTCCAGGAGAGAAGGGATGGGTTTACACTTTATTCCAGTTACTCTTCGTGGACTGGAAGGGGAGGCACCGTGGGGGCCTTCTTGCAGTGGCACACACCCTTTCCTGGAGATGGTGACGTTGCTGACCACTCCCTCTCCATGTTTGACTCTCCAAACAGTGTCCTGTGTCCCACTTACAGATGTGAAGGAACTCTGTTAATAGGTAAATAGTGACTATTTTGAGGAAATGAAGAGTGCTTATTTCAAGCGTGTGCCCTTCTCTCTGGATGGCTAAGGGCGACCACAAAGATAAGGTAGAGTAGTTTGAAAGAAGAGACGTGGTGGGTAGCCAGGGCCTGTGTTTAGGAGCGTGTCATTAGGCCTCCTGACTTCTAGGTGCCCCGAACTGAAACCTTAGCACATCTGTGCCAGGCCCGGTGCTGGGCAGGTGACCGGACATCTTGCCTTCACTGCATCTGTAGTCTAGTGGCTGTCCTCCCATAGCATATCCTTCCTTTTATCCCACCTCGGGGTGCAAATGCCACTGCACCAAGAGCCATTAATTAGTAGTGACAGGCTGTGGGGGAAAATTCCTTCTTCACGGGAGCCCGTCAGGACAGTGTTTACTCAAGACCAACCATAGACTATGTTCCCTTCTAAACCATGACAGACATTTCCCCTTATACAGGGGGCTCTGGTGCTGACCTTTCACACCCTGCAAGACTTCTAAAAGTTTGGGGAATCCGTGATTCTCTGTGGTGGCAAACCTTTTTTCCGTGCCCCTTTGGGGCTGTTGTGTGTTTCCTCCTGAGGTCCGGCCCGCAGGCATTCCTCCTCCTCCCCTTTCCCACAGGCCCCCATGAGGATTGCTGCAGTCAGGCCCTCTGTCTGGTGGGTGAGGACATGCAGGTCACTTAGATTATGATTTTCCATTTGTCCTGCTTGTCTGTAACCCGACCCAGAGGGGGCTCCGCCGTCACTGCCACGCTCTGTAGTCTTGGGGCAAACTGCAAAAGAGCAGAAGCCTGACTTTCAAACTTTGTCTAGTGATGCCTCCACTGGAGTCACCAAACCTTTAGTTTCTTCCAGTAGGAGCAAGCACAAGCTCAAGTTGATGAGGTTTAGTCCTTTGTGTAAACCAAGGGTTTACAGGCTGGCCTGCCTTTCCTTTCCCGCCCACTCATTCTGCCCACAAACAACTCTGTTTTCCTGCTAAGAGTTACAATCAGGCTGTTCTTTCTGCTTTCTTTAAATTTCCACAAAACACCTCCTATGTATAAACCAAAACGGGACAGGAAGGCAGGGTGTGGGTGAGTCTAAAAATAAGCCGAAATAAAATTACTAGAATTTCCCTTTAAATAAGTGAGCCTAGGTTAATAAGCAGGCAGGATTTTCCTTCAAAACGTCTCTTCCACTCCTGTGCCCCAGAACCAGCCTGGCAAAGGACAGGGTAAGAGTCCTGCAGGGAGGTTCCCCGCCTGCCCACAGCGGATGGGCTGGGCCCAGGGAATTAGCCTGGGGCAACACAGTCTAAATAAGCCAGCCCCTGGGGCTGTAAACTCCGCACAGCGCGCCCCCCTTTCCTTCTGTCCCAGAGCCTTGCACTGCTCTATTCCTATGAAGTGGAGGTTTCTGGACTGCCCCTGGTGACGGCAGTCAAGTCTGGCATGGATTGAACGGCCAAACCAGCTTCTTCAGGGACACACAGGAAGACCATGCTAGAGCCAGGACCATGGGCTGCAGTCCTTTCCACTATGTGTGTCCGGCGACTTTTTCCACATCTGTTCCCAGAATACTAAAAATGATCCCATTCAGCCAGGGTGGTTCGAAAGCAGTAGTCGAATAATGCAAGAGCAAAGTGGCTTTGGGGCCTGGCGTGTTCGGTGATAGGAGCTGGCAGCGTTCGTGCCTAGTGAGGCTCACTGAGGCTGACAGGAAGCCTCACCGGACAGGGCAGAGCCTGGCAGGCCCGCTTCTGCATTCTGCCGCCTGGGGTTGGGCAGGTGGCTTCCTCTCCAGGCTGCCCGCTACCTGATCTGTAAAGCGTTGGTGAGAACACGTCCTAGTGCTCTCCTAGGTTGTTGGGGTTGAGGATTGGATCAAATGGACACGGAGTCTCTAACAGGGCTTACGTGGATGCAGGTGCTGAGAAAGGCTCGCTGGTGCCAGGAGCAGGTGGGGACAGAGCTGGCAGGGCTCCCTGGGGCAGGCCAGCCGGGAACCTTGCCTGCTGGTCTCCAGCGCTTGAAGCCTTGCTGGGTGAGGACGGAGCCTCGGGAGCAGCACTCCAGAGCAGTCATGCCTCTACTGTGGATTTGAGATGTTTCTGCTTCTCAATGTTCTCTCTTTTTTCCTGCCTGCTTGCCTGCCTTTTGGACCTCTTGCTGTCTAGGGTGGCAGATGAAGCTTTCTACAAACAACCCTTCGCTGACGTGATTGGTTATGTGTATGTTGCAAAACTAATTCCTTTTCTCGTTTTGATTCTACTTTGTTTAGAGTTAATGTTCCTGTTATGTCACAAGTTGCTTTGCTTTCTGAATTATTTCAGATTGGCACTCTGGGGACTGCCTGAGTTCTAAGGTTGGGGTTGTCTTGCAGAACTGTGACTCCCTTTAACTCCGATAGCCCTTTTTCACATCTGGGGTTTTGAAGGGAAGGCAGCAGATGCCCTCTTTTTTAAAATGGGGTCATTTGTGACCTTGTCTGGGAAGGCTGTGGGACAGGGGTAGGCTCTAACCTCTTGCTGCCACCCTGCCCCAGGAGGGGACGGGCCGTGTCCCCACCCAGAGAGGTGGAAGCCAGTGGGGGAGGGGAGGGCAGTATTCTCTACATTTAGTTCTCTAGAAGAACCTGTGGGGGTGGTTGCTTCTCCCCTGGGGCAGAAGGGCCCAGAGCCAAGGAGATGGTCTCACTGGGTCAGGGGTAGAGGTGTAACTGTTTCTCTATGGCTTTATATGTTGGAATTGTTCAGTGGCCAGCTTCTGATGCCCTGTCCCCCTCGTCTGCCACAAAGAGGCCCCAGCTTTTTAAGGTCAAGATAGCGAACGCTGTCTGCTATAGGCCACTGTGGTTTCTTCCTCCAAAGAAAACTACATCTTCTCTGGGAAAATACTTAAGAATTCCTGTTTACAAATCAGTATTGCTGTTTCCTCAAGAATTAGGAAGATGAGGGTAGAAGGGTGGACAATAGGCTCATGGCTGTAGAGCCTCTTAGGGCCTGTGACCTTGACATGTTCATCCCTTTAGAATACAGACTGGGGTTCCCTGGGTCCCCAGATGCATTTGCAATGAGATTTGTGAAATGCTGGACTTACAGGTGGTGTTGGATTAATTTTTTGCACGTTCTCTCTGGAGTAGAACTGGAGACTGGAAAGGTTGAGTCTGGGTTTGCTGGGCAGCAGGGTGGCCCAGCAAAGCCAGCTGCACGTTCCCAAGTGTAGCTAGAGTGGCAAGGGCATGTCTAGCTTACTGACCATCTGCATTGAGCTCATTCTCATTTTCTATATCTGACCTAAAGTTTCTCTCCTTGTTTCTTTTCTTTTCACCTTTAAGCACAAACATAAACCATCCTTGCTACAGCCTAGAACAGTTAAGTAAACCTTTCTCACTGCCCCTACCTGTGTGTGCCATGAAGTCGCAGTGTTGTAGTGGCTCTGGGCTTCAGCAGTGTCTGCCACGGCCATCCCTGTGAGAGTGCCACCCCTCCGTCCCCACAGACCAGTCATCTCCATTGCTTTCGCTTCGCCCGTGATGCTTGTTGGAGTAGATGAATATAGTGTGTCTTCCTTCCTCCTCCCACTGTCCTTTCAGGCTGTAGCTCCCACCAGTTCCCGACTGGGGGGTGGGCTGACCTTCACATGAAAGAATGTTGGAGCAGCATCCTACCAAAAAGCAACTGACATTGATTGGCTGTTCAGCCATCAGATGCCCACCCCTTCCAGAGAGTGCCCAAGTGGCCCAAGGCACCCGGCTGGAGGGAAAATGGCCGACTTTGAGCTGAACTGGAGAATGCCCTAACAAACCCCCTTCCAGAATGGCTTTAAGTGCCTGCTCGCATGGGAGCTTTGTCTTGAATCCCTTTTGATCTGCCCTGTTTCTCTCCGGTCTTAGGGATAAATCCAGAGGCTATCGTGCAGTGACCGGTGGGCTTCTTAAAAGTCTCTGAATTTACTGGAAACTCAGTAGAGCCCAACATAAGCCAGCCTGCAGCGTTGTTCCTGTTAATGAAGGCAGTGCATAGCTGGCCCAAGGACTTGCTTTTTTAATGCTCTGTATCAACAGAGGTGCACCAAACACCTGTATTCCACCATTTTACACAGCAGCCCGGGCACCCTGTGCCTGGGAGAACTGGCCACGTGTCTGCTTCTGAGTCTGACCCGAGCCAGGGGCTGTTGCTCTTTGGAAGCCCAGAGGCCATTAAGTCAAGCATGAAGAGGCAGCCGCCAGGTAGCTCACAAGGGGTTCTACGTTAAACCAACATATTTCGTTGTTGCTTCCAGGGCAGCAGAAGAAGCGTTTGTAAACGACATAGACGAGTCGTCCCCAGGCACTGAGTGGGAACGGGTGGCCCGGCTGTGTGACTTTAACCCCAAGTCCAGCAAGCAGGCCAAAGACGTCTCCCGCATGCGCTCTGTCCTCATCTCCCTCAAGCAGGCCCCCCTGGTGCACTGAAGAGCCACCCCGTGGCAACACTACATCTGCAATATCATAATCCTACTCAGTGAAGCTCTTCACCGTAATTGGATTAATTATGTTGAGTTCTTTTGGACCAAACCTTTTGTCTTTAGAGTTGATCATTGTCTGTGATTGCATGTTTCCTTCACCTGTGTTGTCCCTGGCATTCAGAGAGGAGGGGCAGGAAGCCTCCCAAAGGTAGCCTCAACCTCTACTTTTGTGCATTATTCTGAGAATAAATTTGTTTCAGAAACAATAACCATGAAGTCTCATCATTGACAAGATACACCGCACGTGGAGTGAGATTGGGAGGGATAACAAATTTCCTTTATCATTTCTAGCACTGAGGAGGCACAGCCATGGAGTGTCCACCCTGCTTTGAACTAAAAGAGCTCCAAGTTACTATCCTCTGTCTGTAGCAGGATGCTGTGGAAGTTCCCACTTGAAGAACGGCAGTTCCATGGCTAAAACTTAATCTCTCTTCTTGCTCCCCAGAGATAGAGCTGTGAATCCCTTTACCAACCCAGACATTTTTCCCAGCTGGCTCGTCACTGCCCCCTACTTCAGGGTCTTGGGTAGTATTTTTCAATAGGGGACTTTCTGGGGGTGTATTTTATTCCCTCGGATTGACCCAGGAAACCTGAATCAGGACGGCATTACTTTGGGGCTAGCCCTATTACTCAAGGTTTCACAGCACACACTGGGGTCTGCGCCAGCCCTAGGACTGCGCTATTGCACTTGCCAAATCCTTCGTGTAGGCCTGGCCGACCAAAACACTAGGCCCGTGTGCTTAAATTAAAAATACATTTCTAGCCCTAGACTTCATATGCTTAGTGGCCGTGTGTGGTTAGGTAGCATCCCAGCTGCACAGCACAGATTAGAGACCATTTCCATCATCACAGAAAGTCCTGGACCATACTCCTCTACACAACAGGTACCACTAAGAGACTACTCCATTCAGGCTTCAACATGGGTTATCTGCCTTCAACCGGTCACATTTTAGGTGACATTTCAAGCAATAAAGTCAGCTAATAAAGCCAAATGAGAAATCTGCTTACAGTTACCTGATCCTATTTCCAAGTTGGAGATGCTGTGAACGCCTGTAATACCACCCAGGAGGGGGAGATACTGCCAAGGAGGGAAGTTCACCATCTCTCCTATGTTCTATCTGGAGGGGAGAGGAACCATCATTACTTTTCTGTCCCTGTCCCCAATGCCTCTCCCCCCCCAAGCTGCTTGGTTGGGCATTCCTTGATCTGGCTCACATTTGTGGCCTCTGCTCACTCCTCCACTTCAGCCACTTTTGATTGCAGTCAAGTAATCAACCATTCATTACTTCTGGGCCTTGCTAATGCCATTCAGAATGTCAGTCCATTTAAAAAACCAGCTCAAAGGTCACCTCCACAATGCCTTCCCTTACTCCCCTCTGTGAGCTCCCATGGGCCTCTACCTGGGGCAGCTGACCTTTTGTACCCTCCTGGCGGCAGTATCTAGGCTGTTCTTGCCTCTCATGCCAGATGGGCTTCTTGAGGGGAGATGTGGCAGTTGTGAAACATCAGTTAAGTCTGACACTCCCCCAGATCAAGAGGTGACTGGTTGATAGGACTTCCGGAGGCAACACAGCTGACTGCTGGTTTGCTGGACCATCCAGAGCTACGCAAGCTGGTAGTCCTTGAGTCACCATGTAAAAGCTCTACCACCCCGAAGCCCCATTCTGTAAGGACACTTAACCGACTGAACTACCCAGGCACTCCAACATTTAGTTTCAAACTTCTTTCTTGGGGCCACTTTGCTTTTTATGTCAAATTTTAAATGTTATTTAACATAGTATTGGAAGTCCTAGCCAGAACAATTAGGCAAGCAAAAGAAAAGGCATCCAAATTGTCAGTTTCTGCAGATAACATGTTATATAGAAAACCCTAAAGACCAAAAAATCTTGGCACTGGGGCGCCTGGGTGGCTCAGTCGGTTAAGCTTCCGGCTTCGGCTCAGGTCATGATCTCACAGTTTGTGGGTTCGTGCCCCCATCGGGCTCTGCTGACAGCTAGCTCAGAGCCTGGAGCCTGCTTCCGATTCTGTGCCTCCGTCTCTCTCTGACCCACCCCTGCTCGTGCTGTCTCTGTCTTTCAAAAATAAAAAACATTTTAAAAAAAATAAGAAAAACATTAAAAAAAAATTTTTTAACCTTAGAACTAATAAATTCAGTGAAGTTGCAGAATATAAAATCAATACACAGAAATCTGTTGCATTTCTGTACACTAATAACTACCAGAAAGAAGTTAAAAGTCTCATTTTTAAAATGGCATCAAAAATAAAATACCCAGTAATTTTTAAACAAAAAACATGGAAGGCCTGTACATTGAAAACTCTGACATTAATGAAAGAAATTGCAAATAAATGGAAGGATACTCCATGCTTAGGGATTGGAAGAATGTTAAAATGGTCACACTACCCAAAGCAGCCTATAGATTCAATGCAGTCTCTCAAAATTCCAATGGCAGTTTTAAAAACAATGCTAAAATTTGTATGGAACCCCAAAAGGCTCCAAATAGCCAACACAATCTTGAGAACAAAGCTAGAGGCATCATGCTCCCTAATTTCAAACTACATTACAAAGCTATAGTACTCAAAGGCACAAATACAGACCTAGATTAATGGAACAGAATAGAGAGCTCAGAAATAAACCAATGGATGTATGGTCAGTTAATTTATGGCACAGGATGCAAGAATATATAATTAAAAGATAGTATATTTAATAATATAATATTTAATAATATACATTTAGCTGCTGGGAGGATCAGGTCACTATCTTACACCCTATGCAAAAATTAACCCCGAATGGATTAAAGAGTGGGACATACTCTGAAACCAGTCAACAGTAAGCTCCTTGACCTCAGTCTTGGTGACTTTCTGAATTTGAAACCAAAAGCAAAAACGTACAAGTGGAACTACATCAAAATAAAAAGCTTGTGCACAGCAAAGGAAACCAACAAAATGAAAAGGCAACCTAATTTGTGGGAGAAAAGTATAAGTCCTCTCTGATAAGGGGTTAATATCCAAAATATATAAAAATTCCTATAACTCCATAGCAAAATAAAAACCAAATCCAATTTAAAAACGGGCAGAGGATTTGAATAGACAGTTCTCCAAAGACCTACAGATAGCCAACAGCTAAATGAATTGATGCTCAATATCCCTAATCATCAGGAAAGTGCAAATCAAAACCACAGTGAGATATTACCTTATACCCACTAGAATGGCTGTTATCAAAAAAAGACAAGTGTTGGGGAGGATGGGAGAAAGGGACCTCTTGTGCTGTGTTGGAAGGAAAGCAAATTGGTGCAGTCACAGTGGAAAATGGTATGAAGGCTCCTCAAAGATATAAGTAGAACCAACATACAGTTCAGCAATTGTACTTCTGGGTATTTTTCCAAAGAAAAGACTAACTTGAAAAGATAAATACACCCCTGTATTCACTGCAGCAATTTATAGTAGCCAAGATCTGGAAGCAACCTGAGTATACGTCAGTGGATAAACGGATAAAGAAAATGTATGTCGGTACATGTGTACACGCACACAGGAATATTAATTCAGCCATAAAAAAAAATATTGCTGTTTGTGACATGGATAGACCTTGAGGACAAAGTCAGAAAGACAGATACCATATGATCTTTCCACTTGTAAGTGGAATCTTAAAAAAAAAAAAATTAAAAAAACAAAAAAAACAAAAACCATGCTCTTATAGAACAGATAACAGATTGGTGGTTGTCAGAGGTGAAGGGTGGGGAAGGGGTTGGTGAAATGGGTGAAAGGAGTCAAAAGGTACAATTTTCCAGTTGGGGAAGTAAAGCACAACATGGCAGCTCCAGTTAATAATACAAGCCTACCGGGGCTCCGGGGTGGCTCAGTCGGTTGGGTGTCCAACTTCAGCTCGGGGCTTGATCTCACGTCGGAGAGTTCGATCCTTGCATTGGGCTCTGTGCGGACATCTCAGAGCCTGGAGCCTGCTTCGGATTCCGTGTCTCCCTCTCTCTCTCTGTCCTTCTCACACTCATGCTCTGTCTCCCTCTCTCTCTCAAAAACAGACATTAAAAAAGCATTAAAAAAATAATACAGGCCTACCTTATAGATATTGCAAGTTCAGTTCCAGACCACTGCAATAAAGGGAATGTTGCAGTAAGGTGAGTCAAGTAAATTTTCTGGTTCCCCAGTGTAAATAAATGTTTCCATTATACTGTAGTCTGTTAAGTGTGCAGCAGCATTGTGTTTAAAAATGTACATATCTTAATTAAAAAATACTTTATTACTAAACAGTGTTAACCATCATCTATCTATCTGAGCTTTCAGTGAGTTGTAATCTTTTCGCTGGGGCAAGTTCTTAAAATAAGACAACAATGAAATTTGCCACATTGATCGACTCTTTTCACAATTTCTCTGTAGCATTCAAATGCCTTTTGATAGCATTTCACCCACAGTAGAACGTCTTTCGAAATCGGAGTCAATCTCTCAAACCCCACCACTGCTTCTTCAATTAACTTTATGTAATTTCTAAATCCTTTGCTGTCATTCCAGCAGTCTTCACAGCATCTCCACCAGGAGTAGATTCGATTCCACTTTCTTTGCTCATCCGTGAGGAGCAACTCCTCACCCATTAAAGTTTTATCATGAGAGGATAGCAATTCAGTCGCATCTTCAGGCTCCACTTCTAATTCTAGTTCCCATGCTATTTCCACCACATCTGCACTCACTTTCTCCACGGCAGGGGTTTGAGTCTTGAACCCCTCAAAGTCATCCATTAGGGTTGAAATCAGCTTCTTCCAAATTCCGTTAATGTTGATATTTTGACTCTTCCCATAAATCATGAATGTTCTTAATGGCACCAGGATTGGCGAATCCTTTCCAGAAGGTTTTCAATTAACTTTGCCCAGATCCATCAAAGGAATCACTATGTATGGCCCTACAGCCCAATGAAATGAATTTCTTAAACAGTACGGACTTGAAAGTTGAAATGACTCCTCGATCCAT
>NC_043712.1:35150980-35157157 GCF_006229205.1 Suricata suricatta | reverse complement strand
TCCATTTACAGAGCACAGACAGAGTAGATTTAGCATAATTCTTAAATGCCCTAGGATTTTTGGAATAGTATATGAATGAACACAGGTTCCAACTTAAAGTCACCAGCTGCCTTAGCCCCTACAAGAGAGTCAGCCTATCCTTTGAAGTTTGAAGCCAGGCATTGACTTCTCCTCTCTAGCTATGAAAACACTAGAAGACCTCTTCTTCCAATATATGGCTGTTTCGTCTACATGGAAAGTCTGTTGTTTCATGTAGCCACCTCCACTAATGATCTTAGCTGGATCTTCTGGATGACATGCTGCAGCTTTGACATTAGCACTTGCGGCTTCACTTTGCAATTTTGTGTCATGGACACAGCTTTTGTTCCTTAAACCTCATCAAGCAGCCTTTGCTTGCTTCCAACTTTTCTCTGTAGCTTCCTCACCTCTCTCAGCATTCACAGAACTGAAGAGAGTTAGGACCTTGCTGTGGATTAGGCTTGGCTTAAGGAAATATGGCTGGTTTGATCTATCTGGCCACTAAAGCTTTCTCCATATCAGTAAGGTTGTTTTGCTTTCTTATCATTTGTGTGTTCACTGGAATAGCAAGTGAACTTTTCACTTCCTTCAGGAACTTTTCCTTTGTAGTTACAACTTGGCTCTTTGGCACAAGAAGCCTAGCTTTGGCCTGTCTCGGCTTTTGACATGCCTTTCTCATTTCTAGCTTTTGATTTGAAATGAGAGGCGTGTAACTCTTTCGCTTGAATACATAGAAGGCGTTATAGGGTTATTAACTGGCCTAATTTCAGTACTGTGTCTCGGGGAGTAGGAGGTGTGAGGAGAGGGAGACAAGGAGCAGCGAGTCCGTGGGGCAGTCAGAAGGCACACATTTCTTGGTTTAAGTTCACCATCTCATATGGGTGCAGTGTGTGGTGCCCCCAAGCCCAACGGTAAATCACAGATCACCACAACAAATACAATAATGAAGTTTGAAATACTGTGATCATTACCAAATAGTGACAGAGACACAAAGTGAGCAAATGCTGTTGGGAAAATGGTGCCAATAGACTTGTGCGATGCAGGGTGTCACAATCCTTCAATTTGTAAAGAAACAAAAACAAAAACAAACATAATCTGTGAAGCGCAGTAAATGATGTATGCCTGTGCTATGCCATATATTTCAAAGTTGCTACATGAGTGGGTCTTAAAATTTCTCATTACAAGAACAAAAATGTTCTGTATGTATGGTGATGGCTGTTAACTAGATTTACTGTGTATAAGAATATCATATAGCGGCCCTCCCTATTATCAAAGATTTATTATTTTTTGGTTAAGAAATCAGTATTAGATGCCTTAAGAAGTCACATGACCTCAAGAAGTAAGCAGTACAACAATATAAATTCCTTCTGGAAAGGGATTTTAGCCAGAGAGTGAATTAAGAAAACAAAATGCAAAAATGTAGGACTTCCACAAAGAAATATATTTATTTTTTCTTCAGAATTTGGCTCAGAACAGTAACATATAAATATTTACACTAAAATAAATTAATGTGATTTAACTGTATGTAATAATTTACGTTGGAATATATTAATCAGCCTTTCCACAAATTTAATAAAAACTAAAATTTGGTGTTAGAGTTAGTACCACCCTTCCAAGTATTTGGCATGAAGCGCAGTGCCACCGTCTGGAGTACAGAGCAGTTACAGATTTCACCCAGGAACAACTGGTGTCCCCTCCCAGGACACCTCTCACCCCACTGACGCCAGCCGACGAGCTTCCTTCCTAGGAATCACTAGAATTTTTCAACAATAACCAGGACTTGGAGATTATTTCAGGGCTGGCGGAGTTCTTGCAATCAGCCAACCTGTCTATTCACATTAACCCACCAGGAAGGAAGTAGTTCAAATGCAATATTGATTCTTCCACACTTTATTTTGTACGCTAACACTGAAACAATAGAAACCTTCTGGTTTTCCTAAAGTAAGAATCGGAAAAACATGCATATGCTTTCTTAGAGCATCTGAAAGTAACCATAAAAACCTGTCACTAGACCAAATACTGTATTGGCCAAATGTCCACAGCAGAAAGGAATATTTGATTAGCTGTATCACTGAGGGACAGCATCAAAAACAAACTGAGTCATCTGCTAATGAGACAGTTGTGTTAAAGCTGTTGTTAGTCTTAAGTAAATTAGGATATAGTTACCCTCCACAAGGTTTTTATTTGAGAGGTTGTGCAGCTTAGCACAAAAGCACAAGTGGACCTGGGGACCAAGTCCTATTTCTGGGACTCACTTGCCACACAGCTTTAGGCGCTGTCACTTAAACGCATTAAGACTTAATTTGCGGTTCTATAAAATGGAAATTAAAACACCTACCTCCCAGGTTGTGAAAATTTAGATTAACGTATATGGAGCACCTAGTTCAGAACCTGGCACACAGTAGGCACTTAATAAATGATGGGTATTAGAATTTCTTCCAGGTTGAAATAGAACCCTGACCTTTGGATCTTGACACCAATGAAAGCACAGAATCTTATTTTGCTGGAATCCAGATTCACGGATATTCACAGCTCTATAAATGCTGCCTTAGGAGATACTCCACGGTCATACTCAACATTAGCATGAAAAGTTATTGAAGGGAGAGGAGTCTGTCAGTAGCAAAGATCCTTCGGGAATGGTTGATCTCCTTTCAGAAGCTGTTAAGTCCTAGTGGCTTCTCAGCTGTCCTTAAGAAGATAAGGACAAGGTCACTTGAGGCCACTGTAATTCAGATCCCTAAAGTTGCTCAACTCTCTAAGAGCAGTAACAAATAACATCTTTAAACAGATACACTTGGGGGTGATGGGTACGTCCAGGTCTCGATGGTGGTGGTGGTTTCACAGGTATATATACATAAGTCAAAGCTTATCAAACTGCACACTTCTAAAAATACCTCCATAAAGCTGTTTTGAAAAAAAGTTTACTTCAGCCGTTCATGGTGAGATTTACTTCTGTTTCCTGATGGGATCCCTTTCTGCAGTGTGAATTTAGGGTCAGAGGAGGAAGGATTAATCTAAGTTCCAGTGTCAAGGTCCCATCTCAAGCAAGGCCTGCAGGTCTAAGTGGTACGTCCAGTGAGCAGTCCTAAGGCTTCCTGGTCTACTGTCACAGCTCCTTTGGCACAGATAATTGTGACTGGTACTTACAGGGTTTGAGCTAAAATGATCCCAGAAAGAGCAGCATCTACAAAAATGGGTTGGGAAAGGTGACCCTGGAAGAGGAGACTAAAGGCAATAATTTAACTGCTGAAGTCACCTGCTAAATACCAAATTTGCTTTTTAAGAAATGCTCATCTAAAAGACAACCTGATTCCACGGAGAAGCTCTGAGTCTCGGTCCATGTCCCCTCCTGGGAGGCCTAGCAGATCCTGCGAGTTGTGTAGTCCAAAACCATGCTGGCGGCACCGAGCAGGGCGGGATCCACCAAATCCGAAACTACCACGTCCACATCCTGAACCGAGGACAAGGCTTGTTGGCGGATGACATCCTTGACGATGTGGATGTAGTGACTGGCTAGGACTCCAGAGAGGATCACAAGGGAGGGATTGATAGTGTGGAGGATGTTCACAACCCCAAGACCCAGAGCCGTTCCAGCTACAAGAAAACAAAAATGAAAGCAAGTCTCAAGGAGAGAGCCAAATCAGAAACGCCAGAGGACAGTGCCCAGGATACTCAGTACATTCACACTATGTAACAGAAAGTGGTATTTTTAAAACTGTTCGTAATTTATTTTTTTTAAAGTTCATCCATTAATTTCTTTATTTTTTTAAGGTTTATTTTTGAGAGGAGGGCAGAGAGAGGGTTACAGAGAATCCAAAGCAGGCTTGTGCCAACAGCAGAGAGCCCAATGTGGGGCTCAAACTCATGAACTATGAGATCATGACCTAAGGTAAAGTTGGCCCCTATTTATTTATTTTGAGAGATAAAACCCATATGCGAGTGGAGGAGGGGCAGAGAGAGCATCCAAAGCAGGCTCCTCACTGCCAGTGCCAATGCAGGGCTCAAACTCACCAACACTGAGATCATGACTTGAGCCCAATTAAGTCAGATGCTTAACCAACTGAGCCACCCAGGCGTCCGTCATGATTTATTCTTGATATGAGAAAAATGTTGTTATGCTTTGAAGTTTAAAAAAAGCTAGATATGGTAATATTACACCATATGCTCTTAACTAGGTTAAAAAAAACTGGAAAACACTGGAAGGAAATGCTAATAGTCGACTATCTCTTAAAAGTAAAACTTGAAGGAATATTTTTTAAAAACTTTTTAAATACCTATTTTTGTAAGAGAGCAAGTACGTGCATGCACAAGAGTTGGGGAGAGACAGAGGGAGGGAGACACGGAATCTGAAGCAGGGTCTAGGCTCTGAGCTGTCAGCATAGAGTCTGACACAGGGCTCGAACTCATGAACAGCGAAATCATGACCTGAGCTGAAGTTGGATGCTCAACCAACTGAGCCACCAAGGTGCCCACAAAGGGATACTTTTTCTTACTCTCCTATATTTCTCTAGATTTCCTATAAAATGAACAAGTAGTTTATTCATAGTTATAAACAAAACAAAAAACCTGTTTAATAAAGGCAATGCTGCCAAATACCTTGAATGCCATTTCCTTTTTCTCTCTGAGAAAGCAGGAAAAAACAGCCCTGAACACACATTCCAGAGCGCTGGTCCCGAGGGGAGCTGGGTATGTGTCGGAGCCCTGGGCAGTCTGAGGGCCCCACTAGGGCACAGCTGTCCAGAGCCTCATGCTCACCTGTCCTTAGGATGTTCTGGGCCTTCACGTTGCCAAGTTTTGCAGCTTGGATGAGATGGGCTGCACTCACGGCCTCGTCTTTTGGCACCGACATCCCTTCCACCAAGAGCAGGTCTTCTGTTAGAGCAGAGGCGAGAAGCAGCAGTCATTGCTGAGCTGTGGCAGCCCTGCAGCAGGCCCAACCTTTCAAGGTTGCCTGCGGGCAGCAAGCCCCTAAGTGGGAAGACGTGTTTTTTCACATTTGCAAAGCTTTTTATCATTCACAAATGATAAATCACATACATTGTCCAGAGGCTGGTGCCCTCTTGCTCTCCTGATTATGTATCATCCAGAACTTCCTTAACTGGAAAATTCTCAACTACAACTACAGCCTCCTATCCAGCCCTCTGTAGTTTCTTTACTTCTCACCTCCACCTGAAACTGAGTCCTCTAAGTGTTTTTTCCCCAAATTATCAGACTCCACTGTATTTATCTCCTTCCTTTATCCACCCCAGATGCAGGTCCCATTACTGCAAGTGCCCCACGTCCCATGCCAGGGCCTGAAGAACTGATGCCAAAGTGGTTCTCAGTTGCTGGCTCGGCCACTACCCACTGCACCACCCTGTCCATGTCAAACGACCTGCACACCCTTCTTTTCTCTATAAAACTGGGGTAACACCACGTACCCTGGAAGGATTATGTGAGGGACTAAATGAGATAACAGATATAAAGTACTTAGTTAGGTGCTGGCCAGACTCAATGCTCACTAAATATGCCTATTTTCTATAGTCCTCATCTTTCCTGCCGCTCGCTCTGCCTGTCATCAACCCAGGTCAATCGCCTCCTCGTCTGCTGTCATACTTGGGTTCTGATGAGAGAAAATCAAAATCCCAGCCATGCAGGCGGCCACCCAGACCCTGTCCAGGGGGCTCCTCACACCGGCCCCTGCCAGTGCTCTCCCGTTCTCCCTCACGGCTCTTCTCGGTTTCCACCACCACCCCCTTGCACCCCACCCCCATCACAGGGTTTTCGTACTGCCGGCCTCTCTGCTCAGGGGCGCTAACAGGAAGGAGTTCCGTCACTTTCTGCCCTCACCTGTGAACACGTCTGTATCTGCACACCTGCACTCCTGCTTCCCCTCTCTCGGGCCCTCGATCCAGGCCTCGCAGCTTACCTCCTAGCCTCTCACCAGGGGCCTCTTACGGGGGCCTCAACTGCCCTTTCCCTCGTGCATTCTCAACCCTCGCTTCCGTTCCTACTGTCTGCTTTCCACTGGCAGGTGCTCACAATTTCCACATCCTCAAAGCACTTTTTCCCTCAGTGTAGTCAGGTTTCTGCTCTTGCGATTTAAATGTGCTCTCTCTTAAAACAAGCATTCCTCCCATGAGGACCAAAACTGATTCTGCCGGGGGGGGGGGGGGGGGG
>NC_043712.1:35097455-35150880 GCF_006229205.1 Suricata suricatta | reverse complement strand
TTTTCAGTAGCTTTGCATAGTGGCAGAATCGTAGCCAATGAGGTTTATCCGGAGCGCGATTATTGCTAATTAAAAATAGTTTTCAGGGCTTCAAATGATGTCCTCATGGCCCAAACCAATGACCTTTTTTGATTTTCTCACTCAAAAGCAGCACATGACATTCCCAATAATTTCCTCCCTGAAACACTCTCCCTTTTAGCTTCTGTGATTTTACCCTTTTCCTGATTTTCCTTTCTGCCCATTAAACATTGTTTTGTAAGGTCCCACCCCAGACTTTTGCCTCACTCCAATCTCATTCAGAGGTTTAACTGCCGCCTCAGCACTGATGATTCCCAAAGTCCCACCTCTAGTCCAGTCCTCTCTCCTGAGCACCAGACGCCTGTGGCCAGCCACTGCCTACACACCTGCGCCCGATGTCCCACAGGCACCCAGCCATCATCTGCCATAACCTGTGCCTCCTTTCATATTCCCAACCCCCAGCTGTCCAACAGAAAACCAGAAGTCACTCTAGAATTGTACTATTTAAAGCCACTCCTCCTGGAGGGATTAAGATGGCAGAGGAGTAGGGTGACTCTAAGCTTGCCTCCTCCCCCAAACTGCTAGATAAATACCAAATCCTTCTGAACACCCAAGAAATTGACCGGAAGTCTTAGAGGACAAATCAGCATGTCTAGGAACAGAAAAAACAACCCGTCCAAGGTAGGAACTGTGGAGGGTTGAGTGGTGGGAGAAAAGAACCGTTGGCACTGTGAGGGGGAGGGATCCCTGATCAGGGGGAGGTGAGGTTAAGAGTAAGGAAAAAAATAAAAAACTGAAAACACATGTAGGGGACTACACAAAAAAACTGTTCTCCAAAACCAATGACGGGGGAAAAAGGAGAGGGTGGAGCACAGGGTCTGAAGTTTCAGAGGTCAGTACCTGGAGTGCTCCCTGTGGTCTGAGCATCCCCTAGAGTTCATTTGGTGGAGGTGACATGGTCTTTCTACAGGCAAAAGACCTGGCGGGTGCCACAGGGCTGCCCCGTTCACCAGTATAGGAACAGAGATGGTGGCTGAGGGCAGCAAACCCCGGAGCTGGCTGCATGTTGTGATTTACCATAAACTCTGAGCCACTGCACAATCATGCAGCTGCTGCCTCGGACAAGCCAGCACCAGCCACAGTGCAGCAAGCTGCGATCCAAATCACAGGGTTCTCTGAAGTGTGGGGTTCTGAAACACAGCTGCGTCTGAGATAAACCCCAGGGAGGTGGCACCATCTGACAAGTAGACAGCTTAGGGTGAAGGTGGCAAGCTGACAGAAGCTGGGGACACAGGAGGTGATTGACTGCATGTCTGTGAGGGTATGAACTTCCCTCTCTGGAGACTACAGAGTGGGGTGAAGCCATTTTCACCCCTAGCCCACCAGCACTGATCAACCTCAGTGAGCTAAACAGCTCCACCAAGTGGAGAATGGAGCCACCAAATGGTCAACAGAGCCAATACATCAAGCCCTGCCCCCTGCACCCTCCGGGCACACCTTCAGTAGAGCAAGTTGGCCTGAGAATCAGAGCAGCAGGCCCTTCCACCAAAAGACCAGCACAAACCTTCCATGCACTAGGTCAGCTACAGACCATAGAGTGCTGCAAAACTTCAGGTCTAGAGGAAATAGGATCTAGCTTTCCTTGGGTTTTGTTTGTTTGCTCTGTTTCTGTATTTGCTTTTGTGTTTTTTTTCCCCCCTGGGATACAGAAAGTACATTTTTAAATTTTTTTATTGTATTTTATTTTTAATTAAAATAATTTTTGACCTTTTGTTAATCTTTTTTCTTTTTTCTATTAAGCTTCTCTTAACAAGCAGACTAAAATATACCAATGATCCATCTTCCTTTATTATTTTTTAAGTTTTACTTTATTATTTTTTCCCCTCCAAAATGACCAGATGGATGAGTTCACTCCAAAAGAAAAAAACAGAAAGAAATGACAGCCAGGGACTTAATCAATACAGATCTAAGAAACTTATGTGAACTAGAATTTAAAACAATTATAAGGATTCTAGCAGGGCTTGACAAAAGTATAGAAGACTGTAGAGAATCTCTTATTGCAGAGATAAAAGCTAAAACCTAGTCAGGCTGAAATTTAAAAATGCTATAACCAAACCATAAACTTGAATGGATGTCACAACAGTGAGAATGGATGAATCAGAGGAACGAGTCAGTGATACAGAAGATAAAATTATCAGAAATAAAGAAGCTGAAGAGGGAGGCAAAAACAATGAATCACGAAGGTAGAGTTAGGGAACTCAGCAACTTATTAAAATGGAATAACATTCATATCATAGGAGTCCCAGAAAATGAAGAGAGAGGAAAAAAAAGGCAGAAGGTTTATGTGAGCAAATTACAGCTGAAAACTTTCCTAATATGGGGAAGCATGCAGACATGAAAATCCAAGAAGCACAGAGAACTCCTATTAAATTCAATAAAAGCTGGCCATTGCTAAGGGATATCAAAGTCAAATTCACAAAATACACAGACAAGGAAAGAGTCCTGAAAGCAGCAAGGGAAAAAAAGTCCTTAACCTACAAAAAAGACAGATTCAATTTGCAGATCTTTCCAGAGAAACTTGGAAGGACAGAAGGGGATAGCAGGATATATTCAACATGCTAAATGGGAAAATATGCAGCCAAGAATACTTTATCCATCAAAGCTGCCATTCAGAACAGAAGGAGAGATAAAGAGTTTTCCAGACAAAAACTAAAGTAGTTTGTGACCACTAAGCCATCCCTTCAAGAAATATTAAGGGGGACTCTTTGGGGGTGGGGGGAGACCAAAAGCAATGAAGACTGGAAAGGAACAGAGAAACACCTTCATCATCATCAGAAACACCAACTTTATAGGTAACACAATGGCAGTATATTCATATCTTTCAAAAATTACCGACTGTAAATGGACTAAATGCTCCAACCAAAAGATACAGAGTATCAGAATGTATACAAAAAACAAAAAAACAAAAACAAGACCCATTTATATGCTGCCTATAGGAGACTCATTTTAGACCTAAAAACAGCAGATTGAAAGTGAGGGGATAGAGGACCATCTATCATGTTAATGGATACCAAGAGAAAGCTGAAGTAGCCATATTTCTATCAGACAAACTAGATTTTAAACCAAAGACTGTAACAAGAAGGAAGAAGGGCATTATATCATAATTAAGGGATCCACCCATCAACAAGTTCTAAATCGTAAATATTTATTACCCCAACTTGAAACCCCCAAATATATAAATCAATTACTAACAGCCATGAAACTCATTGATAATAATACAATAATAGTAGGTAACTTTAACCCCACTTACACCAATGGATAGATCACCTAAGCAGAAAAATCAACAAGGAAACAGTGGCTTTGAATGACACACTGGACCAGATGGACTTAACATATATTCAGAACATTCGATCCTAAAGCAGAATGTATTCTTTTAGAGTTCATATGGAACATTCTCCAGAAGAGATCATACACTGGGTCATAAATCAGCCCTCAACAAGGACAAAAAGACTGAGATCATACCATGCATATTTTGAGACCACAACACTATGAAACTTGAAGTCAACCACAACACTATGACTTGAAGTCAACCACAACAAATACCTGGAGGTTAAAAAATATCATACTAAAGAATGAATGGGTTAGTAAGGAAATTAAAGAAGAAATAAAAAAGTACATGGAAGCAAATGCAAATGGATACAAGACAGTCCAAATCCTTTGAGATGCAGCAAAGGGAGTCTTAAGAGGGAAGGATCTTGCAATGCAGGCCCACTCAAGAATCAAGAAAGGTCTCAAATACAAAACCTAACTATATACCTGAGAGAGCTAGAAAAGGGAAAATAAAGAAAGCCTAAAGCCAGCAGAACAAGGTAAATAATAAAGACTAGAGCAGAAATAAACAATATAAGTAGAACAGATCAATAAAACTAAGAGTTGGTTTTTTGAAAGAATAAAATTGATAACCCCCTAACCAGACATCAAAAAGGAAAAGGAAAGGACCCAAATAAATAAAATCACAAATGAAAGGGGAGAGATCACTACCAACACATCAGAAATACAATTATAAGTGATTATGATGAAAAGTTATATTCCAACACACTGGGTAATCATAAAGAAATGGACAAATTTCTAGAAAGATGCAAACTACCAAAACTGCAACAGGAAGAAATAGAAAATTTGAACAGACCATAATTAGCAAAGAAATTGAAACAGTAATAAAAAATCTCCCAACAAACAAAAGTCCAGAGCCAGATGGCTTCCCAGGGAAATTCTACCACACCTTGAAAGAAGAGTTAATCCCGGGGTGCCTAGATGGTTCAGTAGGTTAAGCTCTTGATTTTGGCTCAGGTCAGGATCTCACGGTTTTTTGGGATTGAGCCTTCCAGTTCCATGTTAACAGCCAAGAACCTGCTTGGGATTCTCTCTCTTCCCCTCTCTCTGCTCCTCCCCAGCTTGTGCACGCACACTGTCTCAAAATAAATAAATAAACTTAAAAAATAAATACTCTTTAAAAAAAAAAAGAAGTGTTAATACCTATTTTTCTCAAACTATTCCCAAAATCAGAAATGGAAGGAAAACTTCCAAACTAATCCTACGAGGCCAGGATTACATTGATTCCAAAACCAAAGACCCCAATAAAAAGGAGACAGGCCAATATCCCTGATGAAAAGTGGATGCAAAAATTCCCAACAAGATACTACCAAACTGAATACAACACTACATTAAAAGAATTATTTACTACTATCAAATGGGATTTATTCCTGGGCTGCAGGGCTGGTTCAATATGCGCAAATCAATCAACATGATACAGCACATGGATAAAAGAAAGGATAAGAACTGAATGAACCTCTCAATAGATGCAGAAAAAGCATTTGACAAAATACAGCATTCATTCTGGATAGAAAACCCTCAACAAAGTAGGGATTGATGGAACATACCTCAACATCATAAGGGCCACACATGAAAGACCCACAGCTAAGTACTCATTCTCAATGGGGAAAACAGAGCCTCTCTCCTTGAGGAACAAGACAAGGATGCCCACTCTCACCATCTCTATTTAACATAGTACTGGAAGTCTTAACCTCAGCAATCAGACAACAAAAAAGAAATAAAAGGGATCCAAATCAGCAAGGAAGAAGTCCAACTTTCACTATTTGCAGACGACATGATACTCTATGGAGAAAACCCAAAAGACTCCACCAAAAAATTGCTAGACTACATGAACTGAGCAAAGTTGCAGTATATAAAATCAATGTACAGACACTGGTTGCATTTCTATACACCAATAGTGAAGCAGCAGAAAAAGAAATCAAGGAATCTATCTCATTTGCAATTGCACCTAAAACCATACGATACCTAGGAGTAAATCTAACCAAAGGGGTAAAAGTTCTGTACTCTGAAAACTATAGAATACTTATGAAAAAAATTGAAGACACAAAGAAATGGAAAAGCATTCCATGTTCATGGATTGGAAGAACACAAACATTGTTAAAATGTCTATATTACCCAAAGCAATCTACACATTTAACACAATCCCCATCAAAATACCACCATAATTTTTCACAGAGCTAGAACAAATAATCCTAAAATTTGTATGGAATCCTAAAATTTGTATGGAATCACCTGAAAAAGAGACACTAGACGCATCACAATTCCAGATTTCAAGCTACATTACAAAGCTGTAGTCATCCAGACAGATGGTACTAGCATGAAAGCAGACACAGATCAATGAAACAGAACAGAAAACTCAGAAATGGACCCACAACTATAGGGTCAGCTACTCTTCAACAAATCAGGAAAGACTATCCAATGGGAAAAAGACATTAAATTCCACTCCTAAAACCAATCCTGTACTATATGTTAACTAATTAGAAATAAAAAAATAAAAACTCTGAAAAATAAAACCACTCCATTCAACTATTTTTCTCCCAGAAAACAAAAAGTGACAGTTTATAGTGAGAGTCTATAATTCATTTCTGACCACGCTTTTCCCCTAAAAGTTCTCAGTGGCTTCTCCATTAGCTGCTGGTCCTGGCCTCCCTCTTGCTATGCTCTACCCTACCTTGCCCTTTATGTCCCCACACCACTGTGTCCCAGGCTTGGAAGCATCCCTGTCTCATCCCAACTTGCCCTGCTAATTCTACTTACCCTCTCTCAATCTCCAGACAGCACCCTAACACTCCCTTCCTCCTATGAAGAGGGCAGGGAGGGAATGCTGGTGTCTTTCTATGCATCTACACACCTTGGCCATCTTTCTCAGTGCACTTAACACTGTATTACAACATTAAATGACTCCTCTTTCATTAGGCTAGACACCATCCTGACTTTCATTAACATGTCCAGAAATAGCTTTAACTCAAATAGACTTCTCAGAGTTCATAACTGTAGTATGTTAATCCATTTACTTCTTCATTAACATGTGTATTAAGTACCCACACTGTGTTAGGGGCTGAGGAAAAAAAATTAGAGAAATCTTCCCTGCTCTCCTGGAGCTCAAGAGCCTTGTCCATCCCCAACATTGGAAAGGAAAGTGTTAATACAGGTCAAGACTAAGGGTATCTTGGAGTTTGGGTATGAGGAATCCCAGGAGGTGAGAAGGGTAAAAGTTCTGGCTTTAGTGTTCAGCTCTTTTTGGAATATGTACTTTGAAATACTTGTCTACCATTTAGCTATTTAATCCCTCAGGAAAAGGAAACCAACCATCATGTAGCTTTTTGGCTTCCCTCTGCAAGGCCATTCCAGAGGCATATGCTTCAATACACCCGTGACTGCCACAGGAACAATCAGGCCCATCCAGAGACACGACAAGGTGGCCAAATTCTGCAGCACAAAAGGAGCTTCCATGGATCAATTCGTGATGATGAATGATGCCCCCGCCAATTCCTACAGCAAGAGACAACAGTCACTGAGGTGGCTCTTCACCTGAAACAGAAAGCTGCAATACGGCAGTGCCTCACGTATTTAGCAAAGCTTTGGAATGTGACGTTCTTTACGATGCCCCTTTTCCTACATAGCTGAAACTTACTAAGTATTAACATTTTACCTGGAAGCATTTTGGAGGAAAATCAATCTAGCAGATCCCCCGATGCCCTCCCTGTGGTGCATCTACTTGGCTCACTGTGATTTCAGCCACAGCTGTGGGGAACACACCCATGCAGGCTCACACTCACCCTGTGATGACAGTATACCACCTCGAGCTCACACTGCCTGTTCTCCTTACTAAGGCCATCTCCAACACTAAGGTTAGAGCACAGGGCATCCTCAACCAAGGTAAGAGCCAGTAGATTCCAGTGGACAATTCTGGATGGTATTCCATAGGCTTCTTGGGAGGTTCTGGTAGATTTCAGCCCCCACTGCCCTTAAGGCAACCTGGATAATGGCTTTCCACCTACTCTGTTCTACTCTTTACTCCTTTACTCCTGCTCCTCAGGATCACCTCCAACATAAAATACTCGCACCCAAGTCCTCGGCTTGGGCTCTGCTGTGGGGAGAAACCCCAGATAAGACCATCTTTTCCAAAATATATCACACACCACTTTTTTTTTTTAACTTTTTTTAATGTTTTATTTATTTTTGATACAGAGAGACACACAGCATGAGAGGGGGAGAGGCAGAGAGAGAAGGAGACACAAGACAGGAAACAGGCTCCAGGCTCTGAGCTAGCCGCCAGCACAGAGCCTGGTGCGAGGCTCGAACCCACAAATCTGACCTGAGCCGAAGTCAGAGGCTCAACCGACTGAGCCACTCAGGCGCGCCCCCCCTGCCCCGCTTTCTTTCTTAAACGTAAAATAGGAAATATGATTTTGCCTCTTCTTAATGCCACCATGTCTAAAAATCTATGATTCAATGATTATGAATATCAATGAGTCTCTTATCAAGTTCCCATAGGAGTTATTAAGGAGGAAAGCCTGAGAAGACTCTGCTGCTTAGAGCTGTCCTGCCATCATCAGTTACTTCCTGTGGCACCTACTCTTCAACTCCACCCCTCTGATTTGCAAATTATCCGCTCTAACTAGGAAATGATATCTTACCTTGCTAAAACTGTCTGCAACTAAGAGAAGAACCTGAGCCTCAAGAGGAGTAACGCAATGCAGAGTTTAAGAGCACACAAGTTTTGAAGTTACACATATCTGGGATCAAATGGTGGCTCAACCACTTATTAACTCAGTCTGTTTCCTCATTCCAAAAACAAAGTAGGACATCAGCAAAAACGGCAAAGCAGGCAACTCCAAAAGTCCATCCCTCCACTAAAGCAATGAATAAACTGGCAAAAATTCTCAGAACCAATTTTTTTTGGAACTCTGAAAACTAATCATAGGTTTTGTAACAACCACAGGAATATTTACTCAAGAAAAAAAAAACAACCCCAGCTGAATCTTAGTAAGAGTTCTTTCTGAATTTTCTGGTCCTACCACCCGCTCCCTGGTTTGGTGGCCTTGAACCAGCTCACATCCTGCACAGAGATGGCAGTCCTGGAGGGAGCAGGATGAGCTTTATTCTTGAAAACCTGTGGCTGCTTGTTCTGACCTACTTGGCAGCTACTGGGGGACCAGCTCGAAGAGCTTGCCTTTGTGTCTCTGACCTCAGAACTCCGCTAGAGCTGAGGGGGCACTCAGGTGGGCTTTGTCAAAAACACTTAAAGGCAACATATATTTATTAGGCTCTGCTGCCTAGGGCAACAGCTGACAGTTGAGGCAAATAATATACTAACCAAAAAAAAGCTGGGAGGAAAAGCTGGGAATGAGAAACTTCGGGAAATAAGAGCTTTGAACAGCTCTGACAAGTTCCTAGCAATCTGAGGTCCACATTCATGCCCAGGGCAGGGCACATGCCCAGGAAAGATTGAGAAGGCCCTAAGCTCTCACGTGGGGCTCACCTCCTGGCTCTGCTCCAGCAGGAAGTGAACACTAAAGCAGACTTATAAGCTGCCTGGCTGGCGCAGAAGGCACGCACCAACACACATTGTAGCTTCTCTTACCTGTGCCTGTGATAAGCGTCACAAAGTTTTCCAGGCCCTTTCCTTGGCCAAATTTCCTTTCTGCCAGGGCAGCACAATTGCCATCATTGTCCACCCACACGGGCAGATGTAAGGTGTCAGACAGGGGGGTCCTGAGGTCCACAGAGTTCCATTCTTGAATCAGCTTAGTTGAATGCAGCACAATCCCTTCCCGAGGATTTACACGGCCACCCGTGGAAATACCTGAGCTCCACCACACACACAAGGAAAATAATACTCATAAGCAATCTTAGAAAAATATGCCAACTACCTGGATTTCAAACACAAATTAATTCACCCAAGATCTCCTAAGACCAGAATTACCAAAGATTGCATGGAAACGTCAGGCAATTCTGTGCTAAATCTGTAGCTCCCCACCAATGTACCTATAATGATTACTGGGGTTCCAGGAAGTCCTCACGCTTGGGGCCCACAGACAGGCCCTGGAGCCATCTGTACAAAGGGCAGTGACTTGATGGTCCATCATGCACCAGAACTCAGTAAACTCTATACCAAAATGAACATTTCTTGAATATGTAATTCACAATCTCACCTACTCCCAAAATTCTGCAGTTCAGTTTTACAGCTTCTGCTGCAGCTTCAACACACATCTGCAGGATTAGATTAATCCTCTCTTCATAGGTTTCAGGATTGAACTGAGTATACTTCTTGACAATTTCACCCTAAAAGAGAAAAAAACAAGCCCTGTCTTATTGATCAAGGCTAAGCAGCAGCCCGTGAGTCTTCTGACCTTTCTCACGACGAATCAGACCGTGCCACAGGACAGAGTACAGCAGATGGAGAGGACTGCTCGGGAGCGGAGCCGCTCTGGCGCGGGCCGGCCCTGCGATGCGCCCGCGACCTTTCCTGGGAAGCCGTCCTGGCGTGTAGCTGCGGAAGCAGCAGCAGCTCACGGCGAACCCCGGGGCCCCTCTCACGGGTCAGGTCAGTGCTGGCTAATCACAACCTTCGTGCAAAGGTCGTAGTTTACTGTCTCAGGCTGAGAAAACTTCCTTGCTTAAAAACGGAGGCACCTAAATGTATATCCTAAGGAGGTAAGCTTTAATCACCTCCCACGAGTGAAGCCGAATATGGCATGGTTCCAAAATGTCTAAATTACTGTGCTTTGGGATAGGTCTTTAAACCAGCCAGGGAAAGTCTCTCCTAGTTATGGTTTCTAATTTCTTCTTTGTTCTTCTCATTTGTGTATTATTTTGAGTAAATTTCAGAATAATGTTGTCAAACTTTAAAAAATCCCACTGAAATGCTGATTAGAATTATATTAAACTTGTAATTCAATTTAGAAAAGGGCTGACATTTTAAAAATACTCAGCATTCCCATCCAGGACATTTTTCAAGCCTTTACATTATTTGCTGAAGTTTTATACTTTTCTTCACATAGACAGATTGCATGGTTTTTTTGGTTTACATGATTCTTACATTCTTACTTTTTTGGTTGTTGTTCTGAATAGCTATTAATGGATTTTATCTTTGTAAGGGTTAGAGTGGTCATTAATGATTGTCATTAAAAATAAAATACAAAACAGATGAACATAAGGGAAGGGAAGCAAAAATAATATAAAAACAGGGAGAGGAACAAAACATAAGAGACTCTTAAATTTGGAGAACAAACAGAGGGTTACTGGAGGGGTTGTGGGAGGGGGGATGGGCTAAATGGGAAAGGGGCATTAAGGAATCTACTCTTGAAATTATTGTTGCACTATATGCTAACTTGGGTGTAAATTTAAAAAAAAAATTTTTTTAAAGAATAAACCTAAAGTGGGGTGGCTGGGTGGCTCAGTCAATTAAGTATCTGACTGGATTTCGGCTCAGGTTAGAATCTCACTGTTCATGAGTTTGAGCCCCACATCAGGCTCTGCGCTGACAGCGAGGAGCCTACCTGGAATTCACGGTCTCCCTCTCACTCTGCCCCCCCCCCACTTGCATACGCACATGTACAAAAGTAAATAAACATTAAAAAAAAAAAGTAATCCTAAAGCTGTGTTTCTCAACCTTTGCTGTGAACAAATAGTGATGCCTTGGACCCCACCCATAGAGATTCAAATAGTCTGGGCATCTGTATTGTTTTAAAGCTTCCAAGTAATGCTAATGGGCAGTGAGGCTAACAAACACTGGCCTAGAGGAAAACTCAAAAACCTGCCTAAAGTTTCATGTAAGTAGAATGTCAGTGATCTTTTTAAGTTTATTTATGTGTGTTGAGCGAGAAAAGAGAAAGCACAAGCAGGGGAGGGGCAGAGAGGGAGAGAGAGAATCCCAAGCAGGCTCTGTACTACCAGCATTGAGCCCAACTCAGGGCTCAAACTCACAACCCATGAGACCGTGACCTGCACTGAAATCAAAAGTCAGATGCTTAACTGACTGAGCCACCCAGGCGCCCCTGAGTATTTATATATTTGTCATAAAAATCTAGCCATTTTACTCAGGTGTCATTAATTCTGCAAGCTTGTTGGTTTACTCATACTGTCTCCAATATTTTTGTTTTACTCTATGCGCAGTCTCCACTTGTGCTGTTTGTTTCTTGCTTTATCTGTTCATGACTGCCAGAATTATGAGAAATAATGTTGCAAAAAACATCTTTCTTTTCTTCTTGATTTTAATAGAAATGTCTGTAGAATTTCACCACTACAAAGGGTGTTGGCCATTAATAAAGAATAGGTCATCTTTAGGTCACGAAAATCTTCTATTAATATATTTTTTTAAATATTTAGTTGAGAGAGAGAGAGAGAAAGAGTGCATGCGTGCAAGTGGGGGAGGAGCAAAGAGAAAGAGAGGGACAGAAGATCTGAAGCAGGCTCCACACTGACAGCAGACAGCCCAATGGGGGGCTTGAACTCATAAGCATTATTAGATCATGACCTGAGCCAAAGTTGGACACTTAACCAACTGAGCCACCCAGGTGCCCCCTTTTTAAAAGTATTTACAAAGGAGAAGAGTGGCTTGTTTTGAGAAAATTTTGTTTTGCTCTTTTTGACTGAAACAACTTTATTTTTAAAGACCTTTCTATTTCTCATGGACTCCAAAAACTTTATATATCTATAAGATTTCAAAGACTTCTCTGATAGGTTTATTCTTTTTGTAAGTTTTTTAAAAATCTTTATTCATTTTTGAGAGAAAAAAGGCACAAGCAGGGGAGGGTCAGAGAAAGGGAGACACAGAATCTGAAGCAGGCTCTAGGCTCTGAGCTGTCAGCACAAGCCCGATGCAGGGCTCAAACCCATGAACCGTGAGATCATGACCTGAGCCGAAGTCGGATGCTTAACCGACTGAGCCACCCAGGCACCCCCTGTTAAGTTTATTCTTAAGTCATCAGAGATCTTTTAACATGAACAATTTAGTGTTTTTATGATGCTCTCTCAGTCTCTGTCAACACTGTGCTGATTTTTTGGTAAAGGGACTGAAGGTATGCTGTACTCAAGTAAATATCATGTTCTAAAGGAGATGCAATTCCCATCACCATTTGCTGATATCCTCCCTGGGGTAATGACAGAAATTAGCATGCTCCATGCGTTACCAAGTATAGAATTCCAGGTCTCCTGGGTGGCAAGAGCCCTCTCTGGTGCCTAAGGGGTCTCCTATTGTTAATTCAAGTCTTACTAACTTGGATTCCTGGAGATTTTTATTTCTCTGAAATGTCAATAATTTGTAAAATATTATGAGACAAGCATTGTATTGGATCTAAAAGTCAATCCTGTGGGAAAATGATTACAAGCTCTAATGTACACTTCTAATCCTACCTTCCAACCATACTCTAAAGAAAAGATCAATTATTTATATGGGATATGAAGTTAAGACTTAGGAATTATTTTACCTTCATGCTGACTATTGCAACTCGGAGGTTTGTCCCACCGAGATCAACAGCCAAGGCACTTAGAGTTTCAAGAATGTGGTCAATATCTTGAGAGATATTCTCCTTCACAGGAGGAAAGCAGAATTTCTTTTGCAGTGGCTCTTGAAGATCAATAGACTTGAGAAACTTCAAAATCCTTGGAACAGCATTTCCATCCCCATAGATCTTTGAACTGCAGTATCAAAAAAGTCAAATTAGATACTTCTCTCATACAAGTGAAATGGTATGGAGGACATGGTATGAACAGAAACCAAGACTGTAGGTAATAAAGTTGTGCTTCTTCACTTTAAAATAACATCTGATATCTGATATCTTCAGCGTATTACCAATGGAATGTCTAAATCCACTGATAATTGGGGCGCCTGGGTGGCTCAGTCGGTTAAGCCTCCGACTTCAGCTCAGGTCAGATCTCATGTTCATGGGTTCGAGCCCCGCGTCGGGCTCTGTGCTGACAGCTAGCTCAGAGCCTGGAGCCTGCTTCCTGTTCTGTGTCTTCTTCTCTCTCTGACCCTCCCCCTCTCATGCTGTCTCTCTCTGTATCAAAAATAAATAAAACATTAAAAAAAATTAAAAAAAAAAAGTAAATCCACTGATAATTGAAATACAACTATTTCCAGAATGAGATACCATTAACAAATCATCAAAGACAAATTATCTTTGTTAAGTCTATTTCAGAATATAACATAGTTTGGGACAATGAATCTATTTATTTATTTATTGCTTTTTAAACCTTTACATTCAAGAGGGAAAAAAGTAATTTTCAGAATTCAAACATTTCAAACATTCAAACATAGGAAAATCTCATTAATTTTAAATACAACAGTTGAAATTAAAAATACTCAACTAGACTATTTTTTTAAAAATCAGCTATTTTCTAATATTTATAAAAAGTCAAAGTAGGCTAAGGAAGGATTTCCTGGCAGATGTGTTATATTAATTAACTGAGACAAACAAAAAAAAATGGAGCTACCCTCCATTTGAACGCTTGGCAGAGTAATAGGGGTTCTATTAGCAAGCCCTGTCTCCCTAGCAGCTAGGGACCCCTAGGGATATACAATGAAAGCTCTGTTACAATGACTGAAGAATGATCACAGCTTAAAAATGGTACCCACAGCTCCTCTTTTAAATCACTCCTTTACAAAGGGTGTATGCTCACCACGGGTACTGTTTCCCAAACTGAAGATGCAGTGCTTGCAGTATTTTGTCTTGGGTATCAGCATCCCGGACATGAAGGACATTCTCTCCTAGGTGAACCCAGTGACACATTACAATGATTTGGAAGTGGAATTATCCAAAGAATAAAAAAATTAGCAATGTGTTGTGCTCATTATCAAACCTGAAACCCAGAGACTTCAAATGAGTCTATCAGAAACACATCAGCCTTTCTCCTTTATACCTTTAAAGCGCTTTCAGCAAGATTTCCATGTACCAGATACTCAAGGACACTAGGGTCCTGTATTCCCAAAGAGAATCAATCAAGTTTTTGTTGATTTACTGAAATAAGTGATGTGCGTTAATCTAGCATCCACTTACTCCCCCCCCCCCCCCCCCCCCCCCCCCCCCCCCCCCCCCCCCCCCCCCCCCCCCCCCCCCCCCCCCCCCCCCCCCCCCCCCCCCCCCCCCCCCCCGTCATCTAGTCACCCAGGGCGTCCACCCTCCAATCCGCCCTGCCCTTCCGTCAACTCAGCCAGGTGCTCGTCAGCAGTCAGGCCAGATCGTTCTGTCAGTCTACCGGCCAGTCACCTGTTCAGTCACTTTTTCTCCGTGTATTTTCTGACCAATGTGATGGAGTAAATACAGTGAAAATGGCCATATTTTTCAATAGACCTAGCTAAGAAGAGAAAGCAGGAGAGAGGCATGGGGTTGAAGAAGGGGCTGTTTTTCAGATGTGAGAGGCCAAGGTATGTTTAAATGACGAGGAGGCTAAAGATACATGGTAGAGAACGGATGCCCCTGAGGTCCTGGAGAAGGCAGGAAGGGTAGGGATCTAGAACACAGGCAGAAGGCCGAGGATGGGCAGGACAGAGATGCCAAAGATGGGCATGTGTTTATATAAGTGTGCTGACAAATGACAAAGTACAAGACTGCCTTTGACAAAGGACCACTGCCAGATCCAGTGTTCAATTCTCCTTTCACATGGTCCTTGAAATCTGAGCAGCATTCAACACCATCTCCTAGAAAATCTTTCTTTTCTGGGCTTTAATGCTGTCCCACTCCTGGGCTCCATCTGGCCTCACCGGCAGCTCCCCTTCAGTCTTTCCTGCTGGCCCCTTCCTCCTCACCAAAACCCTAAATCCGGACTAGCTCTGGCAGGATCCTGGATTCCATTCTCTCCACTACTTACACGCTACCCTGGATGATCTCATGTGATCCCTCCGTTTTAAATAACATCTCTGGGGGCGCCTGGGTGGCTCAGGTCATGGTCTCACAGTTTGTGAGCTCGAGACTTGCATTGGGCTCTGTGCTGACAGCTCAGAGCCTGAAGCCTGCTTCAGATTCTGTGTCTCCTTTCTCTGCCCTTTCCCTGCTCATGCTTGAGAGAGCATGTCTTTCAAAAATAAACAAACATTTAAAAGTAAATGAATAAATAAATACCATCTCAGGCAGGGTGCACCATTATCTCCATATCCTTTCTCTATACTAGCCTCAGAATTTTTAGCCAGACATCTGATAATCCAGCTCAAGACTATATTCTTCAGCTTCCCCTACTGCTAGCTGTGACCCTGTAACTATGTTCTGACAGGATATGTGAAGAAATATTTGAAACTTTCAGGTTGTGCTTTTAAAAGGAAGGACGTCTTCCCTTCTCTTCCTTCCCAATGGCTAAAATGTGGACTTGATAGCAAGAGTTGGAGCTTCCCTCAAGCAGATGGAGGCTAAATTTCTGATAACCATGGAGCTATCAATGAGAAATAAAGAAAATCTAACTTAGGCACTATTATTTTGGGTCTCTCTGTTACAGCAGACAAACTGATATCCTAACTAAACAACATCCACATGCCAATCACTCTAAACCTTCTATCTCCAACTCTGACTCTCGAACAATCTAGCTGCTTGCCTGCCATGTCCACTTTGATATCTAATAGGCATCTCGAACTTAATGTGGCTATTAGAGAACTCTTAATTCCACTCCTCCCAAATGTGTTGCTCCCTTGGTGTCCCCTATGCCAGGAAAAAGTGCCCCCACTGCTCAATCCAAAAATCTGCAAGTTTCTTCCTTTCACTGCTCACATCCAAGCTGCAGCAAGTCCTGTAACAAACCCCAAATCTAACTTTTGTCCACTTCTGTTGTTACCATGTACTCTAAGCCACTATCATCTCTCATATCAACTGAAATAACCTCTCAACTGGTCTCCCTGCCTCCACTTCTGTCCCACCACATTCCACTCTCAGAGAGCAGCAGAGGGGTCTTCCCAAGATGCAAGTCGCATCGTGCCATCCTCCCGCAAATGGCTTCCCATGATACTTGGGGAAAAAATCCAAGATCATTTACCATGGCTTACAAAGGTCTGCCTCCTTCTCTGACGTCATCTTGCATCACTCTTCCTCCTGCTCAGGACCTACCGCTACACTGGCCTTCTGTTGCTCAAATACATCAAGCTTGTCCCTGTCTTAGGGTCTTCTCACCACTGTTCCCTCTCTTTCTCTGACCCTCACACAGCAGATTCACTGTTACTCCGACCTCAGCTGAAGTGTCACCTCCTCAACAAGGCCTTCCCTAATGCAGTCTAACGTAGCCCACCACATCGCTGGTGTTACAGCCTGCACACCACAAAGAAATTCTAATAGTCCTTTTTTTTCATTTTTTTTTTTTTTTGGACTATCATCTATCTTCCCTCCCACTAGAATGAAGTTCCACAAGAGCTCAGCCCTTGTTAGTCTGGTTTACTGACAAATCCCAGTGCCTACACATAGTGGGTGCTTATTAAATATTTTCTCAATGAATGAATGAAGTTGAAGAATTTCCATTCAGTGATTTGTATTTTCTCTGAAGTGAGGAGCAAAGTAATATGTTAAGAATGAAAGGGGAAAAAATTTGAAGATGGTGGAGAAATAGGGGATCCATACTTCCCGCCCACATCTCTCAAAGAAGGGCTGAAGCCAGAGGACTTTGAACCTCAAGAGTCTGAGAGGAAAGGAGGCAGAGTCTATTAGGAAGACAGCCTCATACGGCTACTTCAAGGAACAAACCAAAGCACACATGGTGGAGAGTCCAAAACATCACTAAGAGTAGAGAAATAAAATCAAAATCACAATAAGAGAGACCAAGGGACACCCTCAAAAGAACACTTCCTGAATGGCCAGATCCCGAACAGTGTATGAGCCTCCTTTAATGTAGCAGTACTCGCAGGTGCAGAGCTTTTAAAACATAACAAGCTTTTAAAACTTGTAAGAGACAGAGAGCTAGCCAAAATGATGAAACGGAAGAACTCTCCTCAACAGAAATTCCAGGAAGAAGGGACAGCTAAAGAATTGATTAAAAAGATATAAGCAACATAACTGAACAAAAGTTAGAACAATAGTCATAAAAGTAATCGCTGGGCTTGGAAAAAGGCATGGAAGACAGCAGAGACACCATTGCTACAAAAAACATGGATCTTAAAAATAGTTATGATGAATTAAAAAATGCTATAAATGGGGTACATCGGTGGCTCAGTCCATTAAGTGTTTGATCTCACATCCGTAAGTTTGAGTCCCACATCAGGCTCTGTGCTGACAGCTTAGTGCCTAGAGCCTGCTTCAGATTCTGTGTCTCCCTCTCTCTCTGCCCTTCCCCCAGTGGTGCTCTGTCTCTCTCAAAAATAAAAATTAAAAAAAAAATTTTTAATGCTATAAATGAGGTACAAAATAAAATGGAGGCAGCCACAGCATGGATTAAAGAGGCAGAGAGAAGAATAGGTGAATTAGATAGAAGATAAAATTATGGAAAAAGAGGAAGCCAAGAAAAAGAGATAAATTTATCTAGGAGTATGAAAGGAGAATTCAAGAACTGAGTGATGCAATCAAATAGAACAATATCTGTATCATAGGAATTTCAAAAGAGAGACAGAAAGGGGCTGAAGGCGTACTTGAATAAATCAGGGGTGAGAACTTCCTAACCTGGGAAAGGAAACAGATGTTGAAATCTAAGAGGCACAGAGAACTCCCCTTTGAATCAATCTTCTGCATGAATATCAAACTGGTAAAAGACAAGGATAAAGAGAGAATTCCAAAAGTAGGTAGGGATAAACGGGCCTTAACATACAAAGGTAGACACATTAGGGTAGTAGCAGACCTATCTACAGAAACTTGGCAAGCCAGAAAGGAATGGCAGGAAATCTTCAATGTGATGAACAGGAAAAATGTGCAGCCAAGAATCCTTTATCAGCAAGCCTATCATTCAGAATAGAAAGAGAGATAAAGGTTTTCCCAAACAAAAACTGAAGGAATTCATCACCACTAAACCAGCCCTCCAAGAGATCCTAAGGGGCACTCTATGAGGGAAATGTTGGAAAGAACACAAAGTAACAGAGACATCACTACAAGCATGAATCCTACAGAGAATACAATGACTCTAAACCCATGTTTTTCAATAATCACACTGAATGTAAATGGACTAAATGCTCTAATCAAAAGACACAGCGTAGCAGAATGGATTAAAAAAAACAAACACCAAGACCCATCTATTTGCTATCTAAAAGAGACTCATTTTAGACCTGAGGACACCTTCAGATTGAAAGTGAGGGGATGGAGAAATTATCTATTATGCTACTGGGAGTCAAAAGAAAGCTGGAGTAGCCATACTGTATCAGACAAACTAGACTTTAAAGGCAGTAACAAGAGGGGCGCCTGGGTGGCTCAGTCGGTTAAGCCTCCGACTTCGGCTCAGGTCAGATCTCACATTCGTGGGTTCGAGCCCCATGTGGGGCTCTGTGTTGACAGCTAGCTCAGAGCCTGGAGCCTGCTTCTGGTTCTGTGTCTCCTTCTCTCTCTGCCCCTCCCCCTCTCATGTTCTGTCTCTCTCTGTATCATAAATTTAAAAAAAATTTTTTTTAAAGGCAGTAACAAGAGATGAAGAAGAGCATTAAATAATAATTACAGGGTCTATCCATCAGGAAGAGCTAACAATAATAAATGTCTATGCACCGAATTCAGAAGTACCCAAATACATTAAACAATTAATCACAAACATAAGCAATCTTATTGATAAGAATGTGTTAATTGCAGGGGACTTTAATACTCCATTTACATCAATGGATAGATCAACTAGACAGAAAATCACTAAAGAAACAATGAGCCTGAACTTGACAGATATATTTAGAACTCTACATCCCTAACAATGGACCAGATGAACTTGACAGATATATTTAGAACTCTACATCCCTAAGCTATGGAATTCACTTTCTTCTCTAGTGCATATGATACATTCTCCAAGACAGATCACATACTGAGCCACCAAGCAGCCCTCAATAAATATAAAAGAATTGAAATCATACTATGCACATTTTCATATCACAATACTATGACACTTGAAATCAACCACAGGAAAAAGTCTGGAAAACCTCCAAAAGCATGGAGGTTAAACAACACCCTGCTAAAGAACAAATGGATCAACCAGGCAATTAGAGAAGAAATTTAAAAATATATGGAAACAAATGAAAATGAAAATACAACAATCCAAACTCTTTGGGATGCAGTAAAGGCAGTCCTAAGAGGAATATACATTGCAATCCAGGCCTATCTCAAGAAACTAGAAAAAGCCCAAATATAAAATCTAACAGTGCACCTAAAGGAACTAGAAGCAGAGCAGCAAGAACACCCCAAACCCAGCAGAAGAAGAGAAAAAATGAAGATCAGGGCAGAAACAAGCAATATAGAATAAAAAACAAACAAACAAAAACACAGTTGAACAGATCAATAAAACCAAGGGTTGGCTTTTTGAGAAAATAAATAAAATTGATAAACCTCTAGCCAGGCTTCTCAAAAAGAAAAGAGAGAGTACCCAAATAGACAAAATCATGAATGAAAATGGATTTTTTTACAACCAATCTCTCAGAAATACAAGCAATTATCAGGGAATACTATGAAAAATTATATGCCAACAAACTGGACAACCTAGAAGAAATGGACAAATTCCTAAACACCCACATACTACCAAAACTCAAACAGGAAGAGATAGAAAATCTGAGCAGACCCATAACTTGTGAAGAAACTGAATCAGTTATCAAAAATCTACCAACGAATAAGAGCCCTGGACCAGATGGCTTCCCTGGGGAAATTCTACCAGACATATAAATCAGAGTTAACACCCATTCTTTTTAAGCCATTCCAAAAAATAGAAATGGAAGGAAAACTTCTGGACTCACTCTATGAAGTCAGCATCACTTTGATTCCCAAACCAGACAGAGATGCAGCAAAACAAGAGAACTACAGGCCAATATCCCTGATGAATATGGATACAGAAATCTTCAACAAGATACTAGCAAATTGAATTCTACAGCATATAAAAAGAATTATCCACCATGATCAAGTGGGATTCATTCCTGGGTTGCAGGACTGGCTCAATATTCACAAATCCATCAATGTGATACATCACATTAACAAAAGAAAAGATAAGAACCATATGATCCTGTCAATAGATGCAGAAAAAGCATTTGACAAAATACAGCATCCTTTCTTAATAAAGACCCTCAAGAAAGTCCGGATAGAAGGAACTTACTTACACATCATAAAAGCCATTTATGAGAAGCAACAGCTAATATCATCCTCAATGGGGAAAAACTGAGAGCGTTCCCCCTGAGATCAGGAACACGACAGGGAGGTCCACTCTCACCACTGTTGTTTAACATAGTTCTGCAAGTCCTAGCATCAGCAATCAGACAACAAAAGGAAATAAAAGGCATCAGAATTGGCAAAGATAAAGTGAAACTTTCACTTTTGCAGACAGACAAGATACTCCACATAGAAAACCCGAAAGACTCCACCAGAAGCCTTCTAGAACTGATCCATGAATTCAGCAAAGTCACAAGGTACAAAATCAATGCACAGAAATCAGTTGCATTTTTATACACCAATAATGAAGCAATAAAAAGAGAAATCAAGAAACTGATCCCATTCACAATTGCACCAAGAACCATAAAATGCCTAGGAATAAACCTAACTAAAGATGTAAAAGATCTCTATGCTGAAAACTTATGAAGGAAATTGAAGAAGACACAAAGAAATGGAAAAACATTCCATGCTCATGGATTAGAAGAATAATATTGTTAAAATGTCAATACTACCCAAAGCAATCTACACATTCAAAGTAATCCCAATCAAAATTGCACCAGCATTCTTCTCAAAGCTAAAACAAACTATCCTAAAATTCATATGGAACCACAAAAAACCCCAAATAGCCAAAGTAATATTGAAGAAGAAAACCAAAATGGAAGGCATCACAATCCCAGACTTTAGCCTCTTCTACAAAGCTGTACTCATCAAGACAATATGGTATCGGCACAAAAACAGACACGTAGACCAATGGAATAGAGAAACCAGAACTGGACCCATAAATGTATGGCCAATTAATCTTTGACAATGTAAGAAAGAGTATCCAATGAAAAAAGACAGCCTCTTTAAGAGATGGTGCTGGGAGAACTGCATGCAACATGCAAAAGAATGAAACTAGACCACTTTCTTACACCATACACAAAAATAAACTCAAAATGGATGAAGGACCTGAATGTGAGACAGGAAACCATCAAAACCCTAGAGAAGAAAGCAGGAAACAACCTCCTTGACCTCAGCCGCAGCAATTTCTTACTTGACACATCTCCAAAGGCAAGGGAATCAAAACAAAACTGAACTCTTGGGACCTCATCAAGATAAAAAGCTTCTGCGTGGCAAAGGAAACAATCACACTAACAGGCAACTGACAGGATGGGAAAAGATAGTTGCAAATGACATATCAGGTCAAGGGCTAGTATCCAAAATCTAAAAGGAACTCACCAAACTACACACCCGAAAAACAAATAACCCAGTGAAGAAATGGGCAGAAGACCTGAACAGACACTTCTCCAAAGAGGACATCCAGATGGCCAACAGACACATGAAATGGTGCTCAGTGTCACTCATTATCAGGAAAATACAAATCAAAACCACACTGAGATACCACCTCACATCAGTCAGAGTGGCTAAAATGAACAAATCAGGAGACTATAGATGCTGGCGAGGGTGTGGAGAGACGGGCACCCTCCTACCCTGTTGGTGGGAATGTAAACTGGTGCAGCCACTCTGGAAAACAGTGTGGAGGTTCCTCAAAAATTAACAACAGAACTCCCCTATGACTCAGCAATAGCACTGCTAGGAATTCATCCAAGGGATACAGGAGTGCTGATGCATAGGGGCACATGTACCCCAATGTTCATAGCAGCATTGTCAACAACAGCCAAATCATGGAAAGAGCCTAAATGTCCATCGCCTGATGAATGGATCAAGAAGATGTGATTTATATATACAATGGAATACTACATGGCAATGAGAAAGAATGAAATCTGGCCATTTGTAGCAACGTGGATGGAACTCACAGGTGTCATGCTAAGTGAAATAAGTCAGGCAGAGAAAGACAGATACCATATGTTTTCACTCATATGTGGAACAGGGGAAACTTAACAGAGGACCATGGGGTAGGGGGAGAGGGGAAATAGTTAAGGAGAGGGAGGGAGGCAAACCACAAGAGACTCTTAAATACTGAGAACTGAAGGTTGATGGGGAGTTGGGGAGAGGGGAAAATGGGTGATGGGCATAGTGGAGGGCACTTTTTGCAATGAGCACTGGGTGTTATAGGGAAACCAACTTGACAAAAAACTAACAAAAAAGAATGAAAGGGGAAGAAGAACTAAAGATAACCAAAAATTAGGGTAGCAATTATGAATAGATTGCAGTCTCGTTTTTTCATAAAGTATATACATTTTTCCATTAGCTACAGAAATATACTTCCATGTATAGTATTAGAACTTAGGATATTATTAAAAGTAAGATCTAGCTCAATTAGCAAATTAATAATAAAACTTCCTTATACTTTAGTTATTAAGGGGGCATCTTAGAGTTTTCATGCTCTCAAGTACTCACTAAAGGCACTCTACTGTATCCAAAAATGAGACGAGCATTTATATACATATAACACATTCAACCATTCTAACTTAAACACAGCCATCAATGACCATAATCAGCTAAGAAACTCTTAGCTCTAATATTACAAAGACAACAAAAATATAAGTAGAGCCCTAAGAAAATTTGCTAATCACTGTGCTATTTATTGATTTTAGGCTACAACTGGTCATTAACTTCATTCACTCATTCATAAAAGTCTATGCCAGTACTGCCTTGTAATAATTCATGTATATAATTTTAAAGATGTTACAGATGTATGAGGAGGAGCCAATACTTAATGCCTCTTTTTCCACTCTTTCCTAGCTATTGCCTACCATGGGAGGCAAAGTTGCTACTCTGATTGGCTAGACAGCAGAACAGGGACCACACTGTGTTTACCAGTGGGTAGGAGCCACTAATTTCATATGTACTTCTAGACAGCAGAGACATGGATGAAGGTAAATACCTGTTTCTCTTCCAATCTGACGTGTACCTAGATTAATCACAGGTGTTCCAAAAGCTCCAACCTCTCGTACTCCACAGCTGCTGTTCCCAATCATACAACCAGCATGGGCAACCAACTGTATAAACTGGTCAAACGGGACGTGTTTGACTGCACGGAAATTGGGATGGTGCTCAACGCCCTTCTTCCGCATCACTCGAACCATCTCTTTGCTTCCTGTGAAAATGGAAAGAATCAACAGTTAAATGGTTTGTGAGATTAAAAAAAAAAAAAAAACCATTTTCACTGGGAAGTACAGCCCCACTTAAAGAAATTGCCCTATACAAATGCACAATGGTTATTCGGGAGATAATAATTTTAATTACTGATCTTTCCAGGAATGATGAATATTTAAAATGTCTGGCCAGCTCTCTGCTTCAATTCATCTAGGAATGTTAAACAGGATTCAGCAAAGTAAATACCTTTTGCCAATGTCCCAATAAAAGCATTTACACTAAACAACAACTAAGAGGTGTAAGACAGGCTAATGGTCTCTATCTCTTAAGCTGGGAGTTCCTATATTGAAAGGTCTCAGGCTCCACACACCAGCCTGATTAGAGAGCCTCTGCCTTAGCTTTGCTCATATTTACCCTAACAACAGCTCAACTGGATAGCACCCCTGATCATGCGGACTAAGCTCCAACAAAATGCATGTAGATTCTGATACTGTGGCTGATATTTTATTTTAAATACATGATTATTCAAAATGTTATAGATGTATGAAGGGGGAGGCAATAATTAATGTCTCTATGCTTGCCTTTTTTACTCACCCTTTCCTAACTACCATCTAGCAAGGGAGATAAGGTTGCTAATCTGATTAGACAGGGCCGTGACCACAAAACTGTGTTAGCACACCATGTTTAATGGTGGGCGGGAGCCACTGACTTGAGAGAGGTTGGGAACACAGATTCTTTTTCTCTTTTTAACTTCCTCTATGTGGCAAGGCAGGTGACAGACTCAGGGTCTAACTCCTTACGTAGGCCTAGCCTCCTCTCTATATCCCGTCCTGCCAGAGCACGTCAGTCCTCCGCCGTATTCCTGCAGTATGTAGTACGCCAGAAGGTGGCACTAGTCTGAGATTCAGATTTGGGCTCACTGAAGGCCTTCTCTGGCCTTAAGCCTAAACCACAGACACTACTGTTCTCCATTGGGGAATTGGGCACTAAGCCACATAACGATAAATGGATGCCATGGTTCTTATTTCCCTACAGTTCCTTGTGTTAGTTTTCGTCAAACACCCTGTGAGGAGGAGAGGTGAGTGTTGCAGACATGATGTGGGCATTCCTGGGACCCTTTATTTTCACTGGGGAAAAATATCTCTAATTCTAAAGTGTGTACAATCAGGAAAGTGTATTATAAACAGTATCACAGACAATGAATATTTAATAAGAGACAGATAATTACATTACCAAATATTTATAAAAAACTTAGAGAATTAGAAGAATCAATATTAACATTTTTGAAATACTAATACATTACCTGGATAAAACCTGGATTGAGAGTTCTTAATTTATTTTTTCCAACTAACATCCTACTTTGTTTCCCCTAACAGGAAAGATTATTCAAGAGACACTGAGAGAAGGGGAGTTTCCGAGTAAGGTGCTGACATCTTGGTATTGCAGAGAAGGGTTCTGCCTCCTTCACCAAAATATGCCTGAACGCTCAGCAGTGGGTGGCGTCAGGGGAACCAGTGCTTTAAAATTCTGCAGCACCAGGCCCCGCTCTGCATTTCTCATCTAGGTCTCCTATTCCCGTTAACTGAAGGTCTCCCCAGCACCCAGGGCTACGGGACCATCCACCAGCAGGTGATCAACCAGGTCAGGCTTGAGGACAAACTGGTTGGGAACTCTGGACCTAAACCACCTATGCTCAAGAGTAAGGTATAGTTAATATAAATAAGGGAACAAAAAATAACAATAGGGGCTATTTTATTGCACTCACTGTGATCATTACTTTCTTAGAGATACCCTTTTGCCTTCTAAGGTTTAGGTCTTTTTTTTTTTTTTTAATGTATGACCTTGCTAGGAATCTAAGATTTGTCATTTTTGGGGGGCTATCTATGAGCAAAGCTATTAAAAATAATTTTCCTTGTGTAGGAGGTTTGGGGCACTGGACACTTATTTAGCTACTGCTGTTTTCTCATTGGTGGAAACTGGAGGAAGCAGACTAAACTTGGAACTACAGTGGAGATTAGAGAAATTTGTTTTAGTATTTCTATCTTTCCCACTCAGTTTCTATTAGACTTGGCAAAAACATCGCAAAATTGGTGATCCTCTAAAAATTGGAATACATTTCAGAATACAGTGGTCTTCACTGATAAGATAGGAGGGGCAGCCAAAAGGGGACATAGTAAAAACATAAAATTGGAAAAGTAGGTGGCATAATTTCATTTTCAATTACCTGCATCAATGTTTGGAAACAGAACTAGGGTCCGCTTGTTAAATGAGATAAGTGCATCCAATGTTAATTCAAACATTTTAATGGAATGCTTAATGTCAGTGGTCACAGGGTGCTGTAGTGCAACAATGTAATCTTTAGATTTTACATCATCACCTGTTTAAAGAAAATCAAACCACAGTGCTTCATTAGTTAAGAATCTTAAGGAGGAAGAAGCAAATTCTAAAATGTAAGACCCCACAGTCTATGTTTTCAAAAATTCTAAGGAAAAAACAATTTGTCACATTCCAGGCAGAGTATCTGAATATAGGATCAAAAGCTAAGATCTTGGAGCACCTGGATGGCTCAGGCGGCTAAGCATCCAACTCTTGATTTTTCATCAGGTCATGATCTCACAATCCTGAGATCAAGCCCCAAGCTGAGCTCACACTGGGTGTGGAGCTTGCTTAAGATTCCCTCTCCCTCTCTGCCCCACCCTGTGCACACACTCTCTCAGAAAACAAAACAAAAACGGGAAGAACTTAGAGCAACAAGTCCAAGAATGCAGCAATTTTAACATCTTATAAAGGTGCATGCTACCATAAACAAAATATCTAACTTTAAATAGCTGTCACCAGAATCCATTGTTTTACCCTTGATCTTAGCCGAAAGGCCAAGAAGTGATAGAATCCATTGTTTTAAAATCCAAAATATTTCAGGGGCACCTGGGTGGCTCAGCTGGTTAAGCATCTTACTCTTGATTTCGACTCGGGTCATAAGATCAAGCCCCATGTCAGGCTCTGTGCTAACAGCGCAAAGCATACTTGGGATTCTCTCTCTCTGCCTCTCCCCCACTTCTGTTCTCTCTCAAAATAAACATTAAACAATAATAATAAAATAAACATAAATTAAGCCCAAAATATTTCAAAGCATTAGAAAAATGTAAATCTTTGTTCCTAGCTAGTGTCTCTAGTGAATTGTCAGCAGTATTAATGAATCAATGAAATTCAAGATTACTTTAAGGTGTAGCTAAACATGATCTCAGGGTTCTTGAGTTCGAGCCCCATTATCAGGCTCTGCGATGACAGAGTGGAGCCTGCTTGGGATTCTCTCTCCCCCCCCTCCCTGCCCCTCTGCTGCTCAGACATGGGTTTGCACTCTCTCTGAAAATAAATAAAAATAAAAACCTTAAAAGAAAAGGTAAGTCTCAGAGAGGTAAAGTGAAGTCACAGAGTGAGATCTATGAACTAAAACTTTAGCCTTCCAATTTCTAATGGAATATTCTATCTACAATGGTTTCTAAAAGAAGTGAAACATACCCAACACTGACAAAAACAACCAGCAGAGTGAATACAGTCGGATACGTACCTAACCACATCCGAATGATGCTCATGTAGTCTTTGTTCTTGGCAGAGAGAAGTTTGTCATAGGAAGGGCAGCCTGCCAGAAGGATGCGATCGTGGTCCTCACACATGGATATCAGGTGCTGCTCCGCACTTCGGGTGCAGCACACATGATAATGAGCCAGTTTTGTTATGGCATGTCTGATAGAATCGTCAATGGTCCCACTGACTTCCCCACCTTCAATGTGAAGGATTCGGATATTCATCAAGGCGGCAGATGTAGCCAGAGCCAGGGCATCAAATCTGTCTCCGTGAACAATCATGATATCAGGCTTCAAACGATTAAGGACATCTGGCAGCTTCACCAGGGCCAAGCCTACTGACTCTACCATGGCTGCCTCATCTTCCCCTCTAACAATCGTGTGTAGCCTGGTGTTAATGTCAAAGTCATCTTGTTCAATCATGCGGTATGTGTTCCTAAAACAGGAGAGAAATAAAGATATGAGAGCATGTTCTTCAACACAGGACCACAAAAACATATGAAAAACCAATCTAAGAGTAACCCTGAAGGGAGAAATACTTTATAAAGTGTATTTGTTAAAATAGACAAATTGAAGAGTAACTTACACACAAAAATTAAAAAGCACAGATCATTAATGTTCAGATCCCTTGACTGACTCACACAAATACCCCTGTAGCTACTACCCAAATCACGATAGGACATATCCAGCACCTTCAAAGTTGCACTAGTGTCCTGGTCAACACCTAGGCACTCACCTGAGGGAGAATTGTGTTTATTAAAACAGAGACCAAAGCTTTTGGTGCTTGACTTTTCTCTTTTTATAAGTTTTTTAAAATATGCTACCTAATTTTTAAAAAACGTTACTTATAAAAGCTCATTTTTTACAAAAAAGAATAGGCAATCAGGATCTCTGACCTGTCACTATATTGTAAGTTTTTGAATGATGGAAATTCTCTTCTGAATTGGTACTGTACCATTAGGGCAGCATAATTCTGAATGGGGTGTAAATGTAGGTTTTATAGTATTAGGTTGGCTATAAAATGCAGTTTCAAGTCTATTTCATGCTTTAGTAACAACAGCAATTCTCAATGCCTCAAAGTTTCCTGTCTGTTATGACTAGAGTTTAAAAGATACGTTTTTTAAATAAATATGTAATAATGTAATCTGTATAATTTTTCAAATCTATACTTTTAAATTGGAAAATACAGAAATATTGTCCTCCCTAAACCTACCACTCAGCAATATTAGTATAATCATTTTTATTTCTTTTTTCTAGCCATTTGATGCATGATAGTCTAACATGGTAGAGAATACATATAATTTTATAATTTAATCTATTTCATACAGCATTTTCTCTGATCATGAAAGATTCTTTACATACATTTTATAATCATACATATGTTCTAACAGCCATTTTATAGATTCCTTGGGATTTTCCTAAACAAACTACCATGTTGTCTGTAAACACTGACAATCTTTAGGTCTTAGTTTCTATTTTTCGCTTTATTGCACTGGCTGCTTTGTCTAGTACAAGTTGAAGAGAAGTGGTGAAAGCAAAAACCCTTACCTTGTTCTCAATCTCAGGTGGAAAACCTATTTTTATGTTAGCTATAGGTTTTTCCACCAATGGTCTTTACCAGATTGAGGAACTTCCCTTCTATTCAAAGTCTAAGAGTTTTTATCATAACTGATTTAATTTTGTCAAATGCTTTTTAGACCTCTTTTGAGATGATAAGGTATTCCCCCTTTATTCTGTTAATATGTGAATAATACTGATTTTCAAATATTCTATCAATCTTGATTTCCTGAGATAAACCCACTTAGTTATGATGTATTATCTGTTTTTTATATTGCTGAATGTGCCTTACCATTTGCTTAAAAATTTTATGTCTATGGGGACACTTGGGTGGCTCAGTTGGTTGAGCATCTGACTCTTGATTTTGGCTCAGGTCATGAATCCCAGGGTGACGAGATCAAGCCCTGTGTTGGGTTCTGTGCTGAGCATGGAGCCTGTTTAAGGTCGGTCCCCTCCCTCCCTCTCTCTCTCTTACCCCCACTCACATGCTCTCTAAAATTTAAAAAAAAAAAGTTATGTCTATGTTCATAAGGGATACTGGTATGAATTTTTTTTCTTACAATGTCTTTGTCAGGTTTTATTATCAAGATTATGCAGATTTTATAAAACAATCTGGGAAATTCCCTTCTCCTTTATTTTCTAAAAGAGTTTATATAAGATTGGTTTTATTCCCAAGGCACCTTGGGTGGCTCAGTCAGTTAAGTGTCTGACTCTTGATTTTGGCTCAGGTCATGATCTCACAGTTTGTGAGTCTGAACCCCACATAGGGCTCTGCAGTGACAGCATATGGTCTGCTTAAGATTCTCTCTCTCTCCCTCTCTGCCCCCTCTTTCACTTGTGCACACTCTCTGTCTCTCTCTCTGAAAAATAAATAATTAAGTTAAAAAAAAATTTTTAATATATAAGTTCGATGTTATTTCCAAAGGAGAAAAAGAGAGAGAGAAACCAAGAAACTGACTCTTAACCACAGAAAACAAACTGATGGTTACCAGAGGGGAAGTGTTGGAGGGGGAATACATGAAATAGATGGGGATTACAGAGCATACTTACCATGACAAGCTCTGAGTAATGTATACAATCACTATATTATACACCGCAGCCTAATTAACACTGTATGTTATCTGTACTGGAATTAAAATTTAAAACTAAAAAAAAAATGACTTATTTCTTGCTTGACAGATTTCATAAGTGACTCAATCTTTGTGGGCAATTATTTTTATAGGAAGTGTTCAATAATGAATTCCATTTCTTTGAGACAGGGATATTGTGATTTTTCTATTTCTTCTCTGTCAGTTTGGTAAGCAGTATTTTTTCCAAGGACTCTGTCCATCTTACATAAACTGATTGCCAAATTTACTGGCCCAATATTCTTTTATTCTTTTAATGGCTAGAAGATCAGTAGTGATATCCTCTTTCTCATCTTAAATTAGTAATCTCTGCGTTCTTTTTCTTATGCTCTGCTAGGAATCTGTCAACTTAATATTTTTAAATATAATTCTTTTATTGCTTAATCTACTTTTGTTTCACTGAATTCTACTCTTCATTGTTTCCCCCCTTCTACCTACTTAGGTGTTTTCTCATCTTTTTCTCATTTAAGAAAGTGAAAACAGACCATTAACTCGAAATTTCTCCTTTGTAACCTAAGTTTTTAAAGCTATAAATTTCCTCCAAGCACTCCATCTATACCCACAAGTTTTGATATACTGTAATATTATTCAGTTAAAAAGTTTTTCTAATTTCCCTTAAAATTTATTTGGTCCACAGGCTTAGAACTCAACAGTAAGACCTGGGTGGCTCAGTTGGTTAAGCATCCGACTTTGGCTCAGGTCATGATCTTGCAGTTCATCAGTTTGGCCTTGCATCAGGCTCTCTGTCCTCAGCTCGGAGCCAACTTCGAATCCTCTGTCTCCCTTTCTGCCTCTCCCCTGCTCACTCTCATGTGTGCTCTCTCTCAAAAATGAACACACACACACACACACACACACACAAAGAACTCAGCAATAAGAGAAAACAACCTATTCTTTTGAGAGAGAGTGTGCAAGCAGGGGAGAAGGGCAGAGGGAGAGAGAGAATCCTAAGCAGGTTCCACGCTCCATGCAGAGCCTGACACAGGGCTCAATTTCACAACCCTGGGATCAAGAGTTAGACGCTTGACCAGCTGAACCACTCAAGTGCCCCAAAACAACCTGATTTAAAAATGAGCTAGGGGCGCCTGGGTGGCTCAGTCAGTTAAGCCTCCGACTTCAGGCTCAGGTCAGGTCTCACGTTTGTGGGTTCGAGCCCCACATCAGGCTCTGTGCTGACAGCTAGCTCAGAGCCTGGAGCCTGCTTCCGGTTCTGTGTTTCCTTCTCTCTCTGCCCCTCCCCCTCTCATGCTCTGTCTCTCTTTGTATCGAAATAAATAAAACATTAAAAAAAAAAATGAGCTAAAGACCTTAACAGACACCTCATCACAGAGGATAGAAAACTGCCAAATAAGCATATGAAAAGATGCTCCATATCATATAACATAGAAATGCAAATTAAAACAATGTGATACTGCTACAAACCTATCAGAATGGCCAAAATCAGAACACTGACAAGGAAGTGAAACAACAGGTACACTTACTCACTGACGGTGGGAAAACAGAACGACACAGCCACTGAAGACACCTCAGCAGTTTCCTACACAAATAAACATATTCTTACCACACAATCCAGCAATCATGCCCCTTGGTATTTCTCAAAGGAGCTGAAAACTTATGTCCACACAAAAATCTACAAAACGGATATTTAAAGCAGCTTTATTCATAAATGCCTAAACTTGGGAGTAACTAAGATGCCCTTCAGTAGGTGAATCAATTAATAAACTATGGCACATCCAGAAAATGGAATATTATTCAGTGCTAAAAAGAAAGGACAATCAAGCCATGAAAATACATGGAGATCTAAACGCGTATTACTAAGTGAAAGAAACCAACCTGAAATGTCTGTGTACTATATGATTCCAACTATATGACATTTTGGAAAAGGCCAATCTGTGGAGACGGTAAAAGGATCAGTGGTTAAAGAACAGATTTTTAGGGCAGTGAAACGAATACTCTGATACTATAATGGTAGATACCTGTCATTATACATTTGTCCAAACACAGAGGATTTACACCACTGAGGTGAGCCCTGATGTAACCTATGGACTTTGGATGGTAATGAAGTATCAATTTTAGTTCAACTGCAACAAATGTACCCCTGGGGGCAGCTGGCTGATGTTGAGAACATGAGGCTACGCATGTGCGGAGGCAGAGAGGTATACAGGAAACCCCTGAACCTTCTGCTCAGTTTTGCTGTGGATCCAAAACTGCTCTAAAATTTTTAAATATTTTTAATTACCGACTCATATGAAATTAATGAACAAATAAATTTCTAAGTAGCCTGTTGTTACTTATTTGATTTTTTTTCACCCAATTCTTAGGAGTATAAAAATGCTACATTAAAAAAAGTATTTATTTTGACAGAGAGAGAACACACACATGCGTACAAGCAACAGAGGGGCAGAGAGGGAGGGAGGGAGAGAGAGAGAGAGAATCCCAAGCGAGCTCTGTACTGTTAGTGAAGAGCCCCACGCAGGACGCAAACCATGAGATCCTGAACCAGGAGATCATGACCTGAGCCAAAATCAAGAGTCAGATGCTTAACCAACTGAGCCACCCAGGTGCCCCTAAAAATGCTGTTTTTAAAAAAAGTACCCAAGTAGTTGAAGGTAGCTTATTTCTCTGTTGTTTTAATGTCTTTTAATATAAATAATACATTCACATGGTTTGAAATTTAAGATACAAAAGGCACTACAGTGAAAATGCTACCTTCTCACTTTTGCTTCCGAGTCATCCTGTTCCTCTTGCAGAAGTTCCTCTTGAAGTTCATGCACTTCATACAGCATTCCCGTTAAGTACCAGTCAAGTTTCCAATCTAACAGTCTCACCAAACAAATACTGCCTTTCTACCCTCCCTTACTGTGGCAGGCAGGTAGGAAATGGCCACAAGTTCCTCCACAGCCTCTGCTCTTCCTGTCAAATTCTTCTCATGGAAGTAAAAGAACCACTCAGACTTTTATCTCAGGCTCTGGCTAAAATTTCTCTTCTCCTTTGTTCTATGAATGTACAAAAACCCAGTGGGTTTTCTTAAATAGCCAGAATTCATTTCACATGTTTAAAACCTATGAATTTTCTGTGTACTTTTGTATTTATGTATTTTCTTAGAGCAGATTGGTTTTCAGAGGCAGGCTTTTGTTTGCTTTTGCTACTGTTGTCTTGCTTTTAAAGAACAGTCTGAAAAGGCAATTTTACTTTAATACAAGGTTCTTTCACATGTAATATAGTATTATTGATATCTTTGGAAGCTGCATTAATGTTTTTATGCCACAAGAATGTACTAAATGCCACTTTATTACACAGAACACAACGAATGCTTATCTTTGGTTTAGACATTCTATTCCAAGATTTCCCAACTGTCATTTTTTTTCAAATTTAAGACTGTGATCAATAATAAACCTAATATCACCAAAATAAATACCAATGGTAATGTAACATTCTACCTTATATCGTGATCAATTAGAGTCTTAAAACCTTATTCCACATCTACTACTTTGGATGCTGTCCATTTATACATGAGTTTTAACAAAGTACCATTAGAAGTCACAAAATATACCACAGCAAGCTATGTTATTATAGCCACACAATACATATTCATAAGCAGCATTTCTCCTGAATGTAACAAGGAATAAAATATGTACAGCGATCATTTATCAAGCACCTACTAAGCAGCAACACTGTGATGGACGCTTTTAGAGCACGATCTCTGTTCTCCACAGTAACATGCAACAGAGGCTTTCGTTTCATTTTCTAACTGACAGACCTGAAGATGCAACTTCTCTAAGGCCAAATAAAAACTAAGCAGTAGAACTGGAATTTGAAGCTAGGTCCACGTGAGGCCAAGATCCGAGCTCTCGGCACACCATGCTGCCATAAAGAATATCCACAGAAAATGCTTTCATCTTACCCGTAATCATCTATCAGGTGAGAACCAAGTACCACCACATCAAGTTCAAAGAACTCGGGTTCCATTTTAATGCCAAACATGATCGGCGCAAGTTTCGAATAATCAGCACGGTTGCAAGTCGCAACACAAACCCGAAGCTTTCGGTTATTCCCATTCTTCTCCATGACTTTTTCCTTTTGTTTTGAGAGGTTCTTGAAATAGAGCTCCTGAAGTTGCAAAAACAGAAATTATTTATAACCAGAATGACAGGTCCTAGATATAAACAGAATTCTGCAGTTGTAAGCCTGTAACCAACATCTAACACAGTGGCTAACCTGCTTTCCACTCCCACTCCTGTGTGACACACCCACTGGCACACCCGAGCTAGGAAATGCCAGCTAACTAACTCTACCGCTTTCTGTCACACTTAATAAAACAAACTCACTCTCTCAGAAAAAGGGAAACACAGGTCTTGAGAGAGGAAATTACTTCAAGATTCAAGATTACATCTTATAAGGGATAAGCTCTATTCACCCTCACATTAAACCCCCCACTATATACAAAGCAGTGCTGAGGAAGAGAACAGTAAAATAAAAAACCCTACCTTCACGGTCTCATTAGCACCCAAGGCCAATACCTACAAACTTGACAACTCCAAATGCCTAGGAGATGTCTTCTGTCTTATACACACCTTAAAGTAAATGGCCCAACTCGAGCTCATTTTCTTTTTTCTCATTTCTGTTCCTCCTTCCTTGTTCCTTGTTCTGTAAATCAGTTATGAACTTCCATTCATCCAAATGCCTTAACATCCTTGTCTTCTCTGTTCAAACTCTGTACCTCCCAAGCCCTGTAAATTCCACCTCCTAAACAGCTTTCAAATCTAGCTCCTCTTCTTCATCCCCATCAGGACATCTCCTGGCCCAACCCCTCATTGTAGGTCTGAGCTACCGTCAAGAGCTGCCAAAGGAGTTTGCCTGTTGCTAGTCTTGCCCTGCCTCGCACAGGTTTTCAGAATGGTCCGTCCAAAGTTTATAAATCTGATTACCGTGCTCAACAGAATATATAACCTATGGATGAAGGACAAATTGCTTATCTGGGCCCAACCCATCTTTCCAAACACTTCTCCTCGACCTATAATCAGCCGTACTCAGTGCCAAAGCCATAACAAAGTGCCTGCAGTTCAACCACTGAATCTCCAAACCTCTGTGCCTTTCCAGATGGAAAGTCCCTCTACCTAAAACTTCCTTTCCCTCTTGCCCGGGCTCCTCCTCATCCTCCAAAACCAGTCTAAGGGTTGCCTCTTCCTAAAAACCTTTACATAAACTTCAGTTCTCTCCACTGCACCCCTTGTAGTTGCTGCACTAGGACCCTCCCATACACATATATACTTTGGTTCAACCCCTCTGCCCTCCTGCCATCTATACCTTCCATTCAAAAGTAAAACTTGGAGGCAAGCGGTAAGATGTTCTATGGAGCATTTTAAACTTCTCTATATCAATGTAAAATTCCACCTCACGGATGGAATGCTTTTGCTTCAGGAAGCTGTGTCAATATTTGGAACTTGCAGTCAGTAATACAGAGAAGCTTGGGTAAGGACACCAGTAAAAGGGGAGCCGCCGTTTAGTTCAGGTTAAATTCTAAAACCCACTGGAAATCTCACCAGTGGCCATCTCACCTCTGTATTAGGCTAGAACTTCTGTGAGCACACAAATTGCCCCATCATTAGGCCCATTCTGAACTTAACAATCTCCGGTAAAAGCTAACGCCACCCAACAGAAACCATTTATAGATAAGGTAATGAAATAAGCATTCTGTCAAGACATTTGTATTCATACTATCTAAGCTCTACCAATATCATTAAAGGCAAAAATATTTTTCCAAAAATAGTTATTTTAAGTGTTCTTGTGCATAATGCCTCTTTCACTGATGATTAAATTTGAGTTGAATAAATTGTTGGTGATATTCAACTTGCTGGGTGAGGCTAAACAAATTTTTCATGGTTGGCTAATTTGTTTTTATTTAAGAAGAGTAAACTTCATTTTGCAATACTGAAATACTTAGTATTTACCAAGTAACTCAAAGGTTACTCTAACAAAACTAGCTAAATGAAGTTAGTAAGCTAGCTAAATGAACCATGAAAAAGGCAAAAATGTTATTAACGGCAAGCTTTTTTTTTTCTTTTATAGTCAAGTTGATTTCCATAAAACACCCAGTGCTCATCCCAACAAGTGCCCTCCTCCATGCCCTCCTCCACCCCCCATCAACCCTCAGTTTGTTCTCAGTATTTAAGAGTCTCTCATGGTTTGCCTCCTTCCCTCTCCTTAACTATTTCCCCCTTCCCCCCTCCCCCATGGTCCTCTGTTAAGTTTCTCCTGTTCCACATATGAGTGCAAACATATGGTATCTGTCTTTCTCTGCCTGACTTATTTCACTTAGCATAACACTCTCAAGGTCCATCCACTTTGCTACAAATGGCCAGATTTCATTCTTTCTCATTGCCATGTAGTACTCCATTGTATATATAAACCACATCTTGATCCATTCATCAGTGGATGAACATTTAGGCTCTTTCCATGATTTGGCTATTGTTGACAGTGCTGCTGTGAACATTGGGGTACATGTGCCCCTATGCATCAGCACTTCTGCATCCCTTGGGTAAATCCTAGCAGTGCTATTGCTGGGTCATAGGGGAGTTCTATTGTTAATTTTTTGAGGAACCTCCACATGGTTTTCCAGAGGGGCTGCACCAGTTTGCATTCCCAACAGTGTAGGAGGGTGAAGGGTAAAGCTTTTTTAAGGAAACAAGTTAAATCTTAGAAACATGGTAAAATGGCTTTTTAAGGGGAGGAGTTTATATACATAAAATTTTTTATAAAAATTATTTAAATCACCATTAAAATTACTTATAAATTTATTTATAATTTAAATTTTTATAAAAATTATTTAAATTATTATTTAAAATAAATTTTAACTTATTTTTTGATTAGGTATTACATTTGCATGGTTTAAAACTGAGAAGTCACTAGAGGCTATATAGCAAAAATCGTTCTGTGTTCCCCAGCCATGTAGTTCTTCTCACTGGATGCTATGAGTTACTAGTTTCTTACCTACACCTATATGCATATATAGTAAACTATATGCATATATAAATACAGACATATCTGCTTATAAATACATAGAGCACATATTATGCAATTGGTAATATTCTACAAACTGATATTGGATACCTTATTTTTTAAAATGCTTTTAATTTTGTTTCTGAATTAAATGGGGGAAATGGGAAAACTTAAAAGGCACTGGAAATATCAAACCTATAGGTGCTGAGTTTTGAAAATTGCACCATGTACTTTTCAAATATATGAAGGTTATGAGAACCCCAAAAGTAAAAAATAATCAGTGTCACAAACATTTATTGAGCACCTACTCTGTGCAGAGAACTATGAAGAGCTGAGAGAGACACAGAGCTGAGAAAGACCAAGTCTCTGATTTTTAGAAACTTAAATCTAGTACCGGACACCAGGCCACATAATCTTAATTAGTTCACGTTCCCAAATAGAAGCACCAGAAACAAAATACATTTTTTCTCAGCCCACTATACATTATTATTTATTCTGCAACAGAAGTCATACCCAAAGATACAGTTTTATACTGAGAACTGTGACCAGAGTCCCTGTGACCAGTATAGAACGAATAAGCGTGGCAAAAGGGACTCAAACTATACAAGGATGACTTAAGTTGCATAAAGTGATAAAACTCATTTCTTTATACTCTGGCATACCAGATGGCAATTAAAAAGAATGTACTAGGTCTGTATTTGTCCACACTGATGAATCTCAAACAGAACATTAGAGGAAAACAGCAATTTCTAAAATGTTACACACAATAAGGTACCATGTTTTGAAAACGTTTTAATGTATAATGTAATGTTTAAATGTATAAAACATTATTATATGTTGTTTACTGATCTACAGTAAAGTTACACACCAACTCAGGAAAGTAGTTATTACCTCTGGAGAGGGAGGGGAGGGAAAGAAAAATGGGGCTGAAAAGCTTTAGCTAACATTTTTTTTTAATCCTACCATAGGCAGAGATGTGAAACAAACACAGTAACATATTAATATGTGTTAAATCTTGGTGACTGGTAGATGGTGTCATATTGCCTTCTGTCCTTTTCAGCATATTTGAAATTGTCACTATCAAAAACAAGCCATCTTTTAAACAGACACTGTGAAATAGGCATGTTGTCCATGTTTCCCTCAAGCCTAAAGCTCAGAAAGTCAGGAGGGGCCTATCAATTACAGAACGGTAACTAAAATATAGATAAATGCCAGAGAAGCATGCTTTCATTTCGAATTCACTGGCAATCTCTGAGAAACCCAATTCTTTTTTTTTTTTTTTTTGAGAAACCCAATTCTTAAAGCCCACTTCCTGCATTCTCTCAAGAGTGACCATTTTAAATACTAACAAAAGGTGATCAACACTCTCCAGAAAAATATTCCTCTAGGCCTCTCAATTGAACTGTTGGAAAAAGACCCACCAGGCACTTGGCGCAAGCAGTCACTGAGCAGAGGAACCGGTAACAGTAAGCATTTGCTAAGTACCTCGGAGGTGCTGAGCAACAGGTTTAGAGCTTTACATTAACCATTTCATCCTGACATCCCTCTCACCAATCCCGTTTTACAGACGAGGACACTGAGGTACAGACAAAATAATTTACCTGCGCCAAATCAGTTAATTGCCAGAACTAAAAATCAAACCCAACACGCGGGATAGTACACATCCAGTTTTTGCCTAGTGTCTGTTCCTAACATCTGTGGGCCTTCTCTGTGGCAGGTCCTGCCAGGCCAGTGAGGAGAACATGATATACCTACCACTCCACCCTCGGTGCAGCGGGGATGCGACTCACAATTAAGAAGGAAGAAGCTATATAAAAGCGGCTTGAAATTTCAGAAGCCTATTCTTTTTTTTATAATAGTTTATTGGCAAATTAGTTTCCATATAACACCCAGGGCTTCTCCCCACAGAAGCCTGTTCCTGAGCCGTAGCTTGGTTTGGCTTCTTACGAGCTTCTCCAGCTGAGTTAGCCAGTTATCTACACTGCTACACGGCACCCCTCCTCTCCTTCAGAGGAGCCCAGAACACCTGCTCGTGCTCTAACAATTTTACAGGTGTGCTCAATATGGGGGGGGGGGCAGATAAACGTGCATCAGACTCCCAAGGAAGCCCAGACTCCGAATGTCCGGGTTGGGCGCAGACCTTCAAAATCTTCTTAATCCAACCCTTTAGACCCCAGGGCATCTTGTCTGCCAAGGAGCTCTCCGCCTTCTTTTGCACACCCCCGTAACAGAACCTCATTCTGTCCCGGGACAGCCCGTTCGCTGGCCGGGCAGCGCTGCCCGTGGGATGGAGTCAGGCCAGGCCTCCCGCTCCCCGCCCGGGGCCGCAAGGAAGCGGTCTGCTCCGCGGGCCCCAGGACGGAGCCCGTGACAGGACAACGGAGGCGCCCTAGCACGTAGGCCTGCGGAAGACCCGGCGAGGCCGGGGTCTGTGCGGGCCTGGGGACGCGGGGGGCTACCAGGCGGCCGCAGGACGGCGGAGGCCACGAGGCGGGGGCCGGAGGAAGAGGCCGTGGGGGGCCGGAGGATGCTCTCCCCGGCCCGTATCCCGAGTCCCAGCCGACGCGGAGCTCTCACCAGACGCTGGGGCGCAGCTCCCTCGCACGCCGCCGCCCCGCCTCACGGGCGAGAGCCGAACGCAGCACCAGAAAGCTGGCCGCCCTAAGTCCTCCCCGCGCCCCCTGCACGTCGCCCGGGCGCGTGGATGACTCGGGTCTCTATAGCCGCCACGCACGGCCCTGCACGCCCACCCGAGCGCCGAATCGGCGACCGCGCCCTTACGTAACCTGAGAGCGACCCGGTGATTGGCTGCGCCCGCCTGCGCCCCACCCCGTCGCCAAACGGCCTTTGGAGGGGGCCGGGGTGCGGAGTGCCTTCCGCTGTCGTGGCTGTCGGGGTCTTGCTGGTCTTGCTCCCTTCCCGCCCCGACGCGTTCTCTGGCGCCGCCACGCACGCTCGGGATCCTGGGTCCTCACACACGGTAGTGGTTTTGGCATTGCACCCAAGGGGGAATTACGCTTTGTGTTCCCTCCAGCATTTCGTAGAATATCACCAAAATAATACTGTCGTGCAGCCGCCCCGCCCCAGAGCCATCTCTTGAGTTAAACCCTTGTCACTCCAGGACCATGTCTCCTAGAAGGCTCTGACAGAGTGTTGATGACTCAAACAAGGCAGATGCCGGCTGATCATTATAACACGCTCAGCCTAGGCCTCCTCAGGAAACCTCCCAGCGGTTCTGGCCCAGGGACGTCCGGAGGGGAACTTGGCAGCAGAAGAAAAGGTGTCAGGGAAAGGGCTCCCACAGCTCCTAATAAAGACTATTTAATATTCTTTTCAAATTGATTCACCAAATTGAATGAGTTGGTGTTACAAAACAGTAAAACAGTTTTTACAGTCCTTAAGTAATTTACCACAGGTAGAACTATTTAAATAATCTAACAAGTCATCAGAGTACTTGCTATAAAGCAAATTTCAGGGGCACCTGGGTGGCTCAGTTAGTTAAGCAGGTGGACTGCAGGTCATGATTTCACAGCTCCTAAGCTCAAGCCCCAGGTAGGGCTCTGTGCTAACAGCTTTGAGCCTGGAGCCTGCTTCAGATTCTGTATGTCCCTCTCTCTGCCCCTCCCCTGCTCACTCATTGTCTCTTCAAATATAAATAAACATTAAAAAAAACAAATTCCAAATCCAATCAAACTTTTGCATTTCACGTATTTCAATTAGTAAGTTCTAGGGGTGCCTGGGTGGCTCACTTGGTTAAGTGTCCAGTTTCAGCTCAGGTCATGATCTTAAGTGTTGGTAAGATGGAGCCCGGCGTTGGGGCTCTGTGCTAACAGCTCAGAGCCTGGAGCTTGCTTTGGATTCTGTGTCTCCCTCACTCTGCTCCTCCCTTGCTCATGCTGTCTGTCTGTCTGTCTGTCTGTCTGTCTCTCTCTCTCTCTCTCAAAAATAAATAAACATTAATAATGAAGCTCTAATTTGCAGAGTACTTAATGTACTATCAGTTACCCTGCAACTTAGTTTGAAGCTCCTACAAGGCCAAGTCAGACACAAAAGGACAGATCTTAAGCGGATTTGTGTAACAAAGTGCCATCAGATTTGTTTAAAATATCACTTTGGTTACTATGGGGAGAATGGATTGGCAAATAATGGCAGTGGAAAAAAAGAATCTCTGAAAGGATGCATAAAAAACTGGTAATACTGACAGGTCTGCAAGGAGATGGACTTTTCCACTGAATGCCCATTTGTAATATCTTCTGATTGTGCAGCATATGTACATATTCTGTATTCAAGAATAAAATTAATTGCAAAAAATAATGGTGGCAGTGAAACTCAACCGAAGTGGATGGATATAAGATTTAGTTTGAAAGTAGAACGAAAAATTATGGATTAGGCATGAGGGAATGACAGAAAAAGAAGGAAAAGAAACAAGGATGACTTCTAGGTATCTGGCATTAGTAATTGGTTGATAGGAGCCATTTACCAAGATGAGACAAAAGCTGAGGGAGGGACCAGGTTTGGGGAGTTAAAAGTGAAGTTTTAATTTGGTATATATTTGAGAGGCCTATGAAGTAGCCATATGAATCTATTAAATGAGCAATAAGATAAGTGAATCTGGACACGGATTCACCAGAGGGTAGTTTCCTATTACTGCTACAACAAATTACATCAAACTTAGTGGCTAAAAACAAATATATTAACATTTCTGGAGGTTAAGAGTCTGAAATGGGTTTCACCCAGCTAAAATCAAAGTAGCAATGTTTGTATCATCATAAGAAAAAAATTGTGACTGTGTGGGGACAATGTCAGCTAGACATTGTGGTGATCATATCATAGTATATACAGATACCAAATGATTATGTTGTGCACTTGAAACTAATATATATCATATAATGTGTATGTCAAAAAATTTTTAAGGTATCAGTGGGGGGCGCCTGGGTAGCTCAGTCAGTTAAGCAGCTGACTCTTGGTTTTGGCTCAGGTCATGATCTCAGTTTTGTGAGTTCGAGCCCCGTGTTGGGTTCTATGCTGATGACACGGACCCTGCTTGGGCTTCTCCCTCTCCCTCTCTCTCTCTCCCCGCCCCGCTCTCTCTCTCCCTCTCTCTGCCCCTCCCCCGCTCACACTGTCTCTGTCACCCTCAAAAACAAAATAAATTAATTTTTTAAAAAACGTGTCAGTGGGTCTGCCTTCCCTAGGGAGCAAGTGACAATGTTTCCTTACCTTTTCCAGCTTCTACAGCCTGCGTTTCTTGATTTGTGGCCCTCTGCCCTCTGCTTTCCTTGTCACATCTCCTCAGATTCTCCTCTTCTTTCGTTTAAAAAGACTCTTGTGATTACATTGTGTCTGTCCACTTACATAGTCCAGGATAATCTTCCCATCTCCAAACCCTTAATTTAATCACACCTGAAAAATCTCTCTTGCTATAAAAGGAGCATTCATTTCTAGGGATTAAGACATAGCTGTCTTTGGGAAGCTATTATGTTGCCTACCACAAGTGCTGCTGAAACTCCCAGGAGATGTTCAAGATGGGGCATATTGTTTTTTAATAGTTTATTGTCAAATTGGTTTCCGTATAATACCCAGTGCTCTTCCCCACAAGTGCCCTCCTCCATTACCACTACCTCCCTTCCCCCCGCTTCAACCCTCGGTTCGTTTTCAGTATTTCATAGTCTCTCAGGTTTTGTGTCCCTCTCTCTCCCCAACTTTCTTTCCCCCTTCCCCTCCCCCTGGTCCTCCATTAGGTTTCTCCTGTTTTCCCATTAGACCTATGAGTGCAAACATATGGTATCTGCCCTTCTCTGCCTGACTTATTTCGCTTAGCATGACACCCTCGAGGTCCATCCATGTTGTTACAAATGGCCATATTTCATTCTTTCTCATTGCATGTAGTACTCCATTGTATATATAAACCACATCTTCTTGATCCACTCATCAGGTGATAGACATTTAGGCTCTTTCCACGATTTGGCTATTGTTGACAGTGCTGCTATGAACATTGGGGCATATTGTTTTTAACATTACATGCCAAGGGTGCCTGGCTGGCTCGGCTGGTGGAACATGTGACCCTTGATCTCAAGTTGTGAGTTCACCCCATGTTGAGTGTAAAGATTACTTTAAAATAAAATTTTTAAAGGGGCGCCTGGGTGGCTCAGTCAGTTAAGCAGCCAACTTCGGCTCAAGTCATGATCTCACCGTTTGTGGGTTCAAGCCCTGCATCAGACTCTGTGCTGACAGCTCAGAGCCTGGAGCCTGCTTCAGATTCTGTGTCTCCCTCTCTCTCTGTCCCTCCCCCACTCATGCTCTGTTTCTTTCTGTCTTAATAATAAATTTTTTTTAAATACTAAAAATTTTTAATAAAAGTTTTAAAGATAAATAAATAAAGCTACATGCCATGCCACCAAATATCCAGAAAAGAACACTGATTCTTTTTCTTGAAAGTTAAGAAAAAATATTTTTAAAAAATAGTGTAAATGTTCAGTTTTTAAAAATTTGAGTGTTTATTACACAGGTGCATTTAGTCTATTAGAACTCAGACTCTACACTTAAGATATCTGCACTTTTTTGTATGTATAAGTACAATATATTTTTTAAATGTTTATTTATTTTGAGAGAGAAAGATATCAGGAGAGGGGCAGAGAGAGGAGATGGAGCATTCCAAGCAGGCTCCACACTGTCAGCACAGAGCCCCATGCAAGGGCCTGAACACAAAAACTGTGAGATCTTGACCAGAGCTAAAATCAAGAGTTGGTGCCTAACTGACTGAGCCACCCAGGTGTCCCCTAAGTACAATATATTTTTAAAATACTCAATGCAGGAGTACCTGGGTGGCTCAGTTGGTTAAGCATCGGACTTTGGTTCAGGTCATAATCTCACAATTCATGAATTCAAGCCCTGCATCAGACTCTGTGCTGACAGCTCAGAGCCTGGAGCCTGCTTCAGATTCTGTGTCTCCCTCTCCCTCTCGAAATCTGTGTGTGTGTGTGTGTGTGTGTGTGTGTGTGTGTGTGTGAGAGAGAGAGAGAGAGAGAAATAAACATTAAAAAAAGATAATACAATTTGTGCCCTTTTTAAGCCACTTGTAGATTTTATATTTCTTTGACCAATACTGAGAACTGTATATTTCCATATACAGTCAAGTAGTTCTGTGTTCATGGAATCATTTCATCTTGAAATGAAAACAAAATGAATAAAATGGCCCTCTTTTTAGAATTTCCCCCTATGTTCTCTTGAGATGAAGTTGTAGCAAGGAGCTGTAGGAGACATTTCCTTCCAGCTTTTTGAGTTCACATTTAAATAGGTAATATTATACTTCTGGATCTCTGTTATTTTGCTACTTAACAGTGTGAATTAACACATCAAAAATCTTCCCAAGTCATTACATTCTGTCTGCTTGGTTTGGTTTCCTTTGGCTTTAATCTGAAGGTTTTATAAGCTATGAAAAAGTACTTTCATGGCTTTATAATGTAATAAAATCCAATTTTCTATCGATTACTCCATAAATAGAATCAAAACTTCAAGCTTTTATGGCATAATTAGGTTATTAGAGAATCCTAAATCTTTTTTCCTTTGAGATAAAGAGAGAGTGAGTTTGAGTGAGATAGGGACACAGGGAGGGGGAGGGAGAGAGACAGAGAGAGAGAGAGAGAAAATCTTAAGCAGACTCCACACCCAGCATGGAGTCAGATAGTGAGGCTGGATCTCAGAACCCTGTAGTCATGACCTAAGTCCAAGTCAAGAGTCAGATGTTTAACCAACTGAGCTACCCAGGCACTCCGAGTATCCTTAATATGAAAATATTATCTAACCCACCCTTTTCATTGAAGGATGAAATCTCTCTAAATCATCCCCGACAGACGTTCATCTGACTTGGGGAAGATTTCTTCTAATAGGGACTTATTTTCCTCTTTTATTTGGTGGTTTAATTTATTTTTTTAATGTTTTATTTATTTTTAATACAGAGAGAGACAGAGCATGAGAGGAGGAGGGGCAGAGAGAGAAGGAGACACAGAACCAGAAGCAGGCTCCAGGCTCTGAGCTGGCTGTCAGCACAGAGCCTGATGCAGGGCTCGAACCCACGAACGTGAGATCTGACCTGAGCCCGAGTTGGAGGCCTAACCGACTGAGCCACCCAGGCGCCCCTTGGTGGTTTAATTTAAAAAGTACCCTGCCTCTCTATAAATCCTACTATTCTAAAGACTTTATTTACATTCGCTCAGTACTCTTAACAACAAAAATGTAGATTTCATCACCCCCATTTATAGATAGGGAGACTGAAGCACAAAAGGCAAAGTTGCCTGTGGTCACACAGTTGTTATGCAGAAAAACCCAGGCCTTGATCCCACATGTTTAGCCACTACCCTCTATTTTCTCTTTATATGAAACAGTGTCCTTCTTATGATAGAAACCCATCTTCAGGCTGAACTTGCTCATGGATCTTTGGGTACGCTGTTCCACTAGTTAAGAATTGCATAACTCTTGGGGCAGCTGGGTGGCTCAGTCAGTGAAGCATCTGGCTCTTGATTTCAGCTCAAGTCATGATCTCACAGTCTGTGAGTTTGAGCCCGGCATAGGGCTCTGTGCCAACAGTGTGGAGTCTGATTAGTACTCTCAGTCCCTCTCTCTCTGCCCCTCCCATGCGCTTTCTCTCTCCCTCTCTCTTAAAGTAAATAAATAAACTAAAAAAAAAAAAAAGAATTCACATAACTCTTCTATTATCTAGCCACATGTCTCTGAATTGCTCATATAAATGCTTTAAGAAACTTGTAAAAATATCTCCTTTAATCAAGATATACAATGTCTGTGACAGTCTCCTGATGTACAAATTTTATAAAGCCTTCAAATAAAAAACTGAGACCAGTTTGGCCCTTTAAAAAAAAATAAACTTTTTCTTGAAATAGAACAAGGAAACTTGCACATAATAAGTATGTGTTGAATTCTGAATTTTCTTACAGTGAACATACCTGGATAACTACCACTAAAATAAAGAAAGAAAACATTGCCAGCATATGTGAGCTGTCTACCCAAGGACTGTCTATCCATGGCCCATGAAGAGACCTAGCACCAAGACTGTGCTTACTAATAGACACAAGGGTACTGATTAAGCGTGTTAAACTAGGTCTTGGAAGCGTTTAGACTATGGAATATTGGGAGGATTGGCCAGTTGGTAGTGGACTGGAAAATGAGGCACGAAAACACCGAAGCAGCAGATATGCTATAAAAGGGAGACCAGGTGGACCAAAGGGAGAGAAGCCAGTCCCTGACTTGCCTTGGATCCTGAACTTCAACCCATGTGTATCCTTAAAATAAATCTGCTTTTTCTTAAGGTGCCCTGTTTCCTTGCAATCAGAAGATACCCACATCAAAACCATAAACCAGGAAGATTCCCCAACCCCATCATTTCAATTCCCAACTCCGGCCAATAGCAGAACTGTGTGGAAAATGGAAAAGACTGAGTTCAATGGAAAAGACTCTTCTGGTGTCTGTCATGCTGTTTTGGGGTCAGGATGGAAGGAAGGCAGGGATGGTGCCACATCCTTGCCGTCCCTGCCCTTAGCTAATGTCATCAAGAAACCAAGACACGGAGGCTCACAGGTGGCTCAGTCGGTTAAGCATCTGACTTTGGCTCAAGTCATGATCTTGCACTCTGTGAGTTCTAGCCCCGCATCGGGCTTTGTACTGACAGCTCAGAGCCTGAGGCCTGCTTCATTCTGCATCTCCCTCTCTCTGCCCCTCCCCCATTCACTCTGTCTCCCTCCCTCCCTCCCTCTCTCTCTCTCTCTCTCTCTCTCTCTCTCTCAAATAAATAAACATTAAAAAAAAAGAAATCAAGACATGGAAAAAATGGAGCAACTAATCACCGTATTAAGCTGGATATTTCCCCTTTAATAAATATCCTTCCATTAACCGTCCCCTTCACCCTACTCTGTATCTCAGGCACAATACTTCTAATCTCGAGTATATAAAGAAGGTAAAACACATCTTGCAAACCAGATATCACTGCATAAGACTGTTCATAGCCCAACCAAGTCATAGAGGCACCTCCCAGAACAGAGGCCATTGCTCCTATTGCTCCGATGAGGCCACACTACATCGCTGGGAAAACAATCCTTTTCCCTTTAGGAAAAGCGCGTAAGGTAACCTTGCCTGAAAATAACTCAGTAATGTCCTAAACTGTATGTGTCAACTTCAGGTTTGCAAGAGCATGAGATGGAAAGATATGCCTACGAAGGTACTGATTAAGATATTCATAACAAGTAGAGAGCCTTTTGAAACTCATATTTCAGGACCATTTAATCACTATTCATACCCTCAATGGCTATTCAGTGTATTAGGTCAGCCAATCAGCTTTTTAGAGCATCTGTGGTTGTGAGCCCTCCCTGGGCCAGTTTTCCCAATTATGGAAGAAAAGTACAAATAAATACAATGACCGTGTGTTTGTTTTTGTGAAATATTGCCCTTTTGGGGGATCTTTAAATATATCTCCTTTTTTCTTTTTTTTTTTTTTTTTACTGCTTACTTATTTTTGAGAGAGAGAGAGTACATGAGCAGGGAAGGGACGGAGAGAGAGGGGACAGTGGATCTGAAGCAGGTTCTGCGCTGATAGCAGAAAGACAGTTTGGGGCTCGAACTCACAAGCTGTGAGATCATGACCTGAGCTAAAGTTGGACGCTCAGCCAACTGAGCCACCCAGGTGCCCTCAAGTGTATCTTTCTTTATGAGCTATGAAACTATCCTATTTCTAACCAGTAAATAATTTCCTTATCTGTTTGCTCAGGGAATGTGGTAACCCAGAGGGAATTCAGCCATCCCTGACTAATTGGAGTTCACAAAGTTTAATTTGCACAGCCATTCCAGAAGAACTATAAATGTGTTAAAAACTAGTTTGTCTTTACTTTGTTATAAAAAGTTAGATCAACAAAATTATTCTAATATATGCTTATTAAAGAGTTCAGGGAGAAGGATATTCTTTTGGACTTAAAAGGAGCGGGCTAAAATCAACAACACTCAATACCAGCAACAAGCCTTTGGGGAAATTTCATGATTTCTCAACATAGGCTGAGGAAGCAGCCAAGGTACGATCCAAACCCCGAGGAGCGGAGGAACAGCCCACACCTGGTAGTGAGCCCACAGCTAAGGATGACGGTGGAATCCCACATGGGGATTCCGTTGGGCTGAACTGGGCTTCTTCATACTTGTGTGAATGCTTGAGACACATCCAAATACACATAATAAACGTCTATAAGTCGTAAGCACGAACATAACACCTCAACCTTTCCCTTCTCATGACTTTCATGCCCCTAGCCTGGGATGAATCTAATCCAAACTTCCACATCATTTCTGTGTCTTCCCGCCCTGCTTCCGTCCCCAAATGGGGGTATTTCCTAGGGATTACACTCTGACCCCGGTCCTCTACATTCTCCACCCTTCAGTTTTATTCACGTTCAAGTCTTCCATTTTGACTTCCGTGTGGATAATTCCTTGGATGCACAGTCTCGCCTGCCTTTCTTCCTAGTTCTAGGCCCATATCCCAATTGCCTGCTAGATATTTCCTCACCTCAAACTCAATATATAAAATTTAGTTCATTTTTCCCCCTCTTGACTTCCCCATGTCTTTTAATGGTACCAACTTGCCACTTGCATTCAGACTCAAAAGCCGAGTCATTTTAATCTTCTCTCTTTTTAAAAAATTTTTATGTTTATTTATTTTTGAGAGCTAGAGAGACAGAGTGTGAGCAGGGGAGGGGCAGAGAGAGAGGGAGACACAGAATCTGAAGCAGGCTCCAGGCTCTGAGCTGTCAGCACAGAACCCAACGTAGGGCCCGAACCCATGAACCATGAGATCATGACCTGAGCTGAAGTCAGACTCTTAACCAACTGAGTCACCCAGGTGCCCTCTCTCTGATGTTTAACATCCAATGTCGCAACTTCTTCAAAATGGTTTTGGGTTGGGTTTTTTTTTTTTAGTTTATTTATTTATTTTGAGAGAGAGAGAGAGAGAGAGAGAGAGAGAGAGAGAATCCCAGGCAGGTTCCATGCTGTCAGCATGGAGCCCATATGGGGCTTGGTCGTACAAACTGTGAGATCATGACCTGAGACAAGATCAAATGTCAGATTCTTAACCAACTGAGCCACCAAGGTGCCCTCCCCGCTTTTTTTGCATCTAGTCTTCCCTTCCCATTCCTACCATCTCTATCTTAGTTCATCCTGTTATTTCCTTAATTCTTTTTTCTTTTTTTGAGAGAGAGAGAGCAGGGAGGGGCAGAGAGAGAGAGGGAGAAGGAGAATCCCAAGCAAGCTTCACACCCAGCACAGAGCCCAACATGGCACTTGATCCCAAGAGTTGTGATATCACGACCTGAGCAGAAATTAAGAGTCTGACGCTTAACCGACTGAGCCACATAGGTGCCCTAATTTCCTTAATTCTGAGTTGCCTAGATATTTCATACCTAAAATCAAGATTTATCTTATAATCAATGTATGCATTTCATGTGGAGTTTTTTTTAATTACAAACTCTCTTATGTCAATAGTGTCTTGGAATTAGGAAAATATGGCATCTTAGACCTAAATTACTGTGCTCCTACTTACTCCTCCAGCCTGTGTTCCCTTGCTTTTATAATCTGTCCCGCACACTTCTGCCTGGTTAATCCCTCCGGAAGGGACTGCTTTCATTAAGTCATTTCTCCGCTTAAGAAAGACTTCAGTCACTCCATTCCCTGCTGGGTGATGTATGCCTAGGGCATCAACTTTGGCTTTGAAAGTCCCCCAGCCTCACCCCTTGACCTCTTCCTGTCACCAACATTTTCCTCCACCCAAATCCTTTTGTCCTGAACAGATCCTTCCTCCTCATGTTGAGTCATTACCCACAATAAGAAAGCTACCGCCCCCCCCCCCCCCCCCCCCCCCCCCCCCCCCCCCCCCCCCCCCCCCCCCCCCCCCCGCCCCCGCCGCTACTTACATGCTACTCATGCTTCAGGTCCGATCTCTGTTTTAAAACTTAATTGGAACATCCCAAAGTAATCGCTTCTTCCTCTAAATGCCTGGAGCACTTGTCTTGATTGCTCATCTCACACTTATTCTTAATTACTTGGCATCTTTGAATGTATATATTTATGATTGTAAAATAATGGATCTGATCTTTTATATGGAACCTAAGAAAATCAGTCACTTTAGTTATTCACTCTCTACGTCCTATTTTTCTCATCAGATCAGAAATTCCTTGAAGTTCACTGTGTTGGTTATATTAGTCTTCCTGATAGTTCCATGATTTATGTAAGAAATGCAGTCTGGGGGCGCCTGGTGGCTCAGTCAGCTGAGCTCCCAACTTCAGCTTAGGTCATGATCTCACAGTTATGGAGTTCAAGGCCCGCATCCGTCTTTGTGCTGACAGCTCAGAGCCTAGAGTCTGCTTCAGTTTCTGTGAGTCTCCCTCTCTCTGCCCCTTCCCCTCTTGTGCTCTATCTGTCTCTCTCTCTCTCTCTCTTTCAAAAATAAACACTTAAAAAACCTTTTAAAAGAACTACAATCTGGGGAGCCTGGGTGGCTCAGTCAGTTAAGTGTCCAACTCTTGATTTAGGCTCAGGTCATGATCTCACAGCCATTACGCTTATGCTGCATGGTGATGGCATGAAGGGTGCTTGGGATTCTCTCTCCCTCTCTCTCTCTCTGCCCCTCCCTCACTCGTGCATGAGTGCACCCACACACATACATACTCTCTCTCTCTCACACACACACAAAATAAAGAAATAAACATTAAAAAATAAACATAATCTAATAAGCATTGAATTAAATGGTGAGATTATATCTCTTATCAAAGAGTCATTGTCAGTTGGCTGGCTGGCTCAGTCGGTACAGCATGTGACTCTTGTCTCAGAGTTGTAAGTTTCAGCCCTATGTTGGGTGTAAAGATTACCTAAGAGAAATGAAATCTTAAAAAAAAAAGTCATTGACATCCCAGTTCCTTTCTTTTTTTAAAAAAACTTTTTTAATGTTTATTTATTTTTGCGAGACAGAACGTAAGAAAGAGACACAGAATCTGAAGCGGGCTCCAGGCTCTGAGCTGTCAGCACATAGCCTGACGCAGGGCTCAAACTCACAAACTACCAGATCATGACCTGAGCCAAAGTCGGCCACTTAACCAACTGAGCCACTCAGCACCCCAACCCAGTTTCTTTCTCTATGGCTAGTCCATGTCACTTGGATTCAACTTCCCCATCTCCCCTCCTCCAGCACCCAAGCTTGTGATCTTACAGCACAGCACTAATGCTTGGACTTTATAGTGGATCCAGTAAAAAAGCATGGTGAGCTGAAGAAAAGGGGGAAACTTAATGGTGTCATCCGCTGCATGTGGGGGCAGAAAGGAACAGGATGCAGCTAAGATACAGGGTGAAGCCAGGTCAGCGCGGGCTTTGTATGACGTCCTGCTGAGGGGGTCAGGCTTTCTTTTTCCTCACTAGAACTGGGAGATTTTGTAAATCAGTGACATGAGCAGATTTGCTTAATTACAATTTTGGAAGATGGGTCAGGAAGAGGGGGAAGGACTAGAAGAAAGCAGACCAGTCAGGAATCCTGTTTTGGGACCTAAATTAAGGAGGTGCTCTGTAATTAAGAGGATGGAATCAAAAGAATGTGGAGAAAGCATGGGCTGAATTTGATGGCAGAGATGATATGAAAGGGCTGATAATGCAAGAGAATGACTGAGGTTTCTATTTCAAGCAGAGCTATCTGAAACAGAAGAAACAGGGGCGGGAAGTGGCGATAAAATAGAATCTCTGATTTGGATATGTTGAATGAACAGTACTTAAAGGGCATTTTCATTCCACTAGGGACCTAAAGAATGATACAGGTCGGAGATACATAATGTGATAAGTGTAATTTATCCAAAAAAAATTCCTGTCTCTTTTGAAACACACCGCACACTCTTAGCCCAAGGCACCCAACTGCATTTCTGGTTCTACCTGTTTGGCCAGACGTTTTTAACAGCCCTGATGCCCAGCCCAGTTTGTTATACTTTTACTCTTGGCCAGTTCAGACTGCTTTTTCTAATATTCTACATAAAACAGTTTTCTAAGTCTTAAATGATTAGACTCGTAGACATTATTAGGATATAAAACTCTGTGGAGACCCAGAGAGTTCAGATTGTCATGTGTTGTGTTCAACATTCAGTGGTGTTTTCCTGGTCACGTTCCCTTGTCCCCCACGGACTTCTGGGAACCTAGTCTTTCCTGCCCTCCAGATGCACTTGTATGAACCCCTTCTCTACACCTGTGATCACTGCCTCATTCTTGAAACGTTCTACTTCCCAGGCTTCCATCTGATTTCCTGCCTACCTGCAGCCTCTCTGGGTGCTATATTTCCTCAGACCACTAACCCCAAAGGTTAATGTGTTCTAGGCGTTCCCCACTTAGCTTCCTCTCATCTCACTTTCCTATACACCTAGGATGACCTTATATACCCAGGGTGGCCCATCCACCTGCATGGCTTCACAAACTAGCATTTTAAGTTTTTGCTACATCTAAATCTCCAGCCCGGTCTTCTCAGTACAAACTCAAATAACCAACTCCTTCTAGGACATCTGCGTTTGGCTGTATTCCGCGGGCACTTCAAATCAACCTCCCAAAATGAAATTCTCTTCTCCTCTGTAAACTTGGGTTTTCACTGCTCTCATTCTCAGTGAACGGTATCATCCTCCACCCAGTAACTAGGAGACTTCCTCAACTTCTCCATTAGCTCTCAAATTCACTCTGTCATGAAATCCTATCAATTTTACATTTCAGCATTTTCCTAGAAGAGAACGTGGTGTGGTTGAACATGATAAGGGAGTAAGAACAGCATATAACGCAGACTAGTCTGACAGGAGAAGTTTTGTTGAGGAATATTGGAAAATACGGTTGTAGTATTAAGGGGAAGAGCACCTTGAAAGGTCACTTAAAAACCACATACGGCACTTCAGTGCTGATGTGGTTGTAAAACCACCAAACATTATGCAGATGGATGAAACAGTAATATCAAGGCACATTTTAAAAAACTCAGTCACATGCAAAATGGGACTTAGAACAACTATTACCTTTATAACTAGAGACAACTATTTCTTAGATTTCTTTGAAGACATGACAGGGAGGGGGAAAAAAACCCAAGAAGTTCCAACTCAGAACTCAGAAAATCTGACCTTGAAAATCTAAATCCAAATCTAAAAATAAAGATAACAAATTCTCAATGAGGAAGGCAAGTGAAACCAGGCATTAATGACACATAGCTAGAAGTCAACTGTGTTGTAAATAATTGCAAGAATAACGGTATTTGATTGAAAACTGTCTATAAACCATTCCTTAATTGTAGATGATCTTTATTTTTTTAATATTTTATTTTCTTAAGTAATCTCTATACCTAACGTGGAGCTTGAATTCCCAGCCCTGAGACCCAGAATCACATGCTTTACCAACTTAGTCATCCAGGTGCCCCTAAATGATCTTTAAAAAAAAAAAAAAA
>NC_043712.1:35089122-35097355 GCF_006229205.1 Suricata suricatta | reverse complement strand
AGACATCAGGAATCTGAAGGAAAGAGTTCATTTTCAGCTTTAGTTTAGAAATGCTGAGAGACTGGGGGTTTCAGCACAGTCACTGAGAAACAAATAGCAACCACAGGATGACTGACCTGAGTTAGCAGTAAAAAGAAGACATTAAAAAAAAAAAAAAAAGGTTGTCTGGGACAGATTTAAAACCAAAGCTTTCCCCTTCTTCCTCGTAATGTCCTCATTTTTTTCTCTTCTGACTGCAATTTTCAAGATGAAGCTCTATTGAATTGTTAAATTACTTACATGAGGTCCTTGAAAACATAACTTCCAGTGGGGATACACATTGACTTCCATCCTGGAGCAAAAAGCTTTGTAGCACAAGCTCTGGACCCAGTGTTCAAATTAAGGAACAGGGCAGCTGTTTGTTCTCTGGGCTTAGCAGCACAGAGCAGTCATTAATAGGCATATGAACTCCAGACTAAATCTGGAGTCCCGCCTCCCTGAAAAGGAAGACCAAAAAAAAAAAAAAAAAAAAAAAAAGGAAAGAAAAAAAAGTGATTCTAAATTCCTCCTGGATAATAGCTCGAAAGTAAAAGGACAGTCCATGCCTGAGTGTTACTTCCTGTTTCCCTGTTTCTACCATTTGATTCTATAGAACAGTATGCTATAGAATACTAGGAAAAGTATTTTCTTCTGAGTTTATTGAAGGTAGAAACAAAAATCTACCGTCAGAATCCCAACTGACATACTACTTGAGCAAAGGAATAAAGGAAAGAACTTAAACTAAAATTAAATTAAAACTAAAAAAGTTTAAAAATTTAATTGAAACATTAAACTAAAATTAAAGGAGGATTTAAGGTTTTCAGTAGTTATAGACCTCAACAGATTTAGAACCCTTAGTTTCATGAGATTGAAGGAAAAATCAATACTGTTGCATTTTATTTAAGCTACGTTAGAATACAACATTATTGCTACATTTTATAAAGAACGTACTTTGCACTTTTGGTGCTAAGGGACCCTCACAGCCAGATTGGTGGCACATATAGGCTGATCATCTGCTTATTTCCATTTCATTGGTGTGTGTCCATTTGAACACATCACCAGCATAGCCTCACCTACTATACAACTTTACATTCTACTTTGAACACTGTATACTGCTGTTTTTAAAAACCAATGAACAGGGGCACCTGGGTGGCTCAGTCAGTTAAGCATCCAGCTTAGGCTCAGGTCATGATCTCACGGTTCGTGGGTTCGAGCCCCGCATTGGGCTCTGTGCTGACAGCTAGCTCAGAGCCTGGAGCCTGCTTCAGATTCTGTGTCTCCCTCTCTCTCTAACCCTCCCCTGCTCTCTCTGTCTCTCAAAAATAAATAAAGAACATTAAAAAATTTTTTTAATAAATTATCTTAAAAAAACAAAACAAAACAATGAACAGGTACCTGTGTGGCTCAGTTACTTGAGCTTCCAACTTCAGCTCAGACCATGGTCTCGTTTGTGAGTTTGAGCCCCACATCAGACTTTGTGCTGACAGCTCAGAGCCTGCAGCGTGCTTCAGACTCTGTGTCTTCCTCTCTCTCTGTCCTTCCCCTGCTCGCACTCTGTCTCTCTCAAAAATAAATAAACATTTTAGGGGCACCTGGATGGCTCAATTGGTTAAGCATCCAACTTCAGCTCAGGTCATGATCTCACAATTGGTGAGTTCGAGCCCTGCGTTGGGCTCTGTGCTGTCAGCTTGGAGCCTGGAGCCTGCTTCGGATTCTGTGTCTCCCCTTCTGCCCCTTCCTGGCTCATTCTCCATCTCTCTGTCTCAAAAATAAATAAACACTTAAAAATTAAAAAAAAAACCAAAACAATGAACGATGGGAAGCATATAGAGTAGCATAGGCTAGCACATTTACTGAACCAGCACAAGCTAGCACAAATCAAAAGTGAAATTGGTTTAAATAATCTCAATCAAATAAATAAAATCAGAAATGAAAGAGAATAAATGACAACCAATACCACAGAAATACAAAAGATTATAAGCAACTATTTTTTAAAAACCTTTTTTTAGAGAGACTATTATGAAAAATTATACACCAACAAATTAGAAAATCTAGAAGAAATGCAGAAACTCCTAGAAACATATAACCTCCTGAAAGTGAATCAGGAAGACATTAAAAATCCAAACAGATCAATTAGCAATGAAATTGAATTAGCAATCAAAAAGCTATCAACAAACAAAAGTCCATGACAAGATGGCTTCAGAGATGAAGTCTACTGAACATTTAAAGAAGAGTTCATACTATTTTTCTCAAACTATTCCCAAAGATGGAAGAGTAAGGAAAGGTTCCAAATTCAATTTACAAGTCTAGTATTACCCTAATACCAAAACCAGACAAAGATACTACAGAAAAAGAAAACTATAGGCAAATATGTCCGATGAACATAGATGCAAAAGTCCTCAGCAAAATATTAGTAAACTGAATCCAGTGATACATTTAAAAAAATCATTCACCATGATCAAGTGGGATTTATTCCCAGAATGCAATATTCACACATCAGCCAATGTGATATACCACCCTAACAAGAGTAAGAATAAAAACCATCTCGCCATTTCAGGGGCACCTGGATGGCGCTCAGGTCATGATCTCACGGTTTGTGAGTTCAAGCCCTGCATCGGGCTCTGTGCTGACAGCTAGCTCAGATCCTGGAGCCTATTTTGGATCTGTGTCTCCCTCTCTCTCTGACCTTCCCCTGCTCGTGCTGTCTCTCTGTCTCTCAAAAATAAATAAAATAAACATTAAAAAAATAGCCATTTCAATAGATGCAGTAAAGGCATTTGACAAAGTACAATATCTACTATGAGAAAAACTCTCTACAGAGTAGGGTTAGAGAGAACATAGCTCAACATAATAAAGGCCATATATGAAAAACCCACAGCTAACATCATCCTCAGTGGGTAACAACAAAACTTTCCCTCTAAGATCAGGAACAAGCAAAGATGTTCACTCTTACCACTTTTATTCCACATAGCACTGCAAATGCTAGCCACAACAATCAGACAACAAAAAGAAATAAAAGACATCCAAACTGGTGAGGAAGAAGTAAGGCTCTCACTATTTGCAGCTGACACAATACCATATATGGAAAACCCTAAAGATGCTACCAAAAAACCACTGGAACTGGGACCTGGTAGATGAAATCAATAAAGTTGCAGGATACAAAATCACTATAAGAAATGTGTTGCATTTCTAATAATAATGAAGCAGCAGAAAGTGATGGAAGAGTGCATTTACAATTGCACCAAAAACAATAAAAATATCTAGGAATAAACTTAACAAAAGAGATTGCTGGGAGCCGCATCGGCCTTGCTGGATGACACAGCCACAGCGAGGAAATGGCAGACGTTTGCACAGCTCCTGCCATGAGAGGTGAAAGTGGTATCTCCTTCTCACAGAATTAGAATGAATTATCTTAAAATTTGTAGGAAACACAAAAGACCCTAAATAGCTAAAGCAATCTTGAAAAAGAACAGTACTGGAAGCAACACAATCCCAGATTTCAAGATATACTACAAAGCTGTAGTAAGCACAGCAGTGTGTATTGGCACAAAAATGGACACACAGATCAATTGAACAGAAGAGAAAGCCCAGAAATAAACTCGCGATTATGTGGTCAATTAATCTATGACAAAGAAGTCAAGAACAAACAACGGGAAAAAGATAGTCCTTCAACAAATAGTGCTAGCAAACTTTTAGCAAATAGTGCCACAAGCAAAAGAATGAAACTACCACTTTTTTACACCAGACACAAAAATAAACTCAAAATGGATTAAGGACATGTCGATTCTGTGACTCCCTCTCTCTCTGCCCCTCCCTGCTCATGCTCTGTCTCTCTCTCTCTCAAAAATAAATAAAACATTAAAAAATTGTTTTAATGGATTAAGGACCTAAATATGAAACCTGAAACCATAAAACTTATAGAAGAAAATATAGGCAGCAATATCTTTGACATTGGCTATAGAGACATTTTTCTAGATATGTCTCTTTTGGCAAAGGAAACAAAAGCAAAGTTAAATTGTTGGGACTACACCAATACAGAAAGCTTTTGTGCAATGAAGGAAACTATCAACAAAATAAAAAGGCAACCTACTGAATAGGAGAAAGTATTTGCAAATAGTATATGCAGTAAGGGGTTAATATTCAAAATACATAAAGAACTTACACAACACCAAACCCCCCCCAAATACTCTAATTAAAAATGGGCAGGAGACATTAATAGACATTTTCCAAAGAAGACATACAGATGGCCAATAGACACATGAAAAGATGCTCAGCATCACTCATCATCAGGGAAATGCAAGTCAAAACCACAATGTGAAATATCACATCTATCAGAATGGCAAAAATCAAAAACACAAGAAATTTCGGAAGTGTTGGTGAAGATGTGGAGAAAAAGGAACCTTGTGCGTTGTTGGTGGGAATGCAAGCTGACACAGCCAACAAAAATAATGAAAAAAAAGTTCGAGGAAAAAAATGAGTTGAAGAACTTACAGATATAAAAACAATCTATAAAATTACAGTAATTAAAACAATGCAGTGCTGGGGCGCCTGGGTGGCTCAGTCGGTTAAGCCTCCGGCTTCGGCTCAGGTCAGATCTCACGTTCGTGGGTTCGAGCCCTGCGTCAGGCTCTGTGCTGACAGCTAGCTCAGAGCCTGGAGCCTGCTTCCGGTTGTGTCTCCTCTCTCTACCCCTCCCCCTCTCATGCTCTGTCTCTCTCTGTATCAAAAATAAATAAAACATTAAAAAAATTAAAACAATGCAGTGCTGGAATGAGAATAAATTAATTAATGAAAGAGGATAGAGTCCATAAATTTATCTGTGTACTCACAGGAATTTAGCATACAATAAAGGCAAAATTTCTAAACAGTGGAAAAATGAAAGATTATTCAGAAAGAGGGACGCCTGGGTGGTTAAGCGTCCAACTTCGGCTTAGGTCATGATCTTGGGGTTTGTGAGTTCAAGCCCCCCATCCAGCTCTGTGCTGACAGCTCAGAGCCTGGAGCCTGCTTCAGATTCTGTGTATCTCCCTTTCTTTCTGCCCCTCCCCAGCTCACACTCTGTCTCTCTCAAAAACAAATAAACATTGAAAAAAAAGAAAGAAAGAAATAGTACTGGGACAATAAAAGTGCCACAAGGACAAAAACTGAAGTGAATCCCTACCCATACCATACTCAAAAATAAATCGAGACTGATTCAAGAACTGCATTATAAAAGCACTAGAGGAAAACACAGGGCAATATCTTTATAACCATGGGATGAAAAAGAATCAGTAGTCATAAGAAAAAAATCGGATTTGATTAAACAGAAATTCAAAACTTCTCATATTGAATGACTAGGAAACATATCTGCAACATATACCATAGACAAATGCTTACCTGTAATACATACAGTTTCTATAAATATAGGATTAAAAACCAGAAGGCTAATAGACAAAAAAGAGTAGAAACACAGATAATTCTTTGAGAAAGAAACACAATATTCCAGTGAATATTTTATGGGGCACCTGGGTAGCTTAGTCAGTTAAGCGTCCGACTCTTGATTTTGGCTGAGGTCATGATCCCAGGGTCGTTGGATACAGCCCCAAGTCAGCCTTCATGCTGACCCTACTTATGATTCCTTCTCTCTCCCTCTGCCCCTCTCCCCTCCTTGTACTCTCCCTCTCTCTCCAAAATAAAATTAAAAGAATAAAAAGAATTGAAAAAAACTTTTAAGGGGCGCCTGGATGGCTCAGTCGGTTGGGCCTCTGACTTCAGCTCAGGTCATGATCTCACATTCGTGGGTTCGAGCCCCGCATCAGGCTCTGTGCTGACAGCTAGCTCAGAGCCTGGAGCCTGCTTCCGGTTCTGTGTCTCCTTCTCTCTCTGCCCCTCCCCCTCTCATGCTCTGTCTCTCTCTGTATCAAAAATAAATAAAACATGAAAAAAAAATTTAAAAAAAAGAAAAAGAAAAAAACTTTTAAAAAGCTAACAAAACCCACAAATATTCCAGTAAATATTTGAAAAGGTCTTCAACCTCACTAGTACTCAGGGAAATGTAAATGAAAACAAAGACAGAGTAATTATCCTCTGCCTATCAAATCTTCCGAGGATAAACTGATTTGGGGGTGCCTAGGTGGCTTTGTTAGTGGATCGCTCAACTCTTGATTTCTTTCGGCTCAAGTCATGATTCCAGGGGCTTGGGATTGAGCACCCCATCAGGCTCTGCACTGAGCATGGAGCCTACTTAAGATTCTTTCTCTCTCCTTCTGCCCCTCTCCTCCATTCATGTGCTCTCCTCTTTCTAAAAATAAAATAAAATTTGATAATATATAATGATGATGATGATGTTGGTGGAACAGGAACTTTCATTCTCTGCTGATAAGAATATAAATGGTTACATCCTTCTTGGAGAACAAATTGGCAATATCTATCAGTATTTTTTTAAATTCATTTATTTATTTTGAGAGAGGGAGAGAGCAGGGGAGGGGCAGAGGAGAAAGAGAAAATTCCAAGCAGGCTCCTTCCTTGCTGTCATCATAGAGCATGACGAGGGGATTGAACTCACCAATCATGAGATCGTGACCTGAGCTGAAACCAAAGTCCATCAATTAACCAACTGAGATACCTAGGTACCTCATCATCTACTGGTATTTTTAATTTTAATGTATATACTATTTGACCAATCACTGCCACTTCTACTCATCTATTACACATATGTACCTGCAAATACATACAAAGATACTTGTACAATCATGATCATTGTCCCTTTCTAATAAACTGGAGATAACCTAAATAACTCTAATAGGAGACCAGTTAAATAAATGCAGAATATCCATACTATAAAATACCATGTAATTGTTAAAAGGAACACATGTCTGCACAGCAAGGGAAACAATCAGCAAAACTAAAAGGCAACTGACAAAATGGGAGAAGATATTTGCAAATGACATATCAAATAAAGGGTTAGTATCCAAAATCTATAAAGAATTTATCAAACTCCACACCCAGAAAACAAATAATCCAGGGAAGAAATGGGCAAAAAACATGAATAGACACTTCTCCAAAGAATACATCCAGATGGCCAACCGACACATGAAAAAATGCTCCACATCACTCATCATCAGGGTAATACAGATCAAAACCACACTGAGACACCACCTCACACCCATCAGAATGGCTAACTAGCAACTCAGGCAGCAACAGATATTGGTGAGGATGCAGAGAAAGAGGATCTCTTTTGCACTGCTGGTGGGAATGCAAACGGGGGCAAAATAGTATGGAGGTTCCTCAAAAAATTAAAAATAGAACTTCCCTACAGAGGAGCAATTGCACTAGTAGGTATTTATCCAAGGGACACAGGTGAGCTGTTTTGAAGGGGCACATGCACCCCAGTGTTTACAGCAGCACTATCAACAATAGCCAAAGTATGAAAAGAGCCCAAATAACCACTGACAGATGAATAGACAAAGAAGATGTGGTGTGTATACACACACACACACACACACACACACACACACACACAGTGAAGTATTACTTGACAATCAAAAAGAATGAAATCTTGCCATTTGCAACTACATGGATGGAACTAGAGGGTATTACACTAAACAAAATTAGTCAGAGAAAGACAAATATCATATGGCTTCACTCATATGAAGAATTTAAGATACAAAACAGATGACCTTAAGGGAAGGGAAGCAAAAATAATATAAAAACAGGGAGGGGAACAAAACATAAGAGACTCTTAAAAATAGAGAACCAACAGAGGATTGCTGGAGGGTTTGTGGGAGGGGGGATGAGCTAAACGGGTAAGGTGCATTAAGGAATCTACTCCTGAAATCATTATTGCACTATCTGCTAACTAACTTGGATGTAAATAAAAAATGAATTAATTAATCTGAAAAAAAGGAACACATATGGATCACTTCTAGGACACACAGTTAAGTGAAAAAGGAGTATCAGGGATGCCTGGGTGGCTTAGTCAGTTCAGCATCAGCCTCTTGATCTCAGCTCAAGTCTTTCTCTCAAGGTCACAAACTCAAGCCCTGAATTGGGCTCCATACTGGGCATGGAGCCTACTTGAAAAGAAAAGGAAAGGAAAAGTAAGAAAAGAAAAGAAAAGAAAAGAAAAGAAAAGAAAAGAAAAGAAAAGAAAAGAAAAGAAAAGAAAAGAAAAGAAAAGAAAAGAAAAGAAAAGAAAAGAAAAGAAAAGAAAAGAAAAGAAAAGAAAAGAAAAGAA
>NC_043712.1:35082486-35089022 GCF_006229205.1 Suricata suricatta | reverse complement strand
CAATTCAAATAGGATTTCCAATCTTCACTTAAACCTACTATGGATTTGAAGATATATAGTCTTTACTATTTAATTATTTTAGAATTATGAGGCACTGACTATTCCTTTTTCCTCTGTTCTTTGCTTTTCCATATAAATTTTAGGATCAACTTGTGAAGTTTCATGAGAAACCCAACTGGGATTTTTATTGGTTTAATTTTTAAGGTTTTTTTCTGTCCCTGTATACTGAAAGCTGCTTGATGGAAAGAGTCCATATCTGTCTTATTCTCACTGTGCTCTCAGCACCTAACCCAGTGCCTGGAGTAAGTACTCAATAAATATTTGTACTCAATAAATATTTGTAGAATTGTTGGATGGATGAGTGAATGAATGAATGACCTCTAACAGCATAAGGACTCAACATAAAATGTTTTGTGGGAGTTTAAATTTTTATTTTCAGTGTATAGTTAATTATGGGAAGAAGCTTGCAGTCTGTGTTTAAATAATTTACTGGTTTGTAAATAACAGAAATGTACTTTTCACAGTTCTGGGACTGAAAGTCGGAGCTCAAGGTACCAACATGGCTACATTCTGGTGAAGGCCCTCTTTCCAGCACCAACTGTGAACATCTTGACTTTTTGCTGCATCCTCAGGTCAGAAGGAGCAGAGAGAAAGCCAGTGATGTCCTGATTTTTCTAATCCCACCCTGAGGGCCCCACCTTCCTAATCTCATCTAATTTGAATTACCTCCCAAAGGTCTCATCCTTACCATCACATTTAGGGGTGGGTAGGGTTTCAACACATGAGTTTTGGGGGAGATACAAACTTTTAGTCCATAAGAATGCCTCATAGGATGGGCCCCCTTTCCCCCGGCCCCATCACCATGGGGAGGCTACAGGGGTGAAATGACATGGCACAGTTAGGCAGAAGGGAGCTGGAGCTGAACTTCTCAAATATTCTCCATCTACTCTTGACTCGAAGTAGTTCTCAAGAGATGTAGTTCCATCCCCAAGGGCAGTATATTTTTAAGTTGGGGGGGGCGCGGAGGGCCTGGGTGGCCGAGTCAGTTAAATGTCTGGTTCTTGGTTTCGGCTCAGGTCATGATCTTACAGTTCATGGGATTGAACCACGTATCAGGCTCTGTGCTGACAGTGTGGAGCCTGCTTAGGATTCTCTCTCTCCCTCTCTCTGCCCTTCCCCTGCTTATGCATGCTCACATACACTCTCTTCCTCTCTGTCTCTCTCAAAACAAATAAATAAACTTTAAAAGAAAATGTGTGTGGAGGAGGAGGGTTATTCTTCACCGTCACGACGGGGAGTAATGCTGTTGATTTTCACTGGGGAAGAACCTTTTGCAATGCCAGGAACTCTGTTGCCCAACAAAAAAATTGTCCTGCCCCAAAAGGCAGGACCATTCCCATTGGGAAATTCTGAAGTATTCTGCCCACTTTCTTTGCAGCACATGTAGAAAGCTTAAAGAATTTGTACTCACTAGAAAATAATAGAATTGCTTCTGCCATTTGGTCAGGACATTCAAGGCTGTCATGCATCACGAGTCTACCCGCAGGCACAGAAATTCCTGGTTAATCATTATATGTTAGATTACAAGGCAAGCCATGGTCTGAATTTAAAAGCAGTGTTGCAATCAGAGAACCTAGCTGGGCCACCAAAGAGTATTTTTAAATAACTCGATTTTTTCCCTTACATTTGCCAAAAATGACTAAGGGTATACAGAACCCTCAGCCACATTCTTTCATTAAATCTCCGCTCTTCATTCCCAACCATTTCCTCACATCTAGTCTGCTCCTCTTCACTTACCTAAAAACTCTCAGGGGGAGAAAAAAAAAAAGTCCTCTTCCCCCCTCCCTCCTTTTCCAGTCTCTGTCACTAAGGCTCAGCTGTGAGGGCTGAAAACTGAAAGAGTGTCTCATCACTGGCTTGCAGGCTGGGATCCGGGAGTCAGAGAGCCCAGCTGTGGACAGAGGAACTGGGGCGTGTGCCTCTCCGACACCTGTCCTTGGGTGTCCCTGATTATCAAGCACCCACAAGGCTGAGGACGAGCCTGACGGGGTAAAGATACAACAAGCCACGTTTAGGGTGCCAGTTCCCCTGGTCTTCATCCCACACACCAGAAAGGACAATAGAAGCCAGTTGGCGGCTTCTGTCGTGAGGTGTGACACCCGCTTTTGAAGAGCCCATTCTGGGCTGCAGCCCAGCAGTTTAATACCTGAAGCTCTGTTTTGAGGGGACTGGGGCAGAAGGCCTCTCCTCGTCTGCTGGAGTCCAGCTCCAGCAGGGCCAGGGGTCCCTGAAAGGATGGACGGTGTCAGCGAAAGGGAGTGAGAGAATGAGAGATGAGAGAGCCTCAGGTTTCTTTTTATTTTTTTAAACATTTTTAAAATTTATTTTTGCAAGACACAGAGAGACAGAGTATGAGCAGGGGAGGGGCAGAGAGAGAGGGAGACACAGAATCTGAAACAGGCTCCAGGCTGTGAGCTGTGAGCACAGAGCCCGATGCAGGGCTCGAATCCACAAGATCATGAGCTGAGCCGAAGTTGGACACTCAACCGACTGAGCCACCCAGGCGCCCCTCGAGTTTCTTTCTGATTACCAGGCAGGCATCTCTGCTCTGTCGGGTTTTGTGTCTTTATTTATAGATCAAGCATTAAGATGACATCAAAAAGTGGAGTTTTTACTACAAATAAATCTCAGTGATAAGATGCTTTGAAGAATGTACAGTAACAGGTTTTATGAAGGCATTTTTGCAGAACTACTGTAATTTCAGTGAGGTAGTTAATTTTTACAAATCATAGGATAACAGGATATTCTTAGTGAAGAGCAGATAACATACACATTTGTTTAAACCTGTAGTAAATCTTACAACTAAGAAGACAGCAGGATGTTCTAGTGGAAGCAGATAACAAACACATTTGTTTCTATCAATAACACTAAGATTCAGGCATAGGCTAGGCTAGGAGTCATTCTGCCTGGCTCACAAAAGGAAGAATGTATTTGCGCTGGTTAGTAAGTTGCTTATGTCAACCTTGTTATTTGATGTTGAAGGCATAAGCACCATATGGCCCTAGATGTGCTGGCCTTTGTATATGAGTTTAAGTTTTAACTACTCTTACCCATCCTCATAATGGATATTAGTGTAAGGGAAGGTATTTGTGGCACCAATTAGCAAAGGTATGTGCGGTAACTTGTGTCCGGCTCTTGTCTGTTTCTGATCTTGAAGTTGGGCTCTTTTTCTTCAGGCCAGAGTTAATAGTAACTCTTGTGTTCTTTAAACCCCTTCTATTATCTATGTATTGGGTTTGTGAGGTTCATTAGAAGAGCCTTTCGACAAACATCTGCTTTGTCTAAATTCTTCTTTGTAGAGGTGGGAATATGCTTCTTCTCATGAGGAATCTGTGTGGGGAATATCAGTCTGATTTGGAACATTGTGAGGCCTAATCAGTAACAGCAGTCCCATTCCCAATGTGAGCCAATAGTGAAAGAGATACTAGTTTTGCTTCATGGCAGGAGCTGTGCCAACGTCTGCCATTTCCTCACTGTGACTGTGTCATCCAGCGAGGCTGATGAGGCTCCTAGTACTCATCAGAACCTAGAAGGTCATGAGAAATCATGTCATCAGGGGTGCCTGGGTGGCTCAGTCGGTTAAGCGTCTGACTCTTGGTTTCAGATTAGGTCATGCTCTCACGGTACCATGAGTTCGAGCCTGACATCAGGCTCTGTGCTGGTGTTGTGGAACCTGCTTGGGATTCTCTCTCTCCCTCTCTGCCCCTCCACCACTCACGCCATCTGTCTCTCTCAAAATAAATAAATATAACTTAAAAAGAAAAAAGAAAAAGAAAGAAATCATGTCCTGATATCCTCTTAGAGAAGTTCGGGAGGTGAATGAGAGATGGCCCACAAGCCTCCCAACCCTTCACGTCAAGGTGCCTTTGAACAAAAACACACATAAAACAAGGTTTTCTATTGATCCATTGGCAAAAATGTTGTGACCAGAGATATGCAGGAACATCACCTTACATTTCCCTTGGGAGCAAGAGTCTTCACAGATTCAGCGTCCACAGCCCGCTCATAAAACAGAACTACTGCAAGTAACGAGAATAGGCTACATTGTTGTGAATATCGGGGTACGGTTTGGGCTTCACGCCCAGCCCTGCAAGCGTCACAGGGCAGGGCCCCTCCCTTTCCGAGGTCCCCAGACCACACTTTGAGAACCACTGCTGGCTGGCTGCTAATTTTAACAGACTGGCACCTCCGGTCAACTGTAAACTCCATTAGGGTTGGCCGCAGCCATTTTCTTCATCTTTGTGCTTCCAAAATCTTGCAATATGCTAGGCACATGGTAGACACTCGGTAAATAAATACTGGGTTGAATTAAAGTGAGATAATTTCTGCTATAAATAGGGGTAAGATATTACCCCCATGATTTCTGATATAAGGAGGTTAAAAAAAAACTGAGAAAGACAAGAAACATCTCTTTGGTGCTGAAGGTCAGTTCAATCTTAATCTTCATGATTTTATGTCTAGAGTAGATTATTTGATCTATTAAAAGTAAGTAAACACGGGGCGCCTTGGTGGCTCAGTTGGTTGAGCGTTTGACTTCAGCTTAGGTCATGATCTCACAGTTCATGAGTTCAAGCCTCACACTGGGCACTGTGCTGACAGCTCAGAGCCTGGGGCCTGCTTCAGATTCTTTATCTCTCTCTCTCTTCCTGCCCCTCCCCTGCTCATCCTCTGTCTCTGTCTCTCTCTCAAAAATAAATAAAACATTAAAATTTTTTTAATAATTAAAAACATTTTGGATTATTTAAAGTGACAACGATATCAAAGCTATGAAAGAGAATTCCTTTTTTTTTTTAAAGGAACATTAGATGTGGAGAGAGTATGCTCTCTGATCCTCAAAGAGTATCATAATTTGGTAAATAAATACAAATCTATACTGATGAAATACCTCAATTAATGAAGTGAGTGGATTTTACAGTGTGAAGGTTTTTTTAATGATGCAGGATTTGAAATGAGGCCTGCCCTTACACTTTCCCAAGGGCTGTGGTCACGGATATGTAAGTTTAACTACTCTAGTTTGGACAACAAATCCTCATTGCTCCCTCTCTTTCCTTACACAAACATGCCTGAGCACTGGCTCAGAGGCTTTAAGGAAAGAACCATCTAGGACTCCAGGGGTGGGGTTGAGCCCCCGCCTTACTTTCTTTGGCACCTGCCTGCTTCCCCAGCCGAGGCCAGCAGGTGAAGTGCCCATTCCCAAAAGGCTCAGCAGATACCCGCCGGGCCCCACTACTCCACGCGGAGCTATTCTCGCACCCAGGGGGACCGAGGAGCAGGCTCTGCTCGGATTGCTGGGACTTGGTGGCCCCGTGCCATGTTTCCGGGGAGGTGACAGGGTGGGAACTGACAGAGATGACAGTAAACCTACGGAGCGCAGGGCTTCTGAGGGCATCAGAAGTAGACCCACAACACATGCTTGCTGACCTGAGACAGTGAGTGTGGGGACCCCAGACGGAGCAGAGGGCCTGAAAGAGACCATCCGCACCAGGTCCCCGGAGACAGGCTGTCTGTGAGGCCTGAAGCGGGCAGGCTTGCAGTGCAGGAGGCTCGAGGGGACTAGAGGTGCAGGGTCCTGCGCGGGTGATGGGCAGCAGCAGAGGGGGCCGAGAAGGAGCCTCTGGCTATTTCCGGTCACATTCATTTTCTATGGCTGCCAACAAACTGCCACAAACTGGGGCCTTAAAACAACCGCAAGGATTCCCTCACAGTGCCGCAGGGCCTCACCCCTTCTGGAGGTCCTAGGGGAGAATCCTTTGCCTCTTCCAGCTCCTGGTGGCTGTAGGTAGGCCTCAGTTTCTTTGGCTGGGACCACATCATGCTCAACTCTTGTGCATTTTCACAGACCTTTTCTTCTGTCTCCCTTATAAGGATGCTTGTCATTGGATTAAGGACTTACATGGAGAATCCAGGATGTTCTCATCCCAAGATATGTAATTCCATCTGCAAAGACTCTTTTTTATCAGTAAGGTAACACGTTCTCACAGGTTCCCAGGATTTGATGTGGACATATCTTTTGAGGGGGTGTGATGATTAATTTTATGTGTCAACCTGGCTGGGGCCATGGTGCCCAGATATGCGGCCAAAAATTATTCTAGATATTTCTGTGAGGGTGTTTTTACATGAGATTTACATTTAAATCAGTAGATGTTGAGTAAAGCAGACTGTCTTTCATGATGTGGGTGGGCCTCATCCAATCAGTTGAAGATCTGAATGGAACAAAAGGCCAACCTCCACCAAGCAGGAGGAGATTCTGCCAGCAGATGGCTTTTTAAAAAAATAGTTTATTGTCAAATTGGTTTCCATACAACACCCAGTGCTCTTCCCCCTAAGTGCCCTCCTCCATCACCACCACCTCGTTTTCCCCCTCTCCCTTCCCCTTCAACCCTCAGTTCATTTTCAGTATTCAATAGTCTCTCAAGTTTTGCATCTCTCTCTCTCTTCTCAACTCTTTTTCCCCCTTCCCCTCCCCTTGGTCCTCC